>NW_028232828.1:0-437500 GCF_057557595.1 Rhyacophila brunnea
CTGTTTATATTCATATCAAATAATTCGTTTGATTCATATGCTTCGGTTAGAGCGTACAACAAATATAATATGCCAGATACTAATTTTTTATAAGTTATTATTCATTTTTTGATCGATAACCTTGTCCAATGGGTAAAATTTATCATAAAAATGCAGTATATAAAGTTACATGTAACACAAAATGGCATTTTTCTTTTTTTTGTTGTAAAATTGCAAAAGTATATCTTTTAAATGCCTGATTAATGAATTAAAAAATGTATACTGCCAAGCATATATTTTGTCTAATAATATAATTCATTTTGCATGATTTTAATTGAAATATTTTAAATTTTTTACGAACTATATATAAATTGTAGGATCTAGATTCGGATTTCTGCTTGTGTTATATTTCTCAAATCATATAAAAGACATAGTAAAATTATACACCACGAAAAATCATATCTTAATTTTATATACGCATACAAGAACAGTTTTTGCAATTTTGCGCTCTTATTTTTATTATTTTGTGATAAGTTTTTGTAACGACGAATATATTAATATAAAACTAAAATATAATAAATATGTAATAAAATCAATATCTTAAGATAGGTCTAAAGTATTTACGAAATTTTTAGGCAATGATAGTTCTATAAAATAGAAAAAATGTTATTTTTATAAAATGATTCGGCATTTTATATAATCTATTTGTAAAAAAATGTACAAATTTTTATATTGATTTTTTGCGCGATCCAGCAATAATATAATGCTATAAAATATTTCTAGTTACATGTGATTAGAATTTATATATACTACAGATTTATATATAAAGCATGAAGAAAAAAAGTAAATTTAGTATATATAGATAATTTTTAGCAGTTTTAGAATAATTGGATAATACCCGAGGGGTTTTATACATTACCTTATATTTTAACTTTAAAAAAAAGCAAATAAAAGCATAAATATTGAAGTTATGCAGAAAAAACCATTTTTTTATATCTACAAAATATTTATTAAGAAACAATAAAATATTACCTAAAATATATTTGTCAGATATGATATTTTTTTTAGAAGAAATAATTATACACCATGTAAAAATTAAATGCCAGCCATCAAAAAAATAATTTTCTTTAAATTTAATATAATAAATAATTAAGAAATAGTTAATCATATTGGATTTTTATGTTTTTACCCGAAAATATATATTTTACATATACTAAATTTAGATTCTGCAAAATTTGAACATTATACACTTATAAAAATTATATATTGGAAAAAACATTTATATATTATTTTATTGTTGAATTTTATATTTCATATAGGCGAATATAATATAATAAAAATATATTTTCACAACATCTAGATCTCACAACAAAATTTCAATAAATAAGCTTTATATTTGTGTTTTATGAAACCATGATTTAATATAAAATAAGAAAACTACTTTTTTCGTATTATTTAAATTTTTTAAAATATATGATTAGATTCTTATTCTAAAAGTTAGTGCTAAATATAACTAAAAATATCACAGAAAAATCTCGCTAAAATAAGATCACGTCAAGCAACAGAAATTTTTTATAAAAGAATAAATCTCTATCTTATATTAAAAAGATAATAAAAGTTATATATATATCTATATTTTTAGGTCAATTTTTTTTAATTATCTTTTATGCTTAATTTTTGTAAAAACTTTATATTTCATGTCCAAAAATATATTATATGTAGATGTTATACGTAATAAAAGTCTTTAGTCAAAGAATGTAATATAAAACCATAAAATTGTGTAAGAATAAATTTTTTAAATCAAAAACAAAAAATCTTTAGACATTGATGTATATATACGTGGTTGATTTTTTGCATATTAAAGATGTTATAAAGAGTTATAATTTATTTTTTCCTACTTGTTGACGCTTCATATTTAATACTAGCCACGGTTAACATTATTTATAAATATTATCAAATTTTTCTACAATTTAAAAATAGTGTATAAGGATTATATTGGGATACAGGTTAAATATTAAAATCGGTTTTTGTACTTAAGTAAAAGCTAGATAGTATTTTCAGCGCAGCTTTTATGTCATTATTGTTCTGTGCGGTATTAAATATTTTATACTCAATAAGAACTATTAATATATAGCCTAATGCTATTTTAATCCGATAATATCTACTGACTGTTTTTGTAACATGCGAAACTATTGTTTACCCTTAAAGTCTATAAATTGGAATCTAAGTGACCTTTTTTAATGAAAAAAAATTAGATCATATATAACGTTTTAACATGCACAAATGCTTCTAGATTTAATCTAAAGTTATAAATATAAATATATATACATTCAATTATAACATATGAAAAATAGATGAACCTTCGAATTATATATTATAGTTCATAATTCAGAATTTTCTTTTATAAGCTCACATGAACATTTTTTTTAAGCGTAGAATCAAAAATATTATACTACTTAAAGGAAATTTTAGATCTTCCGCTTATAGCTTTACTATATTAGGGTAAATATGTCCCATATAACCAGAGTATTAAATGACTGATCCTAGTAATTAGAGTAAAATTCTATATTATTGCGCATGAAAGGGTTTTTTTGTTAAAAATAAAAGAAAATAACCTGCATTATATAAAAAGGTTTATTTTAGGAATTGTAATAAAAAAAAATTATCAAACAAATCAGTCCTAAAAAATCAAATGTGATAAAATCGTATTATAATAGAAACTTACCAATAATTATCAATTGTAAATCATAAAAATATCGGAGCACATATTTATTTTAAACTATGATAGAACTCAATGTATATAATGAGTATATATTGTAATCGATTAAACTACATCTTTGAAGAAGATAAATAGCATATAAGTATGCAATATAATTAAACTTATTCCATAATTTTGATGAAAGAAATACGTGATCTTATTTTAATAATATGTATGTTTATTAAGGAAACCCCAAGAAATTATGAATCAAGATTTATAATTGCAAGCCAATATATAAACACGTAAGATAGAAAATATTATTCCACAATTAAAAAGAACATAGACGAACTAGATATGAAGATGTGTAAAAATTAAGATTAGATGCCGTAGTACTCTAAAATGTAAAGTGCATCGATAGAAGCAACAAAGAAAAATGATAACAAAATTAACTTGGAAAGGCTAAGAAATATTATTATTTGCAGAATAAAGGAATATTGCTTTTTAGATACTTAGAATACAATGATGAAGCTTAAAACTTATTTCAAAGGCATGAATCAAGATTAAATGAACACATTTTATGTTGAATCATATAATATAAGATGGTGTCACTTTTGATTTTATGACCAATTTAAACACAAATGCCCATCTCTTAAATATTTTGGTATAGATAGAACCAAGAATAATATTGCTATGGAATTTGTAGCAATATTCAACGCTTACATATAATTTGAACATGACTAAGAACAGAAACATGAATATTTTAATTAAATTCTTCTATTTAAGATGGTTATAGATTAGTAGAAAATACAAAAGTTTAAGATTTTAAAACCGAAATTACTCACATGTATTTGAAACTATATTACCCATCGCAGCTTAATATCAATAATAAATGCATAATTGATGCTGATCAACAAACTTTGAAAATACGGAAACAAAAATTTTGTTGTATTTATGAATAACAGTATAACTTTAACAAATTTACATAATTGCATGTTTTTAATGCGCTAATTGGTGTTTTTATCTTCCGAAATACAAAAGAATTTATCCTTTATGTACATTTATAATTTATGTGTTTCTATTATTTTGAAAGAATGTACTTTTAAACAGTAAATTGACGAGAAAAGTTATTCATATGACAGTAATGAAAAATCAGCTATCATAAAATTATCCCAGAGGCAAAGATATTGTAAATTTGTTTCCAAAGATATATGGAATTCAATCGTTTCATGACTATTTGCCAATGAGCACATCAAACTACATAAAAAGTGTTTATTATTTCAGAAATGAAATAAATCCAACAGTTATAATTGTTTCTGAATATAAAAATGTACAAAATAACAAAAATAACAGTCGTGATTTTTGATTATAGCTTTAATACAATCCAATAATTTTTTTTATGCTTGTTAATTTCTAATAGTAAATTTAAAATAATATTTTGTTGTTATATATAAACCATCATAAAATTTGAATACTATATTTTTTAAATGTCTAGCATTTATGTTTATGATTCATATTTTAATTATTACCAAACAAAATTATTTATATCTAATTTAACCTTATTTGATCTATAAAGTAACACAAAGATCGTTTTAATCACATTTAAATAATTAAAAACCAAAAATAATATCAGCATATATAAAAACAGGTATCCGTCGTAGTATAATTGTGGCGGATTTCAAAATAACACTATTTTTTATTAAGCACTATTATGGTATACTTTTTCATGTGCGAATTCTGTTTTGTAAAACTAGAAATATAGATTATAATAATTTTTATTATATTAATCACATCATCTATTTTAATATAAATAATTGTTATAAAAATCATAAATACGTATTTTTTCATAAAAAATGTTTTTAAATGTCTTTAATAACAGGTATGATTCTTTATTAGCTTTAATATTATTATAAAACCTTTAAGGCACCTATTTTTATAAAAATATTTACAAACATATTTTATCTTCCTAACGTTTTTAAATTTCTAAAATATTGTCAGTTGAAATTATAAATTTAGTTTTTTTATATATAAAAATGCAGTATGATAACTAGAGTTTATTTTATAATTTTTCTGAAATTTATTGTTTTTTATATAAAAAAGCAATAAAATACAGAAACTATCAACATAAGTTTAAAAATGAACTGAAATCAAAGATTTTTCGTATAAATTATATACGTTTTTTTCTGGTAAAATAAAAATTAAAGATATAAAATAAATTAATAATATCTATTAATTACTGATTAAATTTTTTTTTGATCTACTTTCTATAAATTAATCAATAAATTTTATTTAATTCTAATGAAATAAAGCGAGTTACAGCAATTTACATACAATTTATTTTCATGTAATCTAATCAACGGTTAATTTTTGGTTTTAATCTTCATGTAATTTTTTCTATTGAAAATTTTGCACAATGTTATATTTAACATATATTAATTGACAGAAAAGCTTTGCATAAAGCTGCAAGTCCTAATCTTTACTGAAAAATAATAATATAAAAATGCAACCTGTTAAAAAATAAAACTAGTAGCTATACTTTAATTATGACATTCATCGTTTTTTAACCATAAAAAATATTAAGAAGAAAAAACTATACTAATAAAAGTAAATGCTGTACTATAATATAACAGAGATTAAAAAAAATTATATGATTTATTTATAAAAACTACATTTTATTTGCATCTTTTAATGTTGTTTTATTTTAAAATATTAGCCCAGAATTACTTACATTTTTAGAACTTCAAATTCATAGCGCCAAAAATCGGTATATTTTCTTTGCTGTGATAATAAAACAAAAATATTATCATGGAAATTTAAATTTATTTAAATATTAAATAGGGTTTTTTTTGTGGATTTATTTGAAATTACGCAAAGGAAAGATAAATTATAAATTTTACATATATTTTAGCTGGTTTTTTATAATCAAAAGGTATGTAGTTAGTGCTTTGAAGCAATTTTTTTCTGAATAATTTATTAAAAAGTTCTTATTTTTAAGGGAATTCTTATATATTTGATCAAGGATGTTATTTATTTATACTTCAGATTTAAATAAACCCTTAAAATAATAAATTGTATTTGAAAGCATTTATTTGTGCTATGGCAGATGAAATATATTTTTTTATAAATAATATGGGATGGTTTATCTAATAAATCATGGGATATAATTATATAAAGTATAGGTATATAAATGGACAGAATAAATTATTTTGTTACATTTAGCAACATAATTAAAAAAAATCTTAAAATAAATATGAATCCATACTTTTCTGATAATGAAATCAGTTGCAACCTTAATATCTTCCCGTATAAATTAAACATTGATATTATAAAAAAAAAGTATTCGTTAAAACCAGCTTGAAAAGACGATATTTTTATTCAAAATTTTTTTTTGTGGATTTTTCAAATTAAATGTTATATATCATATCCCAACAACATATATTCATTTATTTTTAAGATGTGACTTTTATTTTGAAATTAAATAATTAGAAATTCATTGGATAATTATAATCAGATTAATGATAAAAAGTAAGTTTGAAAGAAGCGTAGAGTAAAAAAGATTATTAGATATATAATTTTTAAAAATTGAAGATTAAATTTAAAATTTATCTAAAGATTCGAGCAAATGATGACGCGTTCTGACAAAATTTTTTGCACTACCTTAGATGTATAAAAAAACTTAAATTACATTTGTATCAGCATAATTAACACCCAATTTTCTCCATCAAAGCTTCTCATCCATTTTATCAATTCACCTGGTGAGAGGTCTTTAATCTCTGGCCAATACCATCTTACAGCAGCAGGGAAGTATTTCATGGGGATATCCTATTTATTAACCTCGACAGGTTTATAGTTTTTTATTATTCTTTACGAAATATTTTTACACTCTTGTCGTTCATTCTTGAAGGATTGGATTTTAAAGAATACAAATATTTGTGATAAAGATTTCTAAAAAGCAAAGAGCCCTTAATTGTTATTGCAAACTAATGAAAGTAAATAATCATTTTAATTAATATATTTAAAACAGAAGGTTAAAATATTTGATGAAATACATGTAATTTTCTGATCGTAGTAAGCTTATAAACATATTCAATCACACAAGAAAAATCTAATTGAAAAGGGTGGTCTAGAATTAAATTTATATAATGAAACTGACTTTGAAAATGTTTATATAAAATGTTATAAAAATTATCGAAAAAAAAAATTGAACTGTCTTTGATTATAATAAAAAATTTGAAGGCGATAGTTTAAATTCAAAGATCTTAAATATATTCAGAGGATAAAAGAACAAAAAAAAATATATAAAATAAATTTAACTATCAAAAAAGTTCGGATGTGATATATTATTGTAAAATCCACAAATAAAATAAAACACAAATTCTGCAGCCTTATATATGGAAAAATCAAGAGGTACTAAGCTAGAAAGATGATAAAAGACAAATATTCGTTACTTTAAATATTTCAATCGGACTAATAGTAACTTTCATGCCATATAAATGTATTCCGAATCCTAAGAAAAGTAATTCTTTTTATTACAATTACTTTACAATTCATTAAAACAATCTTATAAAATATATGACAGACATTCCTTAGCAATTTTATATGATTAAACTAAAAAAACATTACCCATATATCTATACTCCGAAAGAACCTAAATGATATTTAGTTGGCCACATAAGCATAGTTTATTATAATTTTAATGATAATCTTTATTTTTAAATTATTTCTAAGAAAATGGGCTCTACTACACTTTCTTGGTGATACGAACGAAATTTCATTTGAGTATTAATATTCAACAATAAAATGTTCACTTTCAGACCAAATTATGTGCATATGTAATTAAAGCCATAGAAAAACATCAAATATCAATCCGTTTTCACATTTAAACAAAGAGGAATGACAGATAATATTTAAACACCCCAATAATCTAATCATCGATTGATTGGAAAAAACCTACACGGTTACTCGAAGTAAATATATAAAAAATGTAGATATCCCAACATAACTATATTACAAAAACTAAAAAATAAATTTATCGCCGAATTTTTTTTTTCCTGCATAATATATGTCATCATTGATGCTACGTATATCACAAGAATTTAAATTCATTTAATGTTTTATAAGAACAGTTTACCTATTTTTTAAGAGAAAATAAAAGATTGGAAGAATATTCTAGATTTTTTTAATCTAAGGATGATACTTATTAAAAAAAATTTAACCATTAGAATCATCAAATATTAATATGTTTTTAATGATCTAAGACTTTAAGTGTAACAAAACTCACGGAAAAAGATATTGGATAATTTTAATAATTATAACAATTTAATATAGTATAATACAAAAGGAAGAAAATATTGATCCGCAATTTTTTATAATAATTTATACATAATAGTATCATTATATCAGACCATTGTGGATATTTAAAAAATATTTTACTTAGTATTCAAATGGGTTGATTGTACCCTTGAATCATATTATTACTTATTTAGAAAACATGATTTGAACGTCTTTTTTTAGAAATAAATAAGCATTGTGATGTCTAGATAAGCCTCATAAAATATAAAAGTACGCTTTGAGAAAAATATACATCTATTTATGATTTCTTATGATATAATGTCGAATAATTATCTTTTAAACTTTTATTAGCTGGTATTTCCACAAGCCTTTACGCCATATTTAAAAATTGAATATACTAATTCATAGAAAAATGTATATAGAATGAGTTACCTATTTATGATACGCTTTCTTGCCTTTTTATATAGATTATACAAATAAAGTAACTTTATCCCATATACTGACTCCTTTTCCATCTATAAAATATTATTCTTATTCTTATACTAATAGTATATGTAAAATTTAATGAATTGTTATAGACATTTTCTAATGTAAAACTGTCTGTTTTCGGTGATATAAAATTTTTTTATCTGAACTAATTACCTTTTACTTTTCATATTCATATTTTTCTCGCCATATACTCTTTAATTTTGTTTTTAAAAGCTTCATCTTCGTATTAAAACTTGTACATATGTATATTATCATGGTTATGATAGTTTAATCAATAGTTGAAACAGAAGAACAGGACTGAGGAACTATAGTAGTAATTCAAACAATTGATTTTATAAAGAATTAAGAGAGCAATAAATGAAGTAAACACTTTAGAAAAAAAATTTCAAGATACAAACTTGCTCTTCTAGTAAATTATCAACTCTATAAATGCTCTTTTCAAAGTAATTTTTTATTCAAGATAATTACAAATCAATCCGATTACGCTTTGAGAATATATACGCCTTGGTTGACAGAAAATAATGTCTTACTATAACAAATAATTTGCTACGCTCTTATCATATAAAAAAGTATAGAAGCTAGACATGATATAATAGTAGACAGAAATGACGGCAGGCCCGAACGAAAATTCGATTGCGAAACTTCAAAAAAATATAAAGCGTGAGTATTTTAAACCACAACAAATATTTTGAACAGATAAATTTTTTTAATTTGCAATATAATAAAATATATAATGTACTCTATAGTTAGATATCATAAGATTTGTATGTTTACAAGAACAAAGAAAATAATATCACGTAAATAAATAAGATAGTCAAAGAATATCTGAATATTGTCGTATAGAGAATTACCAATAGCAAACACCCTAAATATGTAAGTAAATTCCAAGATATTATAGAGAATCCAGTTTACTTATGATAAACTCACCAAAAAAGAGAATCAGCATCTAAAAAAAATCTTTACTGTGTAAGAATCAAAATTAAAAAAATACTGTCATTAATCCAACGTAATGTGAGCTTAATTATAGCACAGGAATCAACAGCACAAAAAAACGTTATAAATAGCGTTACATTAAGCGACTTTATCTCAAAATCGTGGACCAAAAATTAGAGCACTATAAGTTAATAATAATAAAAAACTGTAATAAAAATACTTATAAAAATAAAACACAAAGACCGAAGAATAAAAATATGAATTTTAGCAACCAAACAATCAATATAAAAAAAATGAAAGATATTGCATCGCAAATTATTATATGAGAAAAAAACAATAAAATCAGATGGGAAATTTAATGCAGGGCTATGGCCTAATAAGTATGAATAAAATAATATATAAAAGATGGTTACCAAGTATCTATTTGATTCTATTTTATAAAGAAATTATGTGTTTTTACGTTGACTTTCAAAATAATTTAAAAATTTTTATTAACTTTCGGCCTAATATAAAAACTATCGCCTGAGGGGATCTATAAATTTTATATAAAGCAATGACATCTTTTAACTTTAAATCTACGATAATATTACTGACAATTTTGAAGTAAATACTGATATGAATGGTTTTTTTAATAAAAAATATATATAATTCCACAGGAACCTATTACAATTGTATGGGAATTTATGCCAAAAACCTATATGAAACTTATTTATGAATTAGAAACTATAATTATGAAGATATTTTAGTAGTTAGATGTGGCAAGCGTAATCCTTTGTCTGAAAATCAACTAGTACCGCACGACTTACAAAGAATTTGTAGAAAAAGCTACGCAACACGGCAATAAAAACGCAATATTGCAAAAAACTGAATTCTAAATGTACTAATGCAGGGCAAAATGTTGTCTTTATTCATTTCTATTTAATTTCGTTGATGTCAAAATTCGATCATAATGAGTGGGTACACAGCCTTATAAGAGTGATGACGAGTAAATGGGGATTTTATTTCGCATAACAAAAAATAAAAATGTAAAAAGTATGATTACAGGTGATATGCCGGTAAAAGTGAATATAAACTTTTTTTTGTCGTTTGCATGGATGCATTGTTTAATGTACTTAACGTTTAATTAACTTAGAAAAATAAACAAAAGATGAATCTTTCAGAAAAATCATTTCTTATTATTATTATTGATATGAAGCTTGTGACCAAATTCATAGTAAATAAATAAATGACCATAAAAAAAGTGTATTTCTTCGATTGCATGAATTATAAAAAAATAAAATGCAGTCTGCAACAAACAATTTAAGTTACGTTCAATATGCGGATTTAATATTAGATTAGTCGGATCAATGTACCTCTAGATACATTAAGATAGTATATCAGTGGGAAAAGATATAAAATTTGCCATTTTAAGAGAAATTATATCGAAGATTTCGGATATAGATAAAACAAACGTTAACAGCAAAAATTTATAAAAACTCAATAAGGCACGAAAAATACTAATAAAACCACCGTATTGGCGTTTTTAGATATGAAACAAAAGACTTTGCTACAAGAGGTGTTAAAAAAAATTTATAAGAGAATGAATCGATTAGCTTACAGATAGCAAAAGATAACGATAGTATTAAAAAAAAGTAAGATAAAAATAAGACTATATTGTTTATAATTTTTTATGCATAAAATTACCTTTAATCTTGAAAAGACACTTTCTAACAATAAAAGATTATCACCAATCATAGCACTCATGTACATTATGGAAGATTAGAAAAAAACAACGATCATTGTTAAAATAATATTTGATTTATAAATAACATTAGACAATCTATGCATAAAATAATTAAATTTGTAGCAAAAAAATGTTTAATGTATAAAATAAAAGGTAAAAACTGGTATCTAAAAATCTTTCAGTATCTACAACAACTCAATGATTACAATAGCCAGATCTATTAGGTAGCTGGTCATCGATTAGAAAAGTTCAAAGAGGAAGTAAGATTATGTTTTATTCGAGATATTAACTATTAAACAGTGATTAGTCAAAATGACATGGCTGTAAGGAAACATATATAAGTTTGTGATTAATTAGCAGCCCAATGTAAAAGAATACTTGACCAAGATTACGTCGAAGGTATAAAGAAGTTTTAAGATCATAAACTGTATACTCACAAAAAACCAGTAAAAATCAGAAGAAAATTATATATATTTCGATTTAAGAGTAATAAATATGAACCAGCACCCATCAAGATCGATAGAAATAAAAATATGGATATTAATAATCACAAAATTTAAGAGAAATTTTTGTTGATGATAAGAAACATACCTTTGCACGTTAATAGAAAAAGGAAAAGCTTTTTTGATAAATATATGAATGTTATAAATGTGAATCTATAATAATTCATTATAAAGACAACGTAGTCATCTAATTTTACAAATGTATAACACGAATACTAAAATGTTTTGCCTTGGGTTACATGGTGACAGAGTATCATAAGTTGTATATGAAGAAGTTTGGAAGGTCACCTATAGCGGAAGCAGCCGCACAAACAATATGCCTTCAGTAATTATGTATCAGTGAATATATTAAAGATGCTGATGTTAGCAAATAAATTAGCCAATATATTCAATAAAAAAGTCCAAACTTTTTATTGAACAACGATAAAACATAATATTAAATCTAACTATGGATTAAAATCGTATATAAGCGCATTATACCTTTATCTAATTGTTACTCCGAACTCATACTTTGTGAATTTAAGTTCTCGAAAAAGCCGATAAAGATCAAAATATATGCGTAATTAAATCGAAATAATACCTCTTACTTTGTTTTATAGTGTTATATTATGATTGCCAATACGTAAAAAATAACAAAAAAACACGCCTACTTGTGTAAAATATTAAGATTTGTAATATGCTTTTAAAAACCAAATATAAAATGCATGTATTTTAAATATGTTATAATAATTTTTTTTTGGTAAAATCCGATAATTCTGAAAACAGTAACTAACCTCATATTAAATACTGCATCCTAACAAAATCCATTCAAGGCATTTTTTTGCGAAATTTTACAAATAGAGAATTTTAGCATTTTTGATATGTTGAAATAAGATATTTCTAATCTGTTATTGGTAGAAAGTTTCTTATAGGTATATATATTTACAATATCATAGACACATGAAATATTTTATAAGATACAAACGGTAATAATTGATATTTTTTTTTAATGTAGGAATTATATTTATTTTATGTAATAATAATAAAAAAGTACACACCGTTGTGAATGCTCTATTTCCATGTGTCAAGTAAAAATCATAATTAAGTGACTTTTATCTTATTACGATACACTAGTACGCTTCAAAAAAATATATAGAATGAAATAAGGAAGACAAGAAAATATTGAATTCTTTAATTAAGATGTTCTATTTTTATCAATATTTGTTATACAATAATGATCGTGGAAAAATAGAACCAATTTATATTGCCTTAAAAATAAATAGCTTTTTCACTCCCTATTATATATTGCTACAGACGAAAACAGCAACGTAATTTTTTTCATCTATATAATGTATTTTTTTTTGCATATTTAAGCGAATATAAATTAGATCATTGTATTATAGCATATCACCGTATTAGAATATATTTGTATAAAAATAAATTAAACTATATATTCTAGATGTCTAGAACTTATGGATTTTTTTGTATTTACTTTAAAAACAGTTTTATATTGCTATTATCATACGTATCTATATTTGAGGGTTTGATTGCATAAAGTAAAATAGGAAATGAAAAATTTCATAAAAAAAGTGTATAATCATATCTCTATTTTTTTTTGAGTAAATATACTTATCCTTAATCTCTTATCTTGATTTAATATCAAATGGTAGAAAAATATACTTTTGCAAGATATCCTAGATCAATGAATTCAATTATTACAAAATAAAAAACTTTATTAATAAGAAAATTTAATAAATATGATGTAAAAAAACCAAAAAATTAGGACGGATTACAGCATATTTAATTTTGAAAAAATGTGTTAAAAATCACCTGCTAATAGTTACCAATTATATATTACAGAATCATTATTTTTGAAGAATTCAATTCTAAACTTATATATATAAAATATTATGACCTCTGTTTATCGACTCCTTATAACAAAGAAACAAAATAAAGTAATTGTATCTAGCGATATGCTTATCGAAGACGCGATGAAATAAGTGGAATAGAAGCCTTTAAGTTTCAACACAATATTTATGGCATATAAATTTATGCATGCAGTAAAAAAATTTATAAAAAAACATTATACTTGTAGAATATTTTTTTGGAAAACTATTTTTTTCCACTGCTAATATTTTTTTTAGGATCCGCGAACATATAACCATTTTTAAAATATAAAATATCATACATCTAAAATATTATGAATATAATCTATAAAAGCATTGATTTTTAGAATAGTATGACTTTTTAATAATAGTGGAATGCGATTTATGTATATTATGCTTATATAAAATTTTATTTCTGTGCAAATCGACACAAATAATAGTTAAAAGATTTTATATGCGTATGTTTCAAATAAACAGAAAATATAAATCTCATATTAGATTTGGAAATATATATTTGTGAACAAAAAATTAAATTTTATATCCATGTCATCTAAATCTTCTTTTTTTTTGCATTTGCAACCAAATAAAATTTTCGCGAATTCAATAAAATTATATATATAAACATCTTGAAATAGAATTTTTCGAGTTCTCTCTATCGAATAAAATTTTACATTTTGTTTTATTTTAATATAAGTATTTTTATCATTGCATTATCATCTATTTTTTTTTCAAAAATTTTTTAATAAGAAAATTACGTAATAAATAAATGCAAATAAGTTTATTAAATAATAAAGTGGTTTTCTGTGTAAGAAAGTTGTTTTTTTAACTGGTTTTCTAATTTTAATACTATTATTCAGTGGTTAATTGCCATTTTTTGTCTCTTATGACAGATTAGGGCTATATTATATCAATGTTATAAATTCTGGTTTAAAAAAACAAAGCTTTTTTCTTTAACTTAATTTATCGATAAACTTAAGTTTTTTTATTTATGGGTTAAATTTATTTTTATTAATTATATATAATGAAATGATATAGTCTAATGGGAATATTTCGGTTTTCTTGATATATCTTTCCGAACATTTCCCTCATCTATTTACATCAACTACGCTTCTTCTTTCAAATGAGATGAGTGAAAGTGTCCACCGTAAATCTGAAAAATATGAATATAATGTATGTGTAAAGATTTATTAACTTTGTCTTTTTTATAGATGCGGTCATGATTTTGCTTATTACATAGTCCCATTGAAGCCACAAAAAAAACAACAAATTTACCTTTTAGCGTCATTGAATATGTTCAAGCTTACTTTTTAAATGTGATCATGTCTGTTTTATGCATACCTTTTTATTCTATGTATCATATTTTTGCTTTATAAAGTTATTATTAAAGATTTCATTAAAGATATAAGGCTTCATTAAAAAATTTGAGTATCATTTCATATTCTTCTTTGTACTTTTGGGCATATTAAGTCGGTATAACTGAATACAATCAATAGTCAGAAATAAACTATTTTTTATAGTTACACATTTACATTAGTTTTAAAAAACTATCAATAATAAACGAGCTAAAATTAGTTCTCATATAATTAGAAAACGAAATATTTGTATTATACATTTATGATGTAATTATGCAAAGAAAAAAAGAATTTATTAAGGTGTAAAAAATTATTTTAAATAAAACACAGTTTTTATGCAAATAAATTACATCTATTGTTTTAATTGTATAGACTGTAATAAAAAATGTAGAAAATTACTATTTTGACGTCAGATTGTATTCAGAAAATATACACTGACATACTTTTATAAACGGTTTTTTGATGAGAACTTCAATAGACAAAATAAAAAAAGAAGTAATAACTAATGTTTTAATTTATTTTTATATGGTAAATTATTTACCAATTCTTTACTTTTTCCATAAATTGAATTGTTTTTCTTTTTTAGTTTAAATTGAAATGAACATTAGTATAATTTGTATTTAAATAAAAAAAAAATGCATATTGTGTTTATAATTATAATTAAATTTTTATATGTTTAACCGGATCTCGGAAAAATTCTCTAAGAGTAAAATGCACATATAATGAATAGTTATTTAGATTTATTGCACATGACATAACGTTCTCAAATTTACAATTGAATAAATATATGAAATTTGTTTGCATTAAAAACATGCTTAAAGCAAACTAAAGAGTAAAAGTAGGATTTTTATCCTGAATTTTTTTCATTTTATATAAAAAAAAAATATGTATTTTTATTAGTAAATCTATTAAGTATATAAGCAAATATATAATACTGATCTCATATATGTTTCTAAGAAGTTTTTCAAATGAAATTAGTTCAGTAAATGAAACTAAATAGGGAAACTGGATATATAAAAACAAAAAAAATATATAAATTTATCCAAACCATCGATAATTAGCTAAATATTTGACACTGAGGTATCTTAAATCAAAAAAAAAACCTTTTATTGTGTAGATTATCTATGAAACATTAGAACAAAATAAGTTAACTCGTGATAATCAAAAATTTTCTGTTTAAAGTTAATACTATATTTATAAGCAGTTATTCACCTGTGTGAACCGAAATAATAATATTCAATAATCACCTTTTGTTTATAAAATATCTCCAGCGCAAAATAGAAAATTTCAACCGAAGAAATAGTTTTTCGAATTATATGATTATTTATGCTATTGAAAATATCCAATATTCCATAAAAGAACGCTTCTCTTATATAAATACTGCTCAGTAGTTCTATTATTTATGAAAGTTATTAAAAAATGTTTTATATAAATACTTTTATATAAGATTTCTATATACTAATGAAAGTTTGATGTATTTTGAAGAGTACCTCAAGGTTTGACCATATAACCTGAAAATTTTATCATAGCTAATTATTTTAAATTGTATCAAGATTCTTTCTTTTTCACAGTTAGAATTTTTGATTGAAGCGAATCTACAGTGTCAATAAATTCAAAAAAAACTTAAATGTTTGATAAAATGTAAAGAGGAGATGTAATCAAAATTCACGGGGTAAATGAACTTAGTAGGACCATATAAAGTTAAAAAAACAATATCCAGATTTTAAAAATAGACTTAAACTAATTAAAACAAGCAGAAAGCGACACCGACAAAATATGCGGGTCTTCATCTTAAAAAAAAAGCGATTTATATCACGAAAAAATTAAAGAAGTATTTTTAATACATTAAACAACTCTATAAATATATTTTTATTATGCTGTTCGGATTATAAAAATATATATATAGTCAATAGCTATTAGATTATACGTGCAATTAAAGAAAAAACTACATTCGAGCCTTGAATTTTGTTTATCGCAGAAAATGTTCGAAAAGAATACGATTTTTAATCTTGAAATACAAAAACTTTCTTGTTTCTTTGTAATAGAGACAAACTAGATGAAATGATAATTTTTTAGACTAAAGCATGTAAAAACATGGTTAAAATGATTTACAATTTTTTTTACAATAAAGTAATCATCATCACTAATTTAGTCCATGAAATTGCATAACATAGAAAATTACGAATTCATATAGAAACCGTGGCATAATTCAGCTCACGTTTTTCTAATTTAGAAAAAGCGAAAAAAATTTGAGGCATTGAATGTATGTATTTTTTGTTATGTATAGATATATAAATGATAATGTGACGAAATGAAAATTATCTTAAGAAATAATTTTTTTAATTATAAAAAAAAGACTATATTCCTGGTTATATAAATGTTTTTGATTATTGGTTTGTATGGTGAAATATCCCCATAAATAGAAAATATTCAATGTATGGATTTTTTCATATCTACTATAATAGGTGAGCATAAAAAAACTAGAAAAAATTTCCAAGATTTGTTTTTTAAATGAAAAATTTTTCATCTGGCTTTAGCAGGGCTTATAAAAACTCTTGACTTACGATACAGTATTTATAAACAGATTATCAAATACAGGCTATTAAATTAATCAAGAATTGTTTTTTACAAAAACCATAGATATATAATTTACAGGTCAAAAGATTTCAATTTGCACAAGAACAGCTGTAATTCGTTTAATATATCCCCAGTTACTCCCAAAATTTTTTTAACTTATAATTTAACTTTCATGATTTGAGAGATTATACCTATTTTTAAATTCGGATTTTATAACTAATATAAAAAAGCGATTATATACTTTTCTAAATGATAAAATGCCCAAAAAGATATTTTTTAGCTGCTTATAAGATTATATTCAAAATTTTTATATTAATTTGTAGTTAAACCTAGAGCCGTAAATTCATATAATATTTTCATCTAAATTTGCTCCGTAAAACGTAAATCAAAATGAATAAAATTTTAAAGTTATGTAGATTCTTTGTAAAAAATCGGAATTTCATGTTTAAGTAAATATAATGTTATAATTTGTGCACTATGAATACGTTTTATTATGAAAATATAATAATAAGATGCATACAATCTATTAAAGGGTTTGTATTAACAATAGCCATAAAAAAGCGTATAGTGAAAAGGGTATACTGCTTTTTATGGGCTTTCTAGCCACAAATTTCATTGCCATGTTAAAATATTATTTACAATCTACCTGTTCTTTCAAGATACAGTAAACTAATCTTATTCTAGATACTATCGTCTGTACGTCGGCTACAGCTTTAATTACTTATGTTGATGCTTTATATTTGTGTCGTTTAATTTTTGATTATCCTAAATATCACCATTAAATCTTGCTAATTGTTTATTTTTTTGTACTATTTTTTATTTTATTAATTCATGCTCAAAGCACAAGTTCAACATCTTTCTACCATGAAATTCGCGAAATATACGAATGATGTTGAGATTTTATTTATTATGCGTAACTTGCACCCATGAAAAATTTGAGAATGCAGAGTTTATTGTTAGTCCATAGCAAACAATAAATTTTTTGCCAATATATTTTCAAATTTATGTAATTCATAGCCGTAAAAGAATTATTCATCGAATTAAATTTCGTTAATAAAATATTTTTGTTATTGCCATTGCAATTTGTATTTTATGTAGATATTTATAAGATATAGTTTATAAACACAAAACTTTACGTAAGTTGATTAATTTAACTTTATTGAAAATTAAATTTAAATGCACATAAGCATGATGAATTCCTGAAATAAATTGACTTTTTATCTAATCGATTATTATCTTGAATATGTATGCATTGAGATACCCATCATCATGGATACGTTTTACTGTTTACATCCCTTTTGGTCTATGTGTTATAATGTATAGCAGATATTCATTATATTAAGCTATTGATCGGTTTCAAAGCTTGTTTCTACATCTTATATAGAGATTTTCAAGGAATTCTTACTGATTTAGATAAAATCAAGCCACAATACCTTATGGCATAATCTAAGTATTTTAGATAGACAACACATTACTGGTTATCAAAATATTGTATTTTCTCTTTTATTTCGCCCTATTTGCACATATATCTTACATCAATTTTTTGATATCCAATTAGTTTAATTTTAATCAAATATATATTTTGGCTAGAAATCACGCTATGTCACATAATGTTTTTTATAAACATAAAATATTTATTTCTAAATTCATGCTAAAATTTATAATTCACGGGTCTTCACAAAATTCTTTCAATTAAGTGAATTTAATTCTATCGATAAAAACGGTAACATCACGTTCTTTTGTTTATATTTTTTTATAAAATAATTGGCATGAAATATTATCATTAACATAGATATTTTTTTATTAAAATATATTTTATATACGAAAATCCGAATACAAATTCGCCCGATTTACTTCCATTGATTCTGAAATATATGTAATACCCGTAAATTAAGAAGCAAAAATGAAATCTAAATATTATTTAACGATGATTATAGCAAATCAAACTGCATTTTATTATCAGCTAGATTTCTACTATGCTTTTAAATTTATAAAAAAATAAACAGATGTAATTCAATCTGAATATTGCGCGCATTAGTTATAAAATACTCTATCTTTGAATATATTTTCGTTACTAACAGACAATAAAATAATGGAGAAATTATGCTTCTATGCTGTGTATACAGAATGAGAATAAGATAGTGATTATAGAAGTTTTAATTCATAAGATGGTTTATTTTGTAATATGCTTTTAGTTTATATCTAATCATATGTGACTGGTTTATAACGAATTCCAATTATAATTTCTTGATTACTAATCGATAATATAGCGTGAATATAATTAAACTTGATCAATTTGAAAAAAATATACCAAACAAAGTAAGATTTGTTTTAAATTTATCATATGCTAAAAAAAATATTGCAGAAAAAATTATATATTTGAATATTCTTACTTGTATTTTTAAATTATAATATTTAGAACAATTTTCATTCAAAAAATATTCATTAAGTTATTTAAAAATTAGATTGTTTTAAATATATTTTTTATTCCAGTAACATAAGATACTTGTAGATATTAAGAAATGTTTATAGTATAAAAAATGCATTCGTAAACATAACTATACATGGTTTACTTGCATTTATTAAATTTTCCTTATTATAAATTAAAAAGAATATCTTTGATATAGATGTCTATTATATGTACTATCTCTAATATTTTATATTAAAGAATTTGATGGGTACTTTTTTTTTGTAAAAATTCCTTTGTGCCATTATCATAGTTCTATAGCACAGATTAAATTTATTTTTGTAATACGAAGAACCAAGATTATTTCGTTTATTAATTTAATTTTATTTAAAAAACAGTTAATTTTTTAACGAAGCATTAAAAAACCCAAGTATGTCGATTTAAATTGCATTTATAGTTTATAAATCAAATTTTTATGTGTTTTGGGTCATTTTATAGTTGTTTTACCATAAAATCGATGTCTTTATAAATATTTTTAGACATATATGGGTTAATTATTTTTATCAATAATATCTATTTAGACGTGGTAAGCCTATTGGGAATATTGCATAACTCCATGATGCATCTTTTGAACCTTACCCCAACTTATCTTCATCAACTGCTCTTCTTATCACAAATGAGATGAATTAAGTGTTTTGCGGAGTTTTGGAGCTTGCATATATGTTTCTACTAAGTCCTGGATTTTTAACTTTATTTATAAGTTCCATTAATTTTTATAAACAATTTCTAACCTATAACAGAAAATTGAAAATAAATATGATTGGTATTTATCATTGATAGAATCATAATATATATAATTTATTCTAATTAACGCATCATAGTATATAGATAATTCAAGTGTTAAAACATTAGAGAAGTATGAACTACAATGAATGTTTAAATAAAAGATAAATGAAATTCTAGCATATGCGATTTTATAAATTTGTAATTTTATAAAATATTATTATCTTGATTTCATGTCGTTTTATCTAGTTCTAAATGAATTTCATATTATTAGCTTTATATTAATAAAAATCTGTTTTTTACGAGAGCTTCTATTATCATTATTTCAGATTAATTATGAATGCTCAATCACATTTTTAATATGACTATTTGTTTTGTAACACTGCTTTTTTTCTTTTAATATAGTTGGAAGCGGAAAGTTATCATAAAATTATAGGTTTTTACTTAAAAAAAGATGTGATTAAAAATCAAAAGAAGTTATAGTTGGATAAATCATTGTGAAAACGTATTTTATAGCATTTAATAATTACATACTAATGAATATTTTATAAACTAGATATTTTTAGATCGACTAGATGTTTTTATAAATGGGATGGCTGTTATTGATATTCTATGTCAATAATATATGTGGCTTGGAAACATAGTAAAAGTATATGTATAAATTATCAACAAACAAAGAAATTCTTAATTTTAGATGTAAGTATAAAAAGAAGCCTTGAATAAATATTTTAGGCATACTATAACATTTTATATCTAAATTTATTATAGACAACTTAAATATGATGCAAAATTCATATTTTTTATAGGATAAATATTGAATTTTATATGGTAAAAAAAATTATTTTTTTAACCAGTAATACTAATATATAATATATAACCACTAACCATGAAATATGTGCAGATGTAGCAACATTTATAGAAGGCCCGGCAGCCTACAAATATCTTAGGGTAATTGAGAATAGCAAATTAGAGCTAAAGCAAGAAAATATAGATATAATTGCAGAACAAATATTAAATCGAATAAGAAATTTATGTAAGACTAAACTTAATGCCGGGAATTTATTTAAAGCCATTAATGAACATGCGACGTCACTCATAAATTACCACATAGGCGTATTAAAATTAGAACCAGAAGCATACATCAAACTTGATGATAAGATAAGAGATATTTTAAACGAATTTTCTATTCACCTCCAGCCTAGTAATAAACAAAGATTATATATAAAGAGAAATGGACTAGGACGTGGGCTGTGTAATATCGAATTTAAAGCTGAGAAGATGATCTACCAGCTAAAAAATCTGCTTGAAAACAGTAAAAACAGCTCACCGAGGAGGGCCGAAATTCTAAAAGTAGAAAAAGATAACAAGACACATCTCTCACTAATTGAAAAATATCTTAAAAATAAATATAATGCTAATATCACCGACTCCGAAACACTTGAGAAAAAGCAGCAACAAAGTTTATTGTGAAAAATAAAAAAAAAACCATTACACCAAAAACTTTTTGAAGCTAAGAATAATGATATGGTTGTTATTGTTGGATCATCAAGATGGATAAAAGATGGCCACATCAAACCAAGTGAGGAATAAAATTCTGTTTTATTCATGACAGAAATGTGTTTTATGGCGAGAGGATAAAATGCCCACAATGCAAAGAAGCTATGAAAACAATTGATCACCTTGCAACAAGATGCAAGAAAATGTTAGGGCATGATTACACGCGAAGACATAATGAAATTGTAAGATGTCTTCATTTCCTCCTATCAAGACGATATAACTATAAGAAAACCAAAAAGATCAGAACTCACTCAGTACAAGAGATTTGCGAAAACGAAAATGCAGAAATAAAAGTTGATACCCGAATTAAAACAGATATTTAGATCAAACAAAATAGACCTGATATTTTTCTATACGATAAAAAAGAAAATATGATTACGCTGATCGAAATAGGTAAAACATGCCTTGATAACTTGACTGAAGTTGAGAATGAAAAATATAGGAAGTATGACATCTTGGCAAATGAACATGGTTTAATTTATAATGCAAAACAAGAATAATACCATATGTGATGACTTGGGATGGGGTGGTCACAAAATATCATAAAAAATATGTTAAGGAGTTAAAAATACCGGACGAAGTAGAAGAATACATGCAAGCTCTCACACTCCGCTAGACACTTGAACTCATCTCATTTGAGAGAAGAAGAGCAGTTGATGAAGATAGATCAGAGGAAGGTGTCGAAAGATGCATCAAGGAGTTGTGCAATATTCCCAACACGCTGAACACGTCTAAATAGATAAAAAGAAAATTAACCCATAAATAAATAACAAGTTAAAATGTAATAATAACTCATTTTAGATATCATGTCTTTTGATTATATGTATGGTCCTTAAAAATTGCATTTGGTTTTTATATACATCTTTAAACATTTTTTTGCATGAAAATCGTCTTTGATCAAAATACTATTTTTTTGTACTTAATTTGATATCTTTAAGTATTATTTGCTGCATGCTTTGTTTATATTTAACTAAACAGCCACATAAATTTTATAAGATAATTAATTTATCATATTTTTTTGTTCTAAATTTAGCGATAAACAATACACATAGGTTTTTAGAAATTTTAAATTATAATAAGATTTGATATTTCGCTTTAATTTTGCATGTCAATTAGATTTTTGCATATTAACAGACTTACATAAGTTTATTATATGGAAAATATAATTTTATATGCATTTTATCTTTGTATAATATTTATTTTTTATTTAATATCCAATGAAATATAATGATACCCATAAAATTATTTTTAGTGCACAAAATCTATAATCTATAAACATATTGATTTTAAAATATAAAAATGAAATGTTTATATTTCATTTTACTTAATTTAGCAACTTATACAAGATTTTTAAACGTAGTCTTGCATTCAATTTTATATTTAATTCTAGTTTGATATTTGACTATTATAATAAATAATGTAAATAATATGAAAATATTATAAATGAAATTATAATCCCGAAATTTGAAAAAAAAACATTTTAAATTCTAATTATTATTTCGTAAAATGTTTTGATTAAAGAGTTTTTAATATTTCACATTTTGTATGTGTTAAAAAATTTATATGCAGATTTACATATATTTTTTTACAAGAAAACAAACTAAAGCTTTTTCTATTGCATTAATAAATTTAATTTTGGTATTATAGGATAATATTTTTTTCTTCTGATTTACTTGATTAATTTTTTGAGCACACACATATTTATACTCTTGACCATATTCCCTCTTTAAATCTTCTTCTATACCTCTCCTCTTTAGAATATGCAATTAGTCCGGATTGTATATAATCCTATAATTTAAATATATACCTCGATTTGGTTTGTGACTTCAGCTCTACTATTTGCCTTTTATGATATTTTGCTACCACTCCGTCCCATGTTATGACATATGATATAATTTGTTATGGCATAATATCGAGAACAATAAAAACAAATAAAAATCAAATGATATATAACATGATATTAAGAAACAGACAGATGTTTATACTTTTCTAGACAATTATAAAGGTTATTTAATTCATGTTAGCAAATAAGAGTTTTCTTATTGAGTATGAATAGTAAAAATTATCTCTTAAGTTCAGTAATTTTTATGTGAATTTGGTTTTTTTATGGTAATATTATGAACAGTGAAGCTCACAGAAAAAATAAACGCGTGAATTGGATTTTTAATGGAGAACTAACCTAATGATGTTATTATCGTATTTTACAACTGTGTATTTCTATGTACTAAAAATAATATTATAATCATCTATGCAAATTTCAGTCCATGGTAGTTAAAAAATCAGTGCTATACCACAATTTTTCTTAGATCAGTCATCAATGTTTTTTAAAAAATATCTTTACCATCGTAGCGAACCAGCGTTTTAGATAGGCAACTCTACATGTCGACTTAATTTTGGCTTAGTTTCCGATTTCAAGATAATCCGATATTGATCAACTTCAATTCTTGCGTGTGATAAAAAATAAAATAACAAAATAACATCTTTATAATTAAGGGGCTAAATTAAAAATCAACTTAATTCTTGATTCAAAGAATGACCATGATGACATTATATATTAATCTCTAATATAAATAAAATAAATAAGTCTACAATATAAATAGAGAGCCGATAAAAAAATAAAAATCGGAAAGAAATTAAAATACATAAATTTTTCACTATGTATGTGTAATATGAAATATTGTATTAGTACACATGAAAATGATTTTAATCTATATTCTAACCTTTATAAATGTGCTGTAATTATACCTTTCTATAAATGCAAAATTAAATTATAATGTTACTATAAATAGCTAAATATCATAGAATAAACAGCAAATTCCATAATAATATTTTCTAGTGCTTATATTCTAGACATAACATAAATTCAGTTATGTTTTTGTGCATCTATCTTATCGCAAAAATGAAATCTAATATGAAGACAACTATTAACAAGCAAAAAAAGATTTTTTTACATAAGGGAAAATCATAATTCAATAAGTATCAAAGGTTGCAAATTTTTAAGGTAATAGAATACAAATTATATAATTAAATTATGTAAACAGGTTCTTTATAAATGAATTATTGTTTAGCGTATAAGTGATCCATCAAGATTTTTATGTATTTACTTCTAATGTATCATATAAGAATAGCATATTCTGGTTGTATACTTAGTATCTGACAAGTTAATATTAGCAAAGCCGTTTAAATAGAAAATTATAGTTATACAGTCGAAAAGATCCGCAATAATTATTGTATGATTAATGACTTTTTACAAAAAAAAAGATTTATAAATATATAAAACATATTAAGCACGCAAAAAAATTTATTAATTTTTTAAACGCTTTTTTTATATTATATATTTCCTGTTATCATGTATGTATATTTCACAAAGCAAAATTGGTTACATACTATGATGTAGATTTATAAATCATCGTTATTTCGCATGTGTTTAGTTTTATAACATTATTTTCAATTGTAGTTTTTTATTCCTTAAAAACTATTTCGATACCTAATAAAGATACATTTCGGGTCAATTGAATTAAAAATCACAAAAAAAAGACTATTCGTCGCTTTACTCTCGTTATTAGATGTTTACTAGTGCTTATCAGCTGTATTTTATTGTTTTATTGCCGAAATTATTTTCGAATACATTTTTGTAATCATTTAAGTATACATATATGACACAAATAAAATCCGTCTTTTTAGGATACAAAAACTACATTTGATGCATTTTTGTTTATATAAATCTTCACATGTATATGTGTAAAAATATAAAAAATGTTTTTTTATTGTATATGCTCGAAATAATAATTAACTTGATTCTGATACTAAATAGTTCTAATAACCTTTTCGGCATCTAATAATTAATATCTAAAATACGCCGATTAAAAAATCCACGAAAAATAAGCTTTATACTTAATCAAAGTGAACTAGGATTCTTATTTTAGAAATATTTTTTTTTCGTCATTTTTATTATGATTAAAAAATAATCACCATATTTTTGCCACACGCTTGTTAAATACTGTAGTAAACATAATCCGGTAAAAGACTATCTTCAAGCTTGATTAGGCGTCATAAATTAACGCTGAATATTTTTTAAACTAGACAAAAATGCAATTCAATATTAAGATTTGCCATTTAAAAAATTGATGAGGTTTCAAAAAGTCATAATTAGAATTAGCTGATATTGTAACGTTCACTTAAGTACTAAGATAATTAAAATATTTTATAAATACAATTATCTTCTTATCGATGTCTTTATTTTTGATTAGCTAACAATATTCATATATTTAATCATATAATTCCTTATTTTAAAGTTATAAAATGATCTTAACAAATAAAGAGCGGTAATTTTCTAATCTGTTTGCTAATTTATCATATATAAATAATATTAATTTTTAAAATTCAGAGTTTCGATTATGTACTGATGCATAGATTGTTTCTTGGAATTCTGCGAATCACAAAAAATTTAATCAAGACATGTGTAATACATTTTAAATATATTCTAAGAAAATTCATTTATAAATCAGCTTACAAATTTATAAGATCTGTAACTGAAGGGTAAAAATGTATAGAATTTATGAGAAACTTATATCCAAAGTCTTCACACGAATAGATTTTCCCTTTTTCAATTTTGGTGCTATAAATTATATCTATGTTATGGATTAAACAATATTAAACTACCGTAAATAACATTATGTATTATAGAGATTATAATTAGAATGTTTGTTCATAAAATAAATATTATCATTCGTCGACTTGTAAACAGAACATTTATAAATAAAAATAAATTTCAATATTTTTTTCTATGCATATTACAGATTCTAGCAGAATTAATGCAATTTGCTAAAAAAGTATTGTAATGTGTGTTCTTCTTCGTATTTATATTCGAGAATAGTTTATCATCTTCAAATAAAATAAGCAGATTTATATCTTGAAAAATTTAAGTTTCTGGTTGAAGCATGTGGAATATCTACAAGTGTTTTTAAAAACACAAAAATCATTTTAAAATTCATTATCATCAAAAAAAGATTACTGGAAACAAAAAAATACGATAAAAGATACGTTTGCAATAATGCCTGATTACAAGCATCCGACATTAATAATGATAAAATTTGCTATTTTTTTATATTGAAAACTAGCTAATATTATATTTATAAGCATGTGTTAGCATTCACAAAATAACTACAGATAAAATATTTTTTTTTAAAGATTAATTTTAAAATATATCTGCATAGGCAAATTTTATCTTGAAACTATAAAGTGCATTAAACAGTTACTAAAAGAAAAAAAACACTATCAACTTTTTTTTTAGTACAAAAAAATGCATTCACGTAGAAAATATTAATTATCTGACAAAGATTTTTCTTATATATTATACCGTTTAATTTCATCTTTTTCTGCTTATTTTCTGTTTCTAAAAAACAGGAACTATAGATATTGCGAGTATAGACATTTCTATAATCGTATTTCTACATTGTTTGCAATAGAAGAAATAATGTTAAAAATATTTAGATCTTGCAAAATTAGAGTATATATTACAATAAAGAACATGAAAGAAAAAATCTTTTCTGCCAAATAATATATGATAATTATTGTAAAAGTGCTGTTAGAATATTATTAATATATGCGCATTGTAACTTTGTATAAATTTGGTTTCTACTGTGTTTTTTTTTGCTAAATACGCAACAAAAATAATAACATTAGCATCACTACAATCTTAAAAACAGAATTGCATATAAAGGATTTCTTTGTGAAATAAATTTAAGTGCTATGAAATTACATAAAAAGCCATAGTGCTTTTTAACCATATAAATCTTTTTAAAATTACAGAATGAAAAATAGAAATGAATATTTTTTTTATCTGTACATTGTATACATTTTGAATTCAAACCAAACATCAAATCTGCAGTTTTGAAGTGATATGTATATCTTACTCTTAATTTTATAAATTTCGTATTTTATATGGATGTATTCCGCATACAATATTTTATTCTATTTTTAGGTCCGGAATTTGTCAAATAAACAGGAAATAATTCTTTTTATGTATTTTCTAAATTGATCTAGAAATCTTGTATTATATCATTGTTCCTGTCAAAATAAATAGTAAACATCTATAAAAATCAGCTTTATCGGTCGATTTTATATTTACAGTTCACAATTTTTCATTACGTATAGAAATTTTAAGTTTTTTTATGTGTTAATTGATGCTAAAAAATTTGTGTGTCCGATAATAAAGCATAATGAAACGATATACAGGACTTTTTTTATCATCTAGCCATTTCTAATCATATATATTTAATTTTATTTTTTATGCTACTAGTTAAAGCGCCAACGCATAAAATAATTCTTGCAAAAAAGAATAATTGTGTTTTCGGTATATATGAATTGATAAAATGACACGTTTTTTTACTCATAAAAGGCAATATTTTTTTATCTAATATGACGTTAAATCTGTATTTGTATGTCTATTTTTTTCTTTGATAATTTCAGTTGTGGTTTATAAAAATGAACATTCTTATGTTTAAAAGTTATGTCTTTTTTTCTTGGTAATACAAGAATTTAGTTTCACTACTCGTGCGGTTTACATAATTCGGACATATTTAGTTTATATATACGCTATATATCAATTTTTTCTTAAATTAAAAATATACAAAAAAAAGTTCGTTTGAACTACATTTCACATATGTTTTAGTAGATATTGCTCGCGAAAAGAAAATATTTGCTATCAAAATATACATATTGAAAAAGTTTATTTTTCTGTATTTTTTTTCATCAGTCTACGAAAAATACCATTTTAATGTGTTTGAAGCCTTCAAGACCACAA
Organism: Rhyacophila brunnea; assembly: GCF_057557595.1. Classification (NCBI taxonomy): domain Eukaryota; kingdom Metazoa; phylum Arthropoda; class Insecta; order Trichoptera; family Rhyacophilidae; genus Rhyacophila; species Rhyacophila brunnea. The sequence goes on from NW_028232828.1 coordinate 28,961, forward strand.
AATTTATATTAATAAGAAAGAAATTGAATTTTTTCTCTTTATTATAGATTATACCATAGAATTTGCTTTCAATGTGTGAAATTGTAATTCTTTCTTCAAAGAAAACTATTCATCTTTTCTTGCAGGCTCATGTATTATATTTTGTTAATATTTAAATCATAAGATTGACGTAAATTAAGTATTTGTTTTGTATAGATACGCCAGTTAGTCTAAAATAAGATTTATAGCCATATTCTCTTATTTTTTCGACATAGACACGACATTAAAGAAATTATACGAGATAACCTACAAAATAACAACAAAATTATATTAAAATGCATAAAAATAAGTTGCTTCCGCTTATATAGGCGCTTGTAAAATAGTTATAAGACTTAGTTTTTTTTAAATAATCATAATTTTATTATAGCTATTTCTAAATAAATAGAATTTAATGTAAGTCACTATAAGCCTTTTTTGACTTTTTTCGAAGTAATAAATGAAATTTCGGAAACATTTTATTGGCAAAAGTGCAAACTTGGATTTAAATCTTTCTCTGCTATAAATAAGTAAGTTTAGGTATAGAAACGCACCAAGACAAAACTATAATTTGTTTAAAGATATAAAAATAATTTTATTCATATAAATAATCTATTTTAAAGCAATGAAATCACAGTTTGATTTCATCTATTCTTAAATTTTATAAATATAAAAATCTCCGATAAATTTAAATTCTATAAAGATGGATTTTATTCTAAAAATCTACAATAGAATAAAAATTTTCTGCATATAAAGCATATTAAAATTGTTCTTATGTGTAAAAAATCATTGATAAAATGTTTCATGAATACTGATATAATTTGTACTTTTTGTACTATTTAATATAAAAAAATGTTCAGAATATCAGATATAGCAATAATGTTTAAAATAATAATGATATATATAATTAAAAAATTAATACATTTACTTATTGTGCGCAATATATTAAAATACAGTTATAATTATCAGTACCCTTGAAAAATGATGTGATGGTCAATTAATTTCCATATCCATTTTTAGACAGATTTTATATATATTTAAGAATTATGCATACATGTCAAACAATTCGGATCTAGCTTCCATTTTTATAAATAGTTATCTAAATATAATCTCTTTTTACTAAATATAATTTAAAAAAATATACTTCATCTTTCTTTTGAAATAAAAGATTTAATATAATAGCCTATTTGTATATGAAAAAAAATTAGTAGCTATAATTCTATAATTGCATACCATAAAATGGCATTATCGGAATTTTACTGAGAGCAAATAAATATTTGATTATAGTTCTGAAAAGCATGCTATTATAGGAAACCCGAACTACCAAATTTCATATACACAGACAGCTCGACCGAATCACATAAACAAAAGATATGTTTTTTAGAAGTAAAAATGACGATGAATTTATAGTAAACAATTAAGAATGCAGTTTTTTTGATTCCATAGAAAAATTCAAGAAATCAATAGTATAATAAATAAAGAATTTTCAATGCGAAATATTTTAAAAGAAGAGAAGAAACACAAAAAAACAAGTCCAACATATCGTTATTATTATTCAAAAAATCAATAATGCAACGAATATCATAAAATATATAAATTTTCAGAAAGTCTAAGACAACTTTGACTACAAGATGATCGGAAAATAAAATATTTATCATCTAAAAATTGATTCTGTAGAGCATTAACATCAACTAAATTTTTTTCATAAATAAACTGCACATATATATACAAAAATTAGCATAACCCTTTCAAATCCAATATTAAATGAAATACATATTTAATCTGTCAGATTGGTTTCAAATTTCATTGTTATTAATAAAGCCATATGCCGTTAAAATATATATTCAGTGGATGAAAGTTCTATTAATATATAAAAAAGAAATATATTTAACAGAAATGAGGCGAATCAATGAGAAAAACGTAAAAAATTATAAATACACATTTTAAAGAGTATTGTGGCTTTTATGGCTTAATATGTGGATTTACAAATTTTATTTGATCTTTTAAATAGTATCGAATTTATTAAGATTTGATTGCGATATATTCAATTATAAATCTCTACATAAAATTATGATGAAAAACTTCATACAGCTCCGTAAATTTTTTAAAACTTTGTACTGCGTGCAAATTATATATAATGATATAAATCCAAAGATATTAAAATAATTATTTATTTTTAAAGCAATACGTATAAGTTCAATATTTTTTTGTGTTTATTGATTCAAAATATTTAAACCAGCGATTTTAATAAACAAATTTATTTGAAAGTAAACATTATAGCTTGTTATATTAACTAAATTGTTTGATCTTTTAAGATATAATGGTCATAAAAACTCTATTATTAATTTTCTAATATTTCGAATACCGCGTCTCGGTTTTTTTCAATTCACCCCTTTAAACAGCAATAAGACCGCCAGGATTTCATAATAAATACGCCAATTTTTTTTATGCAATTCATACGATTTAAACCAAATTATTCAATCTGTCATATTTTTGGTATTTTTTAGGATGCTTCTTTTAAATTAAGTATATTAAAATTTGCAATGAAATCTGTTTAGTGAAAATTATAAATTTACTACTATACTTTAAATTATAAGAATGTAATTTATATTATATTATTTGTATCCTTTAACTTTTTCGAATAAATTTATAACAGCAAATTTAAATTTCTAAACTAAGATCAAAATAGCCATAAACATATATTTATCTGCTTAATTAGATATATTTGCTGTCTGTTTCTTGTTATTTAAACCCTTTTCCTTTTTTTATGTCTTAATTTATAAATTTTACTTCGAAATACTGTATAATTCTTATCATTGTGCTTAATTAAATACTAAAAAGATTCGTATATTCATATAAGAATTAAACCCTAGCTGTTTCATCTACGTATCATTCTTAATACATGTACTAACGATACAGTAACGACTTATCAAAAAAGGTTGTAATATATGAAATAAATTATAATACAATACTTATTTCGCCGTATATTTAATGCATAATTTTACTCTACATTTTCAGTTATCAATGATATATTTGAATTTACAATTTAATAAGATTGGCATATTGACAATTTAATTGCGACCATCTTATATAACTTACCTTATAATTCTTATAAACATATATTATTTACTACACATTAACTATCTCTTTAGCATTTTCCTTTTAATTGCATATAAATTATTAATTTTGGCAGTATGTATTGAACAAATTCACAACTTTACATAAATAATTATCGTTTAATCACATCAATGTACTTTACCCCATTAGAATAAATTAAAAAAAATATCACGTTTGGTTAATTAAGGTTTTCTAGTAATCAAAAAGCCGATGTACAACAAAAAATATTCACGAATAGTTTATGCCATAAAATTTGCAAGAAAACCCAATTAAAAATCAAATATTAACAATTAAAAATGATGAAATTAAAATAAATGCTAAATATATCTTAATAAACATAATTCTTGATATTATAAACATTTTTATAACAGAAAAATATTTACTATATGCATTCAAAACTAAAAGAATAATGAATCACACATTTTAATTTGTTAGTCATTTTATTAAAAACCTATAATGTGTAATAACAGAAAGAAACCCAAAAAGCTTATATGATATGAAAATTTGATTCCGATGAGATGGGAAAATTTATGGGGTTTATTTTTATGCTTTTTTCATTAATTTGTAATTAATAGTGTACGAAATTTAGGAGGTGCTGAAACCATGTTTTTTAAGATAGAAATCGCAATCTAAATTTAGAAATTTAAAGGTAAAAATTTAAACATATTCACATATAAATAACTAAATTCAGATGCACAAATATGTAAACCTAAAGGAGGTGAAATAGAGAAAAAGATATATATGAAATTTATTTAAGTGTAATATAAAGGAAATATAATAAAACAAGATAATAAACATTTTTATTTGTAAATTTTTTATAGATACAAATTATGTTTCCAAAATAATATTTGCGTAATAATACTCAAAAATTAAAATTCCAATAAAAAAAATATATATAGAAAGCATATCAAAAAATATCGTTTTTTATACACTAGTATCAATTTATTATTATATTCAAATTTTAAAAAACATTTTTTGTATTAGAGAATATATTAGGGTATTATAAACATATATACATCTAATATTCATGGCTGGAACTTAAGATAATCCGACATATTAAAGACACGTGAATAGATGTATAAGTATATTTTTAACCAAGAAAAATTATTTTTACGGATTTTTTTTAGAGACAGGAAAATCTAGATAATTTTGCATTGGATTTTAGTTATCATTAGTTTCAATACAATTTAAAAAATAATTTATTGTGAAAAAAAATTTTAACACCCAAAATTTCCGTAAATTTCAGAGAAAGGAGTCTTAAATTTAGAATATAGACAGTTATGCTCTTCTCATAACGTTTTATTTATATCACTATTTGCAAGAACCATATAAACGGCATATTACATATACTTTAAAAGTTTAAGAAAGCCAGAAATGTACCTTTTAGTTAGTTTACATTTTATTTAAATAAATTGAGAAGAGCTTATATGCCCTTTAAGCGTTTAAAAAAATTCATGGGTGGCTGTAGCAACATTTTTAATATATAAATCAAGCATGCACTTTGAACAATATTTATCACATTGATTTTTACTATAAAGAATTTATACTCAATGTGAATTAGATAAAATTTTAGAAAAAATTATTTTGTCTTCTGTTTACTAATTTATGCTATAAAATCTTTCCTAAGATTCTACTATCATGTATAAATTTACATCTTTTTATAAATTAAAATATTGCCGATTCAAATATTGTATTTTTTATTTATGGGCTAAAATTATTGTTGCAATTTTTATTTTTGTTCACTGGCACAGCTTGCTTGATTATTTTTGCCAACAGTGTATTTATACTTAAAGCTATTTTGAATTCTTCAATACCACAACTTCTTCCGTGAACTATGAATAGATGGGTTAATCTAAATCGCTGTTTTTAATATATGGCTCAACCTGGTTGGTGACATCTAGTTCCTTCATGCAACTTTATGATATCATGTCACCACACCGACCATGTGTTAAGAAATGTTATAATTTTGTCGTGCACTTGTATATTAATGTCAGAAAAGACGCTAGCAGATCATATTATCATAATTATTATTTTCAACTATGTTTAAACTGTAATGTCTGTCACGCATATTTCGATAAGAGTAACGCTCTTCTTCTTTTTGTCGGATACGTAAATATCAGGTCTGTAATTCATTAAATAAAAGTCTTTTTCATCTCTTGTATCTACTTTGATCTCCGCGAATTCTTTTTTCATTATTTCTTGTACAGAGTGTCTGCGCATTTTCTTGGTTTTTTTGAAATTATATTTTCTTCCCAACATAACTTGAAGACATCTTCAATCACGTTGTGTCTTCTTTTAGGGTCATGTCCAAGCTTTTTTTTATATCTGCTTGCTAAATGGTCAACATTTTTAGAAAAGTCGTTACATTGCTGACATCTTTATCTATCTCCATTTTATATTTTATTTTCCTAAAAAAATAACCTGATTCTTCTGATGGTCTTATATTTTCATATTGTAACACTTTGCTATCCAGATATTTCAAGCGACAAATTTTAATGAACATAAGAATTATTGAACTAGTGTTTTTTGTTGCATTTTTAACAAGAAACACCTTTTTTTATATAAATTCAAGCCAATGAAGATCTATGTAAAGAATATCGTATTTTGTTTTAAGGAATATATTAATTATGGGTAGGTTATGCATTTCATTTTCTAATTTTAATTTGCAGCTTTTGGGTTGATTGTCTTTTTTCTTAGCTCTGAGTTTTATATAGTTTGTAGTGTATTCTTTCGGATTTAAACTTCACATTAAACAATATAAGTTCTAGTTTACTTCTTTAAAATAAAATTTTTCTTGCGTAGATATTTGAAAGTGTATTCCATTTTCTCTTAGTATCCGCCTAATTTAAATTTCTAAGCAGATAAATCTTCTGGTTCTAGCTTTAATAAACCCAAGTAGTATTTTATGTGTGATTTTGCATATTCATTTATGGCTTTAACTATGTTTAAACCATTTGGTTTTTTTTTACATTTGCTGTTAACTCTTATAAACATTTCTTTTCTAATTTTATCTATTTTATGGGTTTAGTTCTCGATTTGGAATCTTCCAGTATCGCAGATATTTATATCTATCTTTACCTTCTATATCTGTGGCAATATCTTTGCAATTGATATTTCTAGTGGCTGGATAAGCCTCGTTAAATTCTATTCCGATACATCCGAAGAATTATGTTGCTTCATTGGATATAAGTTTTAAGTTAATTTCTTCTTTTGCTATAATATTTAATCGTCAACGAAAAGGAAATCATTAATTGTAAATGGGTTTAATAAGATAAATAAATATTGCTATGAACTTTCCATTTAATCGTTGGCTTAGCGGATCCATACAAAGAACAAACAATAGTGGAGATTGAATATTCGTATGTATAATCCCTTTTTTAATTTTTTTTTAAAATTTCTTCATTGTCTAATCTTAGAGTAACTTTTAGTTTTTTGTTAGTTTAGATATAAAGGCAATCATCCAACCTTGTATGTAAAGATTTTTTAAGCATACACAGAAAATACTCGTGGTCGATCGAGTCAAATGCTTTTTTATGTCGAAAAATGTTACATGTAATTTATTTTTATGATAACTGTTTATTGCAACGTATATCATTGCCTGCTCTTTAGCTTCCTGTACTCTTCTAACCGTCCTAAGTTCGTTTTCTGATATCTGAATCTGGGATTCAACGTCTTTATGTAATACCAAGATTACAGTTTTGGTTTTCAATTCGTATAAGTTTGACATATATGTTATAGGTCTTAATTCCGATCCATTAAAAACTTCATGTTTTGGTATGAGCTATTAGATACCAGAGTATGTTGAAACTTTTTACCTCTTCGTTTTCAACGCATAGAGATTTTACTGTTACATATAATATGGGTGCAATTTTATAATTTTTTTGATGAAGAAGTTGTATATACCATTACACTTAACAGCTTTTCAGTAAGATAGATAGTTGATGATCAGGAAGAAACACTGTTTTAGAGATAAAAACCATTTGCATATGTTTTCTAGCGCGTCTTTGCTCAGGTAAGTAACGAATATGATAATCTCTGTGCTTTTAGTGCATATATTAGAACAGAAAGTTACGTTATTTTCTTTGTATGACTAGATTTTCGGTTTTACTGTATTTGCCACTACCATATAAAATTGTCATCTTTTGACTCCAACTGGCAATTTTCTAATGCAGCTCCCTTTTGTTTTTCATATTGCTCTATCTGTTTTTATACTATCCTTATCCTATCGTTATTTTTACTAATCACTCCAAGGACATCATTTTTTTGTCAAGTTATAAGTTTTATATTCTCATGACTTTTCTCTGAAGCCTTGTCTCACTTTCTGAAAGTTTTCCTATAAAACTTACGAAGGATTTGAACGTTGTGTTTATTTGATCGTAACTTTATATTTTTCTCTCTTTTATTAATGCATAGTATATTCCTTCATGGGCAGGCTTCGATGTTAATTCTTCGTAATATTTTTGAAAACTTGTAATATCTTTGCTATATCGCATATGCTTCTGTGCGGTGGTTTTATATGCGCTCTAAGCGCTATATATAAACCTTCAATTATATCGCTTTTAACTTTTGTATAGGGTATTTTTCTTGTTCTAGAATGATTTGTGTGGTCTGTATATTCTAAGTCCGTCAGTACTCTAAGATTTTTTTTTTGCATCTATCGAGGTTAATGCGATAACTTATTCTTTTAAATTCTTCATCTTATCGCTTTGTTTTCTTCTTTCGTTTCTATTTCTTTGTACTTTGGAACTTGTCTTCTTTTCCTATCATTATCCTTTAGAACGTTTGATTATATTTTAATTTCATTCATACACATATAATAGTTAAAAATATCATTGTGACTCTTTAGAAACTCTTGTCAGCCAGATCTTGGCATTCTTTCATATCGTTTTAGGATCGAGGTATAAGCCTCTTGAATTCATTGCTCTTTCCCGGCGGGTGTATTCTTGCAGATTGCTATGAGAGTAAGAATAGCCGTGTTATGAGTGCCTGTGCCGTGTGAGGTTTAGGAAAGTGTTCTGTATAGATTATCTTTACGGGATAGGTTTTTGAATGATTTTTTTTTGTAGTTCACATCTCCTGTTTTTTCTTAATCCCCATCTATTTTAAAGTGCTATATATTAATATCTAAATATATTTTCGCAACTTTTTTTTTGAAGACGCAAGTGGCCTTTTTAGATGTTTATTTAGATATATCACGAATTATATCATATAATATTCTTTAAGCACACATAAAATTTGTTCTTGCAAAATTATCATAGTTTTGTCCTCACAAAACATTGGCCAATTGATGCATTAAATAAAACCAAAAAAAGCATTAAATATCCACTCGCATATTTCAAAATGTATGTTCCAACTTTATATTAACAAATTTAATTTTTTTTGGCATTTAAATTTACTTTTGATATATATTTGACTTTTTAAAAGTTTCTCGAAGCAATATTAAGATTGTAAAATTTTAATTTAAAAAAATATTTTCATACATCGATTTCATCATCTTCAAGTAAACTACATATTATAAAAGTAAAAGAGCTAAATATATGGGTAATTTCAGTAGTTAGAAAGATTATATAATCAAGTCCTTATTATTTTTTTGTGTAGGATTTACAGATCTAGATAAAATAAATCAAAGTGAAAATTTTATTTTTACGATTATTTATAAAAAACTTTCTATGAATTGACTTTGACAACCTAAATCACACCACCATCACAAGGAAACATCCCCATCATACCGATAATAGCCTTTATTACTGACACTCGCATTCTTGAATCGTGTCAAGTAATTTAGCCCTTCATTTGAGCGTACGTTAAAGCTGAAATATTTATTTACAATAGTTTTGCCGAGCGTGTTTTCTGTATTTACAGCTGCTATGCGACATTAATTACCACTGGATAATTCATCAATGTCTTTGCGGATGGTTAATTCGAGCTTTAATCATTTAAAATAAAGATTTCAAAATATATTAGACATGAAATTATAAAAATTATAATATAGACCATTTTTGTATTCACTAGTATTATTTTTCAAGTTTTGAATACAGTTAATGGAACATAAATTTATTTTAAATGAAAAACATTAGTTACGTATAAAATATAAATATCTCTAGCTTTGTATAAAAAATATGTGCAGGAGTTAAAAATCCCTGGAGAAGTAGAAGTATATATGCAAGATCTAACACTTCCTAAGACACTTGAACTTATTTCATTTGATAGAAGTAGGGTACTCGATGAAGATGGATCCGGGGAATTTGCCGAAGATGTATCAAGGAGTTGTGCAATATTCACAATTGAATGAGTACATCACAAAAGATAAATTGATAAAAATAAACTTAACCCATAAATTTAATAAACTATAGCTTTTTATGCTATATGAATTCAGTTCCTAGCAGTTTATTTGAAGAGATGTCTGAAAAATTATATTTAAACCTATAAGGTAAATTATATTATTTTGAATATTCGGCAATTAAGATTTTAAAAGCCATTTGTAGTGAAACATTTCAGTAACTCATGGAGAACTTACTTTTTGATTAGAGATATAAAATGATGCTTTAAACAATCTTAAGATATATTTTATTTTAGAAATTCCCATTTCAATATATATAATCAATTATATTCACTACAGTATCTTTAAAGAGATAAATATGATATCTTTGTCCGAGCGCGACTCTAATTAGTAGAAAAAACATTGCTTCGAAGTATATATAACGTATGGATTACTTGTTATATTTAATGCTAAGAACTAGTTATTGCAATTAGAGGATTTCACAGACGTTGTGTAATTTAATTAAAAACCCCAATTAATATAAAAAACCACAAGAAAATATTGAGAAGAATTTAAAATACAACCACGCACAATGAAGCAGTAGATACTCTAAATTAGCCAAATATATGGAAATATAATTTATCTAGAATATAAGAATATATTTAAAGGTTTTTTCTGATAGGAAAATCATGAAAAAATTATAATCCGAAAACCAAGATTAATAAAATATGGTTTTTGATTATAATTATTTTCTAGAAGAGATTAATGAAGAAATAACGCCTTAAAAAATGTAATAAAAATCCACACTTATCTAATCTAGGTATTTATAACAAAAATATCGATTAAAATGGGATATGAAAAGAATAATAATACCATCCAAGCCTAAAGCCTGCAATAAAAGTCTTAATTTGCTATAAAATTGCTATTTTTTTAACAAGAAAAAATGCAGAAATATGATCGTTGATAAAATAATATCATAATGAGGAGAAACTCATTATAATAAAATTATAGAATGTCGGCAGACTAAGGATTGGATTTATTTTAAACCTTAAAACCAGGGGCTTATAGTTACTACATTTGAAAAAAAGTCATTATATGCATCAACAGGTTTTTTATGCATAAATATATCTTATAATGATATTATTATTTATAAAAAAACTTTAACGTATAAGTATTGAGCGTAAAAAATGTATTTAGAAGACAGGAAGAATATTATGCGCTTTATAAGACACAGAAAATCTATAATTTATAACAATCTAAAGTTTTAGGCTAGCAAACATAAAAGTCTATTGAAATATTAGCTCTTACTTAAATAAATAAATGATATAACAAATATACAAATGCAAAACAAGGATACTACCACAGGTCATAAATATGACTTTTGTCGTTACAATTGATATGAGTCGCATTTTAAGGAGTTAGAATAGCAAGTAGAGCCGAAGATTAGGATTGAGGAAGAAAGCTGAATTTTTAAGCCTGAATTGAAAAATAATAATAAATAAACATTGTAAAGATGACGATTTTATAAGAAAAACTTCCGAATAAGTTCTAAATACAATCCCGAATTTTCGCTCGATTAAGATTAAATATCTAAAAACCAAATTAACCTATAATAAAAAAATTAGGCAAGATAAATTATGCGTTTAAAATAATATTCTCCCGTTTTATCCATTTCATAACTATAAAATATACGTCAGATGCACAAAAATATACGATTTAATCATCAAATGACAAAAAATAATGAAAATCAGTCAAAATCGCTTATATCATTATTATTAGATCATCCATTTGTCATAATGAACATTATTTTCAGCATGTTTTGTTAAAACGACAGAAAAAATTATGATACTGGTATACTGGAAAGAATTATTGAGATACGTATCAATATTGTGCCATATAGAATCCATTTATACATAATACGTCTGCATGAGGCTTTAAACAAGTATGCATAGCTTGTATTCTAGTCACCGTTGCAAAATATCATTTTTTAGAATTAAGCATTAATTAAAGATATTCCGAACATTAAAATAATATACTTCAAAATCAATATTTTTTGATCGATAATAATTACAATAGACCTACTATATTTGGTATTTTAAAATAAAATATAGAAAACAAGGCCATTTGTGCATCATTTTGTTTTATATCATTATATTTAACACAATATTAACTTTTTTGAAGATCATAAAGGAAAAATTCAAGTAAAATAAACTTGATAGATTCAATAGTTTAAAATATCTTTCAGGGAAAAAAATAATTTATAAATTAGTATTGTACAAAGAATAAAATTAAAATAATCAATTACCCGAGTTGTTTATAATAATAGTGTATTAATCGAAATCTCAAAAATTTTCAGTTCACATTAAATAAGTGTAAATAATCAGATATTATTATATATAATTAAATATTTAATTTACTTATATCACACATATAGTATAAGTGCTTTATATGATACATTATCAAAAACCCAAATCTTAAATAACCTTTGCATATAAGATTCCAGAATTGTGTTATATAAACAGTATCACTTTTACTTTTTTTTATATAATGGTATCTTATTTTTTTAGGTGTTTTTGTATGGCTTTATATTTCTTATATTTTATTAAATGAGTATAATCATAAAATTTAATATTTATTCATCCGAAACTAAAAAAAATTGAAAAAAAAATTAAGATTTAAAATAAAATCAAAAAGTTTATGTTTTTGCCGAATTGTGTTTACACATTCTTCAATAAAAAAAAATGACAATTATAAAGAGTATTTATGCAATTATGCGCAAGGAAAAAATCTTTGATTATTGATGCTTCAAAAATAATAGAAAATTAGAAATTATCTATGCTTTTAAAATAATGGAAAATTTAAACTTATCTAGGCTCTTTACATAACGTAAATCCATATAGATAGACTTTGCTTTTCTAATTTCCATGATTAAAAAGGAATTATATAAAAATCAATTTTTTTTAGATTTGATATATTCTATATACAGCGTCGTATATTAAAGATTTAGGAAATTTTAATGCAGATTAACCTTCAAATACTATTAATACCACAAAGCTCATGTGTTTATACCTCTAATATTGACATAATCCACTTAAAAATAAATCAAGCATTTACAACGTTTTAAAATTGACTTGAGGAAATTTCAAACAAACTTTGTAAATATTTTAATATAAATTGCATATTAACAGAATCTAAAACTAGAGCATCATTTACGTCCTATACTATAGCAATAAATTAAAAAAATATTTTGGTGTATCGATGTAATAATATAAATTTCTTTTATACATTCCAGTATTATTATTAGTATGAATATATAAAAATTCATACCAAGCAGTCTTTTCCCATTAAATATAATGATAGAAGTCTATAAAATTACAGCATATTGTTAGATTTGTTTAATTTTTGTACAAACAAAATATTTATTTCTTTACAATTATTGATTAGTTTTGTATTGTGATTTCAAATTTTTCTTTCAAGCATTTATGATTGGTTTTCCATCGGCAGAATATATCTTTATTCTAAGATACATCCTCTTGATACCTCTCCTTGTTCAATAACTATTATTTCAAAGTTTTTTCTCTATCCTATAGTTTGGATGTATGTCCTTAAGGTTTGTGACTTCGAGTTCTTTATGTAACTTTTTTTTAATTATGCTGCCACTTCATCACATTTTACGACGTGATAACAGAACAGGTGTAAATAAAACGTATAATTGATATGCGAATTATTTTAGAATCTTATATACTACACATTTGAAGATTGAATTCACCAAAAACCTTATAGTGTATTATTTCTAACAATAGACATATAATAATATTTATTCTTTTATTATCCATTTATCTTAAATCATCATATATCAATTTATTTTATAATTTGAGAATATTAAGCAGCTAGGTTTTCACTATTTTTTTTTAAACATATCTTTCAAGGATAAAAATACTACAAATTTTATGTCCCTAATATATGTGACATAGTAATTTTAAAGCACATATTTTTTCAGTTTTAAAATATTTAATCAAAATAAATTGTGTCATTTTGATGACAAAATAATTTTACAATATTATGCTATACGACACGAAAAAGCAAGTTTCTTCGAACACACTAAATACTATAGATATATAATTTTTATTTATGCTGATAATAAACATGTTTTTATAACGAAATCAAAATGAAGATGTATTCGATATACTATTTAGATGCGGAAAATATTGTTATATATGCTTCAAATTTTAGAAAAATGTTTTAATGCATGATTTTAGCGCATTCCAATGAAAAAAATAAACATACACAATATCTTATAATTAAATTTATTTAAATTGTGATTTTAGCTAAAATACCTTAAAACCATTAAAAAAATATAATTATTTATAAAAAAATACTTGATGCATAAATGTAAGACAGAAAAACGGAAATTATTTAAAAATCTGATCAAATTTATTTTATATGCGTAATATTTTTAAGAAATAAATATTGATGTCACTAGATTACTATTTAGACCTAAAGATTAAATTTGTCTCTATAGGACCATTAAGGAAAGAATAAAATGGTTTTAAGTTAAATTTATCACAGTAAAAAAAAATTTCCAAAGATATTTTATTTGGGAATAGACGTAAAAACAAAAAAAAATTAAGCACATAATTCATTTTACAAGAAAACCAGTACATTTGAAAATATATTTATTTTTTATTTATAACATAAATTTATCTTTATCATGTATATCTATTTGGACGCATTCAGCCCATTGGAAATATTGCATAACTCCTTGATGCATCCTTTGAAACCTTAAACTGATCTATCTTCATGAACTGCTCTTCTTCTCTCAAATGAGATGAGTTCGAGTGTCTTGCGTTTGAAAATATAATAGTATTTTTTATATATATTTTAGCCAAAGAATTAATTTCTTCAAATATAGTTTATTAAAAAAAGTATCTAGCCGAAAAAATTCAGAAATAGCCATTTCTGGATTTAAAGGTTTATTAAACACAAATTATTTAGCTAATATTTTTCGATATTGAAATCAGATATAAATATTTGTATGCCATATATTATAATAAAATTTTTCTAGCCATGATATTTCAATATAATGGACCCATAAATATTTACATAATCAATCATCTAATCACTCTTCTATGGACTGAATCCAAAATATATTCAATCCCAGCATTGAATTTAAAAAATTATGGCGGAAGAAAAGAGATCCGAATGGAAAAAGGAGGAATTAGACAAGATATCAAGAAGTTTAGAGAAAAAACTATGGCCAGAATATATTTCTTACAGACAAGGATACGGCAACATGAAACTTTCATATGTGGAAGGCTGGCTTATAATGAGTCTTGCAAACCAAATATTCGGATTCAATGAATGGTCAACATAAATCAAATCGACCACAATAGATTACTTTGACTACAATTCAGAGAAGAAATCCTTTTCTGTGGGCGTCAGTGTAAGTGCAAGAATTATTTTAAAAGATGGTACTTTTAGAGAGGATATAGGATTTGGATCCGCCGAAAATTTGCGTAGAAAATCAGATGCATATGAAAAGGCTAAAAAAGAAGCAGCCACTGATGCTTTTAAAAGAGACTTAGGCAATTTGGAAACGCACTTGGAAATTGCTGCTACGATAAAGATTATTTGAAGGATATAATGTCAGTCAAAAAAAAGAAGAAAATTGAACTTGATGTTAATAACCTCTATAGAAAAGATTCAAAGAAGGATAAATTTCTTGAAGATAGTTTCGATATAGATGATTACGATTTGACACTCAGTAACGATAATAAAAAACACGAAACGAAAAATTACAGGGACTCGAGTGAAAATGTAAATTCAAAGAAAAAAAATTAAAGAAATACACATTTAAATTATATTAATTCTTATGGATATAATCATAAAAAATCATAGGACTATTCTGCAAGTTTACTTATATTAAATCAGAAATTGAACCTTAGGTAACCTTATCGTTTTTTTTGTAGTAATTTTCTAAATTGTATAATAATTAAATATCACAAAAATACGAAAGAAACAATATAAAAAGAAGTTTAACACTAAAAATCCCATTATTAGATGAATTTTTTAAGATTTAAAAGTTAAAATCGAGAAGCCGATCATAGGGTATATGTCCAAATATATAGAAAATTTAAAATCAAGTTAGGAATATTATTTCCAAAAATAATGAAAATCGTAGATTATTTCAGGTTTGTTGATCCTATGTTAGAAATCTGTACGTATGTATGGAACAAACTAAAGCTTTTGTTTTAATCAATTGCAATTGTATTAAATTATGAATATTTATGATCTAGGCCTTTTCTACAGTTATTAATTTTCATTAAGCCATTTCTATAGAATTACCGTTTTTTATTTCATTAATATTAAATAATTAAGCATTGACATCATACATTCAACATATATTTTGGAACTTTAATTAGAATAAAATACCTTTTATCTTGCAATATTATAGCCATAACATTACATCGGCACACTAAGCGGATTTTTGTAAAACAAAGAAAAAAAATATAGGATTAGCACGAAATGTGTATGTATGAGAAAGATTGAGAAAAAAAGCAAATAAATTATGTTTTCTTTGCGAAATCTTAACAAGAATATGAAAAAAACCCCATAAGTTTTTTTATTTGTTCAATTAAAGAAGTCATAATATATTTTATTATATTTAAAGCTACTGAGGTAAGTAAGATCTGGTCGTAAACATGTATTAAACAAAAAAATGGTCTAATAATAACTTCAAAATAAGCAGCTTATTTTTAAAGTAAAATTATTTTTTTATAAAAATCATAATTTTGGAGCATAATAATTTTTAGGCAAAAAATTATGATAACATACATAAGTAAACTGAGATTGTATTGAAACGCTAATATGGTACAAAATGCCATTTAAAAACCTTACTCACAATTTTCACATAAATAAAGTTGATTTCCTAAATAATTTTACTATATAAGACCGAGGTGAATATTCTCACACAAGCTTATTATTAAAAGCCGTTGAAAATCTATAGAATTGTTTTCTTTTCATTCAGAAGATTAACTACATGACAATTTCAGCAAAAAAAATTTAGTGGATTAAATTGCAGGTCATATTTTAAGTGTAAAATCTGCATTATAATATCAGATATGGTTGATTCTGAATACTAAAAGGACAGCTATTAAAAAAAAATTGAAATAAGAGTTCAAGACACAATTCATAAATTGAAATATATAGCTTTAATTGTTATTTAAAAATAAAATTAATAGATATATCCTAAATTTTTTCAAAAAATCAAACGGATGCACATAAATGTACGCTAATATTTGGCAACTGTCCAATAAATTTTTTATTTATGGGCTAAGTTTTTTCTTTTGTGAATTCTATCTACTGAAATTAGTCAGTCTATTAGAAATCATGACAACTTATTAATATATTTTTTGACACTTTTCATTATTGTGCATTCGATAACAGCTCTTGTTTAATCAATTGATATGAGTTCAAGTGTCTTGCGCAACCACTAAATATAATATTAATTATTAAAATAATGATAGTTTCACATATTTCCCCTGAAATTTAATTATGAGCTAACCAAAATGATTTTTACTACAATAATTGCAAAAACTAATAATATATACAAAATGCAGATATAATCTACGCCATAAAATTAGAACCTGAATTATCAAAAGACATCTTATTTGTGTATGGAAAGAAGCCAAAATGACAAAAAGGTCTACTTTTTGCATAAAAATGATCTAAAATTAGGTTCATAATGTAATGAAAGATAAATTTCGTGTACATATGTGTTGCATTTGATCTTTAGAAAGTTTTATAAATTTCATAATATCATCTGTGTTTTTAAATTCATATAATTTTTGGATTTCTCAAAAGATTATCAATATTTTAAAGTATCACAATCTTTCAAATATCTCACAAATAATAGGATTAATTTTAGGCACATGATTTAATTTTCTTCGAGCACTTATATCTATATATTATATTATATAAACATTAGACTAAAAAACTCATTTTATTGTCTTATATTTGGCATTTACTAATTTTTAGACAGCAAAAAATGACTATTTAACAGAAGGAAGCTAAAAATTATAGAGAAAAAATTTTCATAAGATTTATTGATATTTTTATAGGCATTTCTCATTTCCAATAAAAAAAATTACTTTTAAATTTTCTAATAATATATTAATTGGTTTTTAAGTTATTATATTTTTATAGCTTAAATTTTGGTTGCTCTATAAAACAATTTTTTTTTTGGTGCTTTTTCAGTCAAAAAATATTAAATTCCCCTTTAACGCAATCTTTTCTTCAAGACTTAGGAACTAGTATGTTTTACTAGATTATATTTCTTGTGTGGTGCTCCTTCTTCAGTTATACTGCCAACTTATTTTACACGAATTATGGGATTTCGGAAAACGAAAATATTTCTGAACCAAATTTGAAAAAAAGATATTTATGTAGTATTCTTAATAAAGACTCAATATATATTTTTGAAAAATTATATTTTAAATATAAGTTTTTATTGTTTCCATTATTCAGATCAGGTTTCCTTTTATAATACACAGAGGTATCTATTTCTTCTTTTGGAGTATGATGTTCATTTATTTCTAATTTTCAATTTATAAAAAAATAAATATTTTTTATTGAGATAGTTTCTTTCGATTTTCTTTGTATTATAGAGTCGAATTTTCTTACGAACACACTGAATTCTTATCTTGAAACTTCGTTTTGTGCCTGTATGAACAAACGACAGAATTTTCTTTCACATCTAATTTCCAAGTAAATCATTTTTATCTGCCTTATCACAATATTTATACTTCATTTTTTTCCAGAAAAACTTATTCCTATCCATAAAGAATCACAATAATACTCATCACTTATATTTTTATTGCCCGCTTCTACGTACCTACAAGATACAACCATCTAAATGATCAAGTCGTTGGGAATGATAATGAGTTTGCGATGCAATTGTTTATTTTTTATTTTGCCCATAAAACATTCATTCTAGTCCACCATAATTAATCTAATGCATAGAATACATACGTAATGGTTGATAAAAAGGTATATATTATGCTGAAGGTGTGTTCTTTCTCCATTTATTATATATACATTAAAATGCTTGCTTTGTGATTATATTTTTCAGGGTTTAATTTATATTTTAGCCTTAAAAACGTATTTTTGTGATAGAAATATAATAAAGATATTATAGTTTAAAAAGCTCGTTCCCGATTATAACATTTCTTATTTTGATAGCTGTAAATGCACTTATTGTTTTATTAAAACCTTCCTTGTACATTATCTATGAAGCAAAACCCTATATTTTTAGTTTAAAAACAATTATATAGTTGTATACAAAAAATATTGCATAGTTTTAAATAATTGAATGTACTTTATCAGTTAATATAAGTTTTTACTAGATTAAAAATTCCTGGAATAATTTAAACTCATATTAAGCTTAATATTTTGTCATTAATGTATATATACTATCATACGGTCTATATAAAAATAATTTGCAATAAAATATATAAAAATCAGAACGTAACAGTGAAAGTTTTTTTCATCAAAAGTAAAAACTTCCTAGGGAGGAATTGTAAATCTTAATTTAATTTATTATTTTTTCAGTTATTTAAATTTATATAACTTACGGATTATATTTTATTAAAAACAATTATACTACTTTTCAAAAATAAAAATACATTTTGCACAATTATATCTAAATAAGAAAAAATCTGATTTCAGAAAAAAATTTCGTTTAATCAGACTATTAAAACGAATTCAAAAATATAATTATTACAAAAACAAGTTAAAAATTTTTCATCACATACTTAATACAAAATTTATATTTTAAATAAAATTAATCTTATTAAAGCATTATAATATTACGCTAATGGCTTTTAAAAGCCTGAATAATTAATTACAATAAAATAAAACTACGCAAAGAAAATAAAAATATAAGATATAGTGATAGTACCAAAGTCTATATAACTTTTAACCTGTCATTTCACCACTTTTCTTATATAAGCAGATTGTGTATTTTATAAATTTTATAAATATAACTATTAAATTTGGTCAAATATATGCACCTTAACTTGTTTTTCTAAGTGTGCTTGGTTGCAATTATTTGTATCGTAGATTTTAGAATGTGTTTTATGATTTAAAAGACTAATAAATTTTATTATAAATATATTATTTTTCATGTGTTGTACTTTCTTTATCTTAGGTTTTATTTGCTCAAGGCAACTTTCCGCGTAGTTTCTACTAAATTCTTGATTTTATGAATAACACACAGTTTTTTTATTCATTATCAATCTTATGTTCCAAAAGGATTCTAAGTTTACATCAGCTCAATTAATTCATCTTAAAATCGTTTATTCATAGTTTTATAGCCTAAAATCAAAATTTATATTAAAATCCACGGAATCTTTTTTTATTTTAGTATGACATATGATTGTATGCTTCTAGCTGTTTAATTCCCTGTTATTCATATGAAATGCGAATTTTATATTTACGATTATATAAAATATTTTTGCAAAAATAGGATTAACAGGATTCTTATGTATTAGGAGGTATGTTTTTGAACTGTTTATCTTTTTTTTAAAACCTATATTCTATCATATTTTATCTTTATAAGTGCGACCACATAGTATGCAATTAAATCATGTAGATAGAATAATCTCCAATTTTTAATTTTTTTATCAAAGATTCCGTTTTTTAAAATATTATAATAGTAAACTCGGCTTCCCTAGCTATTAGAACCTTTCTAAGGTACTGATCTGTCAAATGTACAATTTATTAAAAGCTAGTGAACTAAAACGCAGTTTATAAGTTTGTTTCTAAATTAGTAACAGATATTATATAAGATTTTATATTAATCTGATACTCAATTATTCAAATCATAAAGACAGCATCTTAGTAATTGTCTATATATACCATACACAACATAATAGATCAAGTTTTAAAACTTCTTTCTCGCATTGCTTTTTTAAATATACATGAAAATTATAGCAAAGCGATACATTCCTTTTGCCGCAAATAGGTAAACAAGCGATAACCACTGAATATTACGCAATGTTTCATTAGACTAATTTAGAGTTGTATAAAATTTTAAGCACAAATACGTATTTTTATGCTATTAGAAATATGGTTCGAATTTTTTTTTGTTTTTATTTATAGCAAAAAAAAATTCTTTTGCCTTTTCACATTTTTAGGTATTAATAAGCCTTGAATTGAAGGCAAAAAAATTAGAAACTCTAGTTTTCTAAAATTATTTCTTTTATATAAAAAAATTTTATTCTGAGCTATAATTTTTCTAATATATAAAATCCAAAAAAAAAATCGTAAGATACTCACCCATGTTAAAAATATCTTTCTATTGCATATATTATCTTTTGAGCAAAAAATCAACTCCTATAGAAACTATAGATATAAACGTATATTTTAAAATTCAGAGTTGATTTTCTGTTTATAAATAATCTATATTTAATGCTAAAAAATGTTTTGTTGCAAATTGGGTTTACTGTGATATTTACATCACAGAACGCTTTGTATTATAATGCAGATTCATCCTTTTTACAATAGCTTCTTGTCGAATTCGGATTAAAACAGATGCAATTCTAAAATACACTAAATGCTTCGAAAACCAAATATTATGTTATTTTTTGCATATCATTTATATCATAGGAGAATGTACATTAGTCTATAGACAGCAAATTACAACTAAAATTGGGGTGGAATGAATTAAAGACTTCAAATTGAGCTTAAATCTTCTTAACAGTAAGAATAAAGTAAATTCAGTTTACTTTTAGTTATATGCGCTTATAAACTCTTATATTATTGCTCAAAAACAAGATTATTAGCTTAGATGCATAATATATAAAAAAGTCATATTAGGAAAGAAATCTTTTTTATATCCAGCAATTAAATAAAAAACTGTAATATAAAGAAGAAAAGTTGGAAAGAATGCAATGTAGCATTAGTTCTGATAGAATAAATGACCATTAGATAAATAAATTATTTACCATTTTAAATGAATATCAAAAAGAAAAATAGCTATAAATAAAATGAAGGTGGGGAAAAAACACGTATTAGACAAACTATCGACCATAATAATATACCGATTGGCTAATAAAAATATGATCTATATGTAATTAGAAATAAAATACATAAATTTACGTTTCAAAAAGGCAAATCAATTGTGTTTGCACCATATATAATCAATACGAAATTCATGATTTTAATAACAGAAAGAATTTATTTATAATTATAAAGAATCGCCAAGCCAAATTGAATCTAAAATTTGGTCTATACTTTATAACAATATGTTTTTAGAAAAATAGAAGCAAAAAAATTGAAGAATACATAAAAACATCATACTAGCCAGAACTTCTGCATGAATAATCTTATAACGGCTCAAACGAAGAAAAATCAGGAAAAATTTTTATAAATCTTTTTTTAAACACGTTGATTTCACATTTGCATCTTCATTAATCAGAAGGCTAACTTTCAAAAAATTACAAAAAAGAATATAGCAGAAAAATTTAATTTCTGTAATTCAAAAAGAATCAGATTATCCTATGAAAGACTGGTAATTTGTGTTTATGATGAAAATAAAAACTTTATAGCATCAAAGGAATAGGAGTCAATAGCATATATAATTTAATCCTGTTAGAAATTGTAAGCTAAAAAAATTATAATTCTCACAAAAGAATTTTCTATATTAATTAGTTTATGCGCTTATGTATCAAGTTTCATAGTATGGGATAATATGCTCATCTTATATAAAATACAATTTTTTTTAGCTCGAAATAAATGCTAAAGCATAAGCGCATATAAAACACAAAATTTTTGAAAACACGTATATTTATAAGATCTCAATATAAATATCACAAATTTAGACGAATGAGATAGTAGGGCTGTGAGTATACTTAATTAACTTTTCTATAAGCAATATTAAAGTTCTATCACAAATTATATTAGTTGTAATTCAAATTAGCTAATACTAAATAATACAATAAAAAGCTTTTAAAAGAGATAGGCCTCAAAAATATATTATTTACACAATAATATTAAAAATATATATGATTTATATTGTTTATCTACCTTGAGGATGACATACAGAGCATACACCAGAATGTATTTTTTTTTAGGTCCAAAAAAATAGTTATTAACGTTTTTTTATTCAGAGCACAACTTGTTTGATTTTCTGTGCATATAGCGTATTTAACTTTCATCTTGTTATGTCCTACTGGACACTCTATATTGAATGTGTCATTTTCATTGCAAAGTTTTGTAAGTATGCAACGACAGCATTCGTAGCTTTTAATTCTTATGGTATTATTTATCGATATTGTATCACCGCATATCCCAAGTTATAAAATATGGATTTGTATTTGCCTTGTAATGTACATCTATAGCGGTCTATATACTAGGAAATCATAATTTCCATATTTTTCTTCCTCAATATGTTTATATTATCAATTCTAGTTACACCAATTTAGATAAGAAAGATAGGTTCTTTTTTTATTATATGCAAAAATATTTAGCCTTTTATATATAAATTTGAGTTTTGTTGTATTCTTGTATCTATGTTAATTTCCACGAATTCTTTTTCTATTATTTCTAATACGGGTTGTTACGTATTTTTTTTTTGTACTAACATTATTTAAGTGATTTATAGTCGTTGTTTCTTCTTGTATACTCATGACTAAGCCTTTTCTTAATCTACTATGTAGTTGGTTGACGGTTTTTAAAGAAGTTTTAGGGTGGGAATCTTATTCTTAAACAAAAGAAAATATTTCAGTTCAGTATAAAACTTAAGCTATACTTTCTGAAGGTACTTTCGATCTATATTATACTTGAAATGAAGATGCTAGTATTTCAAGCGATCTATTTTATGGGTCGTTGAAGTGTTTTTGTGTAGCGTTTTAAAATAAATTAGACAGTCTAAACACTTTTTACTACTATTAGAGATCTGGTAGATAAGGTTTTTTAATTTTGCATTTCTTCATCAAAAATTCATTTTAAATGCCAGGAGTGCCGCGTTTTTTTTTTAAATTTTAGCATTTTTAATTTTCTGGAAATATACCTCTTTTTCTTTATAGCTAATTTTAGTAGCCGGCAGAGAATCTATTAGATTTTTTTTCTATACTTCCAAGTCCGTGACCTAGTTCATTTCTTAAATGATGTGGTTTTTTTTGGATGATTGCGCATATAATCTGTTTTTATATTAGAATGCGTCTAATGACAACAATAGCTCAAAATGCAGCAGTTTAAATTATTAATAAACAAACGCAGTAGTTTATTGGTGATTTTATGTTCATTTCTTCTAAAGAAAGCAATAATATGAAATATTTACAAAATTGTGCAATTAAACATCATATTATTTTCCGTGAATTAATATATATTATTATCCTTTTTTATAAATATTTAATATAGTAATACTAAAAAGATCAGAACTCACTCAGTACAAGAGATCTGCGAAAACGAAAATGCAGAAATAAAAGTTGATACCCGAATTAAAACAGATATTTTAATCAAACAAAATAGACCTGATATTTTTCTATACGATAAAAAAGAAAATATGATTACGCTGATCGAAATAGGTATAACGAGCCTTGATAACTTGACTGAAGTTGAGAATGAAAAATATAGGAAATATGACATCTTAGCAAATGAAATTGGTTTAATTTACAAATGTAAAACAAGAATAATACCATATGTGATGACTTGGGATGGGGTGGTCACAAAATATCATAAAAAATATGTTAAGGAGTCAAAAATCCCGGACGAAGTAGAAGCATACATGCAAGCTCACACACTCCGCAAGACACTTGAACTCATCTCATTTGAAAGAAGAAGAGCAGTTGATGAAGATAGATCAGGGGAAGTTGTCAAAAGATGCATCAAGGAGTTGTGAAATATTCCCAACACGCTGAACACGTCTAAATATATAAAATCGATAAAAAGAAAATTAACCCATAAAATAATAAGAATAGTTTATATACCCTTATAATAATATAAAATCACGCAGTAGCCGACAAATGAATTTTCTATAAAATCATGCTGTATTTGAGATTTTAGTTGAATTATATATTTACGTGACGAACAGTGATAATAAACGAAAGTAGTATCTTCAATTTAGGTTGCTTGAGCGATCGTTTTCAAATATGAAAATATGTTCTTCTAGAAAAGTTTATAATTTCAAACAAATAAGACAATTATATTTATGATGTATTTTCAGGGGTAATGGATATAATTGCGCAAGAATTTATTGAATAGAGTTTCTATCAAATCAAATTACCAACTGTTATATTTCCATTATTTTGCACAAATATTACATCAATATTCCTTAAAAGCGTTTTACGTTTTAGCATCATACTAAATTAACTAAGAAATACATCGAATTTGAATTTAAATTTCAGATATAAGTTACCCTTTGTAGTATAAATTAGCCTGATTAGCTTAGCAAAAGATCTGGAAATATGTTATATCCCACAGTATCAATATATAATGTTGTTATTTAGTGTTAACAATTTATATTATGGTTTAAATAGATTTCATAATTTGTGCTTACATTGAATTCATAATTTGGTCTGATATCCAATAATTAGTGGGAAATAGCAACTTCGCATTTAGAACATCATAAGCACAGTAAACGAATATTATCAGCAACTTTTGCGCTAACAGATGAGTAATGACAGAATCAAGAAACTTAAAAACTGATCCGATCGTGGCTTCAATGAATTTCAGTCTGATACATGTATAATCTATATAAATGATATAAGAGTTAATATAAAGCCAATTTATGGTAAAAGCGATGGCACATTTTATATACCCATCAAGGTTTCATATTCAGTGCAAAATGGATAGAAGAATCGATATTTATAAATATAGGGCATATTTTTGTAATTATACATTTTGATATGTTTGTATGACGGTGTTTAGATGCATATATGCATTGGATTAGAAAACAATCATTAATGAAAATGTTTTTAACAAATAATAAATTTTTATTTTACTGTTACTAGTTGACATAAATACCAATCTATCTGAAAATTCCTACTTAAAACAATTTAGTATCATAGATTGACATTTTAAAATGTAATTTCAAAATAACTTTTCACTAATATAATATTTAGAATAAATTTCGGACTCCTAGAGTGGCCGGGAATTGCAAATATAATCAAAAAAAGCTATACATATGTAAGAATTTATTACACAGTAAGTTATTTTTTATATGGTAAAATCCGACATTTTTTTATATTAAGGTCACATAAATATCTTTACAAACAAATTTACCAATTATAAGTTATTTATATATAATTTATTTAATCCTTAATTTTATTTAAATAATTGGTTTGTTTTTTTTATAGAATGCAGATCTTGCATTGTTTTACCAGTTTATATTAATTGCCATTGTATACTATTCTACTAAAATTCCATTCATTTTTTAGTTTAAAGCAACTCGCAAAAAGTTCTTTTATTTTTTTTATGCTAAATTAATCAATTTATCGATTTTTTTTTAGAAAATATTCTATATCACAAGCCATAAACAAAAAAATATTTGATACATACTAAAATAATAATAATCACAAATATATATAGCATTTTAATATTTTTTTATATCACCGACCCGTTTAATTTGTTTTGGTACATAAAAAAATTAATACTATAAATATCCAAAAAAACCTTATTGCACACGTCTAAGGTTAATAATATTTCATATATAGAAAAAAATTATAACGAAAAATAAGTAATTATGTATTAACCTTCACAAATATAGGCAAAAATCTAATGCTTTGATAAATTTTGTACGAAAAGATCATATATTTATCTGTTTGTTATAGTTTTAAAATATAGTGTTTTGTTATTTTGTGCACTTATTTCAAATTAATATATAATATATATTGATATTCATTCTTTGCACACAAAAATAAATGAATATAGATCAAGATCTTTTTTGTATTATAAAAAAAAATTAAAAATTTCTACATAAATTGCAAAAAAAAGCTAGAATTAAAAGAAAACTAAAAATTTCTTGTATAAAAAACGTTAAAGATTAGCACTCATAGTTTATAAGTAAATATTGTGCCATCTGAAAAACATTCTAAATTTCACAAATATAACTAATACACATTAAATCATGACTGAGATTTGCAATATAAAAACGTGATTAAAGCTGTTATGATTTAAAAAAATTCAAATTGATGTATTCACATGTATATTTATAGAAATTTATCTCATAGCTCTAGGTTCTAAAAAAATATAAAAATATATAGGAAAGCGTATTTAATAATATCTACGCTAGTTGCAAGTGCTACATGTATTCAAAAAAAATGTTTTTTTGATATGATACGAAATATCCTAAAAACTATATATAAAAAAAATTTTAAATGCTAAAAAAGACAGTTGTATAGGCATCTTCAAAACAGCACAATTATATTTAAATAATTCATATATTATAAATCATCTTCATGAGCATATAGAAAGAGCACGATCGCTGTTTACTGATTTATAACAAAATATATTACTCTGAATCAAATAGGATCACCAATATATACCATCAAAATGAATTTAAGCCGAATATTCCATATAATAATTCCGGTAAAAGTTTACTCAAAAATATGTGTGCTAATTATTTTGGCAAACAAATCTGTGCCATGTATTTAAACCGTTATTTCCAATGTTTTTTGTGATTGATAGATGTTCTATCATGCTAAAAACAGATATTATATTTTAGCTTTCTTTAAAAAATTTAGATATTTCTCTAAAGCTTGTAATACACTTTTTGTATTGTATCTAGAGTATTTTCAAAGGCTTGTATACAATTTAATATAAACCTGTGTAGTGGCATTTTAGTCATATAAAAAATCTATGTTTTATATACGCTTAAATTTTAAAATTAATTTATGCATTCTCATGTACCAAAAATTTATGTTTTTGTTTTCTAATATTATTTATAGTATATAAAAGTTCTTTTGTAAAATCACTATTAACTATTATTCTATTAAGAGTTAGAAATCCCGGACGGTGTAGAAGCATATATGCAGGCTCTCACACTCTGCAAGACACTTGAATTCATCATATTTGAGAGAAAAAGTGCAGTTTATGAAGATAGATCAAGGATGATTGTTAAAAGATGCATTAAGGAGTTGTGCAATATTCTCAAAATGCTGATAACCTTTAAATAGATAAAATCTATAATGACAATTTACCCATCTATTTATAAATGTTTTTATTGAACGATATCCGCTAATTATATGCATTTAACCATAATTTTTTATTTATTTCTGATAGAGGCGCTAAGGAGTATATTGATCTATAAAGGTTTAATGTTTAAGATATATCGCTATTTTATTAATTTCATCAAGTAATATAAGACCAATATGGTTTCCTAAGTTCATGCATCACAATTCATTTTAAATTATTTATACCGATCATTATAAAATAGAATTCTTGAATTTTATAGAAGATATATTTTATTTATGAAATATTTTTTGTGTTTATTATTTGTAATAGACACAATGATTGATTGATTTCAAAAAATTATATTCAATTATCTTAAAGAAAGACGATTAATCCACTATAATAACCACTAATATATAAATGCATTATCTTTTATGTGTTTATTTTCAATACATAAAATAAAATTTGCATAAGGAACACACAAAAATATTACTTTCTGCCGTCTTTAACTATGATCCCCAAAAAATGTATTGATTTGTGCTGGTATATATTACAGTATTAGTAAATTATCTTAAATGTTCATTTAAGTAATAATTATTAATAAAACGATGCAAATATTTTTTTATATTGATTCTTTATCTTTAATAATACTCCATTTTATAGATCATCAAAAATGGAAAATCTGCTTTTCTTAATATTTTTAATCTTCTTCTAACCGCAAAGATTTTGGAGTATTATGTTCATAAAAATTTTGTGCTGTCATATAGCTAAAAATTTTGTGCCTACTTTATGATAGATGATCTGTTTTAATTTTTCTGCACTCAAAATATTTTGTATTATATATAAGAATTGATGGCTTTATCGTAGTGTTATAAATTACGCACTAAAACATTTCCGTCAGATGAAATTTATCCATGTTTTCACTCCCAACAAGAATATTATTATCCGTCTTCTACTATATACACAAGATAATTTATAAAATTCATGAAATTCGACTTTATTTCAAATAAAAAACGTAAAGTAACACGGCTTCTTAAAAAAATTTAATGTATAATTAATTTTTGCTTTAACCAAAAAAGGAATAAATTCCGCTGTTTTCAATTTTGGTGTGAATGTATGCTTTTATCTAACACGCTCATTCGGTTTGTATGGTTTCTATTTAAAAAAATTATGATTTTCACCAAATATGTGATCGGATTTCTACTATCCTTATTTTTAAATCTGTATTTATCGTAGAAATAATGTTAAACATAACAAATAAATACAAAAAACGCCTATAATACTTTAGAATGTTATATATTCAAAATATACTAAATATTTTGAATTGATATCAAGTAAACTATAAAAGACATATCATTCTATTACAAAACACAATAAAAGATAGAAACTTATAGCTTATAGATTTTTCAATAATTATATTGGTTTCGGATATAAGAACAAATCATAGAGATGTAACGCGAATGCGAGATTTGAGTGGACTAAATTTATATAAATTATGTGCTATACACAGATTTTTTAGTTATAGTTTGGCTTTTAACTGAAGCTTCCGTGTATTAGTATTTCGATGTGAATGAATGCTCATATACTGTTACGTGTATTTTTTTAAATACATTTATGAACGAAAAAAATGTAGATGCAATGTTCTCTTAGCAGTTAATACTAAAAAGTATACAAAAATTTAGATACATAGCTTTATTTTGACATATATGCGGTAAACTCTGCTTTAAAGTTAAAATTTAAAATAGATCTACAAAACAGGCGCTATTTTTTTGTGTTAAAACTTAGAATTAATTTTTTTAAAAGAATTTAGAAAATCTATAATCTATACAATATATGTTTTTTACTATTTAAAATTTAAATTTCTTATAATTTCTTTCTAGGTACTTATAGATTTGAAAACTAGCTGCTGTAAATTGAAAAAAAGGCATAAAGCCTAAAATAAATTATATTATGAACTAGATAATAGAAGGGAATATACAAATTAGATTTTAGTTAAGATTTTTGACTGGGCAGTAATTATCGACTTTTTTTGCCAGGTGAATTGTATTTTTATTTAATATAAAAAAATAAAATTTATTGTATTAAGTGTATGTTAAAAATTATATTGTTATGATACGGTCATGATATTTTAGATTAACTTGCTTATACAAAAAATTTCTTTGATAACTTACATTTACTTTCGCTAATCAAGTCAAAATGTATCAGCATCCGATAAAGTATATTCTATTCAAATTATAAGACTAAGAACTGTGTCTATACAATAATATTTGTTGGTTTGTTTTTATCAAACCAGTATGATTATCCCTTAGGACAAATTTAAAATTTATTTAAAAAATTTTTTTGAGCCTTCTATTATCTAAATTGCAGATTTATGTTATTAGTCTATCAAGTAGTGATTTTCACATGTTTAAAAAAAAATATGTGTATAAATTGAATTAATATGATATTAGAAAAAAAATTGCATCATATAAAAAACAAAGAAAATGCGTTTTTTTATGATTGATTGCTTTAAAATACGCTTTATTTATAATAAAATTTACAATATTTTTGCGGCAAGCCGAAGTTTCTATACTAGGGTTTATGCCAGTAAGTATTAAAATCCTGTTACTATTTAACTTGTTATCATTTTTGCTTGAAAAGTCTGTCGTATAATTACGATTTATTTTTATTTATAATTTTAATTTGATTTCATTGTTCTTCGAAATGATTTTTTTAATTTTTATTGTAATAAAGCAAATGATTATGTTTATGAAAAACTGTAGTTGAAAACAGAAAAAACTACTAACTAATTCAAAATATGTGAAAAATTTATATATCAGTAAATACAAATTATTTTACAAATCTTTTATAAAGCATATCGTACTAAATTTAATATTTATTTCATAAAAATATATTTAACAGTTTAAATTCACATCTAAACGAGATAGAAATTTACAAAATAATAAAAACAACCTATAAAATGCATTAAAAATTAATTTTTTGGTTATATCTGGTGGGATTATATTCATTTGATCAATTTGCATGTTTTCTAAGACATTGAATTATATTAAATCAAAGTTAGAAGAATTTCTATATATCTGCATGAAATGCTTTTTATATTGTTCTTTGAGATTTACCATAGTTATATCAACCAAAAATATTTTTTTCGAGCAATTATGTTTGTATTCATTGTATTCTATTGATACCCATTAAAAACTTACACAATATTTTTACCCAAAGTTTTACCACATTAATCTTTTTTTAGATAAAATATTAAAAATTTCTCGGCAAATAATTTGAACTATATATATGTATAAAAAATTAAAAGTAACAAAAAAAAGTTTGCATATCATAATATCATTGTAAAAAATTGAATTATAACGCAAGATCCTTTGCCTTTTGATTTTGTAGCACAAAATTGTACTTCATGTTAAAATAATCTTGTTAGCTACACAAAAAAATATTGTTTGGTTCATCTATACAATATAGAAAGCTATTATTTTTGCGTCGAAACTTAATAAAAGAAGTGCTTACAGAATAAATACATTGAATATGTTTTTTATCGGGGATAAAAACTGTTGGTTTAATCGTAAATACTTTTTTATAAAGTTATTCGTCAATATTTTAAAAAAAATAAAGTCTTCATGACATCTAAAACACAGATAATATCCAAGACTAATGTCATGCAAATATATGTCATATTATAATATAATATAAACGTTTTTTTCGTCTATTTACAACTAAATATATTGAGCCTACACAGTCATTTAGGATAAAACATGATTTTTTTATGTTTTTGTATCGTAAAAAAATACGCTCGAGCAAGAATTTTTGCTTTTTATATTCTATTTCGGTCATTTTAATACTTGGTTGACATATGTTAGGTCTATATTAAATTCATAAATTATAGAAAATATAGTTTTAATCACAGTTTGAATTTTCTTAAAGTGCACAGACATAATTGATATAACATGCATGTTTCTTTTGTCAATATTATACTTGCATTCGATATAATTAATCCATAACATTACAGCACAGAAACTAATCACAATATATACGGTAAAAAAACAAGCTTGTAATATGAAATGCAATTCTTGTATCTAATTATAAGATTATTATTGATATAAATAGTCTTTTGATGTATATGGAAATATCAAGCCGGGTTTTTTACGCCTTTATATCTCTAAACTATATTAAGACTTTTTATAGCATGAAGTAAGAGAAAACACATATGAAACACGCTCAATTTTTCGAAACAAAGAGTTGTCTGCACTTTAGCATTATTAAATATATCAAATGATTATAAATTATGCTCCTTAAATCCAAAAATTATATATAAAATTTTTAAAGGTAAAGACTAGTTTTTATGGTAAATAATAAAAGTTTTATATTTTTCATAACTCACCGTGATTTGCTGGTCGAAAAATCCCTGAAATTATATTTGTATCTATGAGTAAGACTTTTTTTTCTATAAATTCCCATAAAAAAAATAATAAAAATCATCTATAAGTATCTTATTGTTTTCTTTTAAACCATATTATACTATATGAAAAAAAGAACGCCGTAGCTGATATTTTAATTTTAAACTTTTTGGATTCACAAGTGAGCTTATATCGATATTTACTCGGCAAGATGTCATCTTCAGTATATAAATTTATAAACCCTCGTATTTTTTAATCATATGTAGAAACTTGCATAATATGTAAAATTTAGCATTAAAGAATTTATAAATGTATTTTTGATTTATCGCGGTGTAAAATCATCCAATAAAAATGTATTTGTTTTTTAAATAAAAAAAAATTAGCCCAAGCTGTATGTTTACCATAAGAATTCATTTGCTAAAATACCCACAAATACAATTTAATGGGTATTTAAATAAATCCTTAGTATTAATAACCTTAATTTGGCAAAAGAATGTTTAATATGTAAGGTAAAATACAATTATTTTGCATCAAAATTTTGTTTCTTTAATATATTACACATTTTAACAAGAACAAAACAGGCAAATGTATTGGTTGATAACACGAAAAAGATTAAATAAAATTCTTTAGTGCATAAGGCTCACATTTGCCTTATACATGATTTTATAATATACAAAACGTGTCAAAATACCATTGATTCCTTAGATAGACAATATATCATAATACATAAAGAATAATGCGTTAATAATGGTTTAACAAAAATTTCTAACGTATTCACTTACATATTAACAATCTTAGTAGCTTTCTTTTATAATTAATGCATGAAATATTAGCAGAAATATTTCTATGCCATCTTTAACTTTGAACAAAGATATAAATGCTAAATATTTTTAGTAATAAAAAAAAACTAATTTCCAAGCATAGTTTAAATATTTATAATGTGTTTACTTGCCATTTACCTGAATATAATGCTTTAACTGCTATTTATATTTAACCTATAAAATCCTACAGTCTACTTATTTCGTAAAATAATTAATAGATCAAAAAAACTACCGATTTCTGCACAATTATTTACTTATTCGTCTAAAATGCACAAAAAAACATTTTAAAAATGTAAATATAATTTAATATATATTCTTTTACTTGCCATCGCGAATTATTATATATAATGTAATAAAATAAAATATATTTTCCCAAAAATAGATAAATATATGATAATTTTATAAATTTCGTTTTTTACAATATCATTTTTTACTATTTGCATCAAAGGAAGTGATTAACAGATAAATATTAATTTTAAATATAGTTTGTGCGACTGATTAACAAATTATAACACCTTAACATATATTATTAAGACATCTTTTCATAAATAATACGCAACAAAATTTACTAAATTGGCATAATCTCGATTGTATTAACAGTTGCTGCATATAAAAAATGCATATATTTTTGTATAGGAACTGGAAAATATATGTGATAACAAAAAAAAATATTTACTTTTAAACATAATTTGTAATGATATATTATAAAATTTATTTTTTCTTTTATTTGTGAAATCAAAAGTTTGGCATCAAAGTGTCATACAATTCTGTTTTCTTACACGTGATGTAAAAGCTATATAGCCACGAAAGAATATTTATTTTGCAGTAAGTCAATAAATTTAATTTATATTTAATGTTATTTTCTGCAATTATCACTTAATGTGCTTATTTAGTGATAGAAGCGATTATGTGTGAGAATATTTTCTTGAAGCTAAATAGTTATAATTACTTAGATGGTTAATTAAATCTTTTTCAAATTTGCTTTTTTAAAATTATGTAAATGTATGATAAAAAATGTAAAATTCATGCACAAAAATTTTATAAAAATACTTTCAAAGTAAAAAAACGTAAATTAGAAATTTAAAATTTATATTTATATTTATTTTCTTTTTTCATGTATGTATCATTTTATAATTCCAAAAGCCGCAATGTTTAATACGTATTAAACAGCAATACAATAATTAAAATATACAATATTGGTTTCTTTTATAAATATTTTATACATTTACTCAGCGTTACCTTTTTCTATTATTTTCGAACAAATATTAAATTCAATATAGATATACACTTAGACGTCGATAGATAGATACGGCTTGTAATCATATACAATTTGTATTTTAATTATAATAAACGGATGCAGAATAGATTAGATGTTATAATATATTTTCTATATATTTGTAATCTTTCGATATAAATTTTTAGACGATTATTAATCCTAGATACTTTAAATGCGTTGTCAGAGGTCTCATCATATTTTAAGACTTAATGTTCATCTCAAGCAATTCTTAAAAACCTTTATTCCGATAGCTAATATACGAAATTATTTTTTTTTGATCTTAGAAGCTTGAATAAACTTTCATCATATATAATATTTTGATTTTTTAATATTTCTATGATTTTTGATGTAAATATCAGACCATTTTTAAAGTTGACACACATAAATATAATTTTTCTTTTGTAAATTCTTTTCTATTTCGCATTCCATTTATGAGTAAAATATCAGCCCAAATTTTATGTATGAATATTTATTTTATATGTTTAAAAAGATCAAAACTCACTCAATAAAGATAATCGCAAAAACGAAAATGCAATAATAAAAGTTGATGCCGAATGATAACAATATTTTAATTAAAAAAAATCAGATCCTATATTTTACTATACAATAAAAAAGAAAATATGATTATGCTGATCTAAATAGGTACAACTAGCCTTTATAACATAACTGAAGTTGTGAATTAAAAATACAGGAAGTATGCTATCTTGGCGAATGAACTTGGTTATATTTACAAATGTATAACAAAAATAATACTAAATGTGATGGCTTTGGATGGAGGGGTCACAAAAAGTCATAAAAAATATGTTAAGGAGTTAAAAATCCCTGATGAATTAAAAGCATACATGCAATCTCTCACACTCAGCAAGACGCCTGAACTTATCTCATTTGAAAGAAGAAGAGCATTTGATGAATAAGGGTGTGGAGAGTGTCAAAAGATGCATCAAATTTTTTTGCAATATTCCCTGTAAATTAAGCCCGTCTAAATGGATAAAATCGATATAAAGAAAATAATACCGTTATAAATACCTAGTGGTTATATGTTTAAGTGTTCATTAGCTGAAAACAAAAGTTTCCATTTTTTATGCAAATAAATGTCTATATAATTTTTTGATTGCATGTTCTTTAAAATCATTTTTTCCGGTTCTGAATATATAAATCTTGTTTTCAATCGTTTTAAGATTCATTTTGTAAAATATTTTATAATTATTTTGCTATCCTTTTAATCCATGCTTGATCCCTTTAGACTTATCCTTGTTAACTATCCTAACTAAGCACATTTATAATTGCCAATAATATATAATTATGCGTCTATCAATATTTTATAATTTTTATAGATTTTCGAATCAGCCATTATATCCTTTTGATTATAGAAAGATTTATGTGTAATATATAACATTTATTTATTTAAGATTTATACATGACATCAACAATATTCTAATAAGATATTATATGATAAACTTTAAATTCAAACATTTTAAGTTAAAAAGATATATAAAAGGATTTAGGTGGGTATAGATAAATATTTAATGACAAGAAATGCAGAATAAAAAATGATAAATATGGCTATATTTTGTAGAAAATGTTTGTCTAATAAATAAGGCTTAGGTAATTGGTTTTAAAACTAAGTATCATTTAATAATGCAAAATTTTTAATAAACTAACAACTGGCCTGTGCGCAGAATTTATATAAAGAATTCGAATTTAAAAAAACATATTTTAGAGAATAAACTTTATATTTTATCTTTATGATTAATGATATTGGACAAATATAGTATGATTATTCTATACTTTCTTGTAATTATTATTATAGAGGCATGTCAGGTAGCTTGCTTGTTAAATTTAGTGAATTTTACACGGTATTTTTTGTTCTGGAAATAATCATTTTTTAATGTATAATAGAAACCTTTCAAAACATGTTCGGGCACTTTTATAAAAATAAATTGCGGAAATACTCTTAAGCTGTGCAGAAGAGCCCTTTCTTAACAAAAAAGTGAGTTTGAAGATATTTTAGCGGTCTTTAAATGTATTTAAATCTATTAATTTATTGTTTTTATAAGGTATATTTACAAAATCTTTTAAATTCTTTACTTACATGCATTAATTTACTTTTTAATGCATATATTGAATAGATTCGTCATATGAAGTTCTATTTTTTATAAAATATTCAAAAGAGAATTTTTTGTAACATTTTGATTTTATGTATCATATGACCTATATATCCTGCTTTATATGAATTTATGAAATCAAAAACATAAAATTGTAATCCTTAAAAAAAATATTGTATACTTCTAAACACAAATATTATGCTTTTTATACAACAAACAGTGAACTATGTATTTTTATTCCATATTTTTTTCTTTACACGATTTATAATGCATTTTTAAATTGTTATACATGTATTTATCGCATTTTACAGCGAATCTAATCTAATAACCACATACATAATATCATAATAAAAAAATTTTCTCTGGAAGGCTTTTTTTTCAATGTAATATTTATTATTCATTATAAAATATATTAGATCAAGACGAAACTAGTTAAACCAATATGCACAATCAATTGTATCTATATTAAAAAAATATCAGCATGGTAAACGGAAAAAAAAATGTGATTTTATTTTTAAATATTACTACAAATTTTAAATGTGTACTTGCGACAAATAGTGTCGCAAAAATGTGCGTTTATTTTTCGATTATTACACATTATCTTTATTTTCACGAGTAATACTCAAATAAGCTTTTTTTTCTAATTTTGATAGCCTCTATGAAATTTGTAATTTAAAAATTCTTTGAAGATCTAAAGATCACTTTCTATTTTTCTATTTTTAACGGATGTTAAGAAGTTATGTACCTCAAACACCTCAAAAATATTTGGCCATTGGATGCATGTTTTGACAAAATTTATAATTCTATATGATAATGTATTAAATTCATATTATTTCTACTTTTACATATTTATATCTACAAAACTTATGTTTCACATTTTCTATGTATGATTTTCACCTTGAACTGCTCATATTTTTTATTCATTTTTATATTATAATTTCATATTTAAATGCATTTTAAATATTTCACTTAAATATAATAACACTAAAGATACACATGTCTTCATACTACATTAATAGGACATAGATTATATAATTTTCAAAACGCTTTTATAGCAATTTTCATCTCAATAATTAGTTCATATTTTATTAAAATATATTGTAGATTACATTGGTATTTTCCTAGGTTAAATGTACATAGTTTTACTTCTATAAGACTAAATATGGTATCATTGGCCAAAGAAAATATTTCTTTACATAAATAACAATAGTTGTGTATTTTTAAAAATTTTAATACATGTGCTACGCATATAATCTTTAAATACCGTAATTTGGATTTTAGATATAGTTTAAAGTCGCAAAACTATTATCAAAAGTAAGAAACACAGACACTGCCTTTAGGATTATATTAATTTGCACCCAAGTTCTAATAGTAAAACGAATATTCTCGTTAATCTATATCCAGTTAACAATTGACATGCTTGTAATTACATATTACGAGTAAAATCCGAAATGGTTTTCTATGGGCAATTCAAAAATCATATAGCAAAAACAAACTTTACATTTTATAAATTACAGTATACGATGCTTAATAATTATTTTCTTTTGCCCATTGAAAAAGATATTTCATTTACATCATAAATACAAATAAATTATAAAATCAATGCATAGTATTTATAATATAAAATTTAACATATATACAACATAATGGTTTTTGATTAATATTTGAACTTGCTTCTATAAATGGTTTATATTATGTGGTGCGTAACGTTAGGATTAAATATTCTATCATGAGTCTACTTGATGATTGATGAAAAAATTAGTTTCTTTGTGCAAAGAAAAACTGTTTTTTCGATGCCGTAATATATGCCGTCTATCTGCAAGACATACAGCTGGCACATTTAAGCAGACCCAATAAAAGAGAGCCTTTAACTTTGAAAATATACATGTTTTAGCGTGAAAATATACTTTAATTAATTCTTATACGTAGATTAGAGTAAATAAAGCAACAATGTTATTAATAGTGATTTTGGGTTGCTCAGCGATTGGCGTAGTTAACACCTTTTGTTTGAAATATCATTGCAACCTATAAGCGCTAAATTATATTAACTGATGAACTATGATAATTATTATATTTTTGTCTAATTATACCAATTTTGCGTTATAGCATTTATTGTAGCGAAATTATATTTTAAATATACCCTATTTAGTTACATGGAATGGTGTAGTAACACAATACTATTAATGTTGCTAGAAAGAAAGTAAAAGTAATTTACAAATTTTGAGTTACATGAAAATAAGAGATACTTGAAGCATAATTACTTGAAGTTCTTAAAGGAGAAGAGGTATCGAGAAGATGCAAGATGAGTATATAGTTAAGATAAAAATATGATGTGCCAATGGGAATCAATCATGTTATAGGTGAAGAGAAATATGTATTGTAATATTAAAATCAAATAAATAGAAAAACAATATTAATTATAAATTTTGGATTGCATTTCCTTAAATTATTATTTGGTTTACTATGCGCATATTTTTAACACCGACTTTTTAAACTGATTTATATTTTTAAAAAAAAGACTTATAATGACACCATTACAACATAATCATATAAATACTAGAAATATTAACATGTCTTTAATGCAAAAATAATATTAAAAATAAAAAAAATATTGAATAATCTGTAAAAGCAGCATGAATGATCTTAAATAAAAAATTTAGAACAAATATTATTTTGCATAAGAATTCCTGAATTTATATGCATATAGTTTTATAATAAATTACAATCCAAGTATCGATTAGATTATAAATTCATAAAGTTTTGTTATATAATATTAGTCTTTTCTGCGTATAGACATCCGACTTGAAAATTATTAATGTGTATATATGATTATGATAGATGGATTTTCAGCCTTTAAAGTTCTTCACAAAATGATATGGCACATTTGTATATATTCAATTTAAACCACATATATATACCCATTTTTCTTAAGCCAATAGAATAAATAAAAAACAAATTTGTTTATCGTATATAAAAAGAACATGTATTTTCGCTAATCGAAAAAAGTATAAGTAGCCCTGAAAACATAACTGAAGTTGGGAAAGGGATATCTATAAATTATTAAATCTTGGCATATGTACTTGGTCAAATAGATAAAAATATTAATACCATATGTAATGACTCGGCTGTGGAATGCAATTTATATAGAATATATTTTGGAAGATTCGAATTACAGATGAAGTAGGACTTACATGCAAGCTCATTTACTTAACAAAACATCCAAGTCGTATTATTTGACAGAAAAAGTGTATTCGAAGAGTTTTAAAAGATGCATTAAAGAGTTAAGCGATATCATATTGACATGTATACATTACAGCTGGTGGAAATGAAAACAAGAAGCAACTTAGCCCAATAATAACTAATGGTATATAAATCATTTTTAAATATATTTAAGTGCCAATATAATTAAAAGAGCGTTATGATTTTTAAATTTGTCCATGTTGTATTATGTAGCTCAATCAAAACAATATATGAACTTTTTATAATATCCCTTATTATGTTCTCTATAGGCATGTTTCTATTGCCATGATATTAAAAAAATGAAATCCACATATAATTACAAAAATTTCTAGTATTTACTTTCTAATAAATACAAAAGAAAATCATTTGTCCTTAATTTTAAACCCAAAAAATTGGCATGGTATCATATTACATGAGTAAGCTCAATTCAATATAAATTCATGTAAAAAACTCATACCTTTGTGCTTCTAAATCAATAAAACCAATAAATCCGCCTTATATGCATTAGAATCATCATACTAGTCAATTTTTCTACTTAATTATATTCTTTATGTGTCACACATTAGAAATGGAGATAAAAGTTTCATCATAGAAAGCAAGTTTGCATGTATAATATTAAAGAAAGTCGAGAAAATGTTTTATTATAAAGTTAATGCTAGAAAAACGTGTAATTAAATAACAAAAAAATAGAATTGTAAATCATCTATCTGTATTTTACTAAATTTTGAGCTGATCATATTAGTTTTGTTGATTATTATGTATTTGTACTTCTAAAACCACTTTTTATATACAATTTAAAGGTTCAACACTCATATATGTATTTATCTGGCGTAAAAAACCCTTCATTATTTTACATAATATAAATATTGGCTAGCATGGTGGTTGGATTTTATATTTAAATGTATTTTTTTATTATTTGTAAACAATTTTAAAAAAATTATATAAGACGTGGAAATACAAGATATTACATCACATGAGCATTTCTTATTTGCCATTTCTAATGTTCATTTCTTCTGTTATGAATTTTTAGAAAATTGTGAAATTCAAATGACAGATTATTAAACATACCATCTGATTTTCATTGTTGTAACGTATAAGCAAAATTTGTGAGATAAATATAAAATAATTATGTTCTGCAGAACGGTGACACCGAACTACGAAATAACCCAATAAAAATTGAAAGACACATGTAATTTGTTTTTTATAGTAGTCGGGTAGATTTCTATGAAATTTATCTTCGATTATCGTTTCCTTATATTGAAATATAACCATCAATAACCAATGTATTGTACTTATTTATAATCGACCCATTTGTTATTAAAACTAATGATGCTAATCCATAAAACCGATCACTCAAATAGTATGACCATAAAAATGGGATATTTAATGCGATTTTATACAAGAATCAATATATTCAAAAATTATGTTCAATCGAGTAATTATTAGCATGTAATTCTATTAATTAGATTTTATGTGGAATAATCGTTGTTAAATCATGATTTCATAATAGCCATCTGATTTTAGTCCTTAAAAGGAATAGAATGCCATACTACGTTGACTATTCGCCATATATGACCGAATAATATGTATTCGTATATTACACAAATAGGTTGGGTTGTATATAAATAGCTTTGGATTAAAATTCTAAGATATCGTTAGAATATAAGTAAATGTGATTTAAAAAGATAAAGAACCTATTCAATATATAATGTTCAATTAATGGTATAAAGCTAGCTATTTGAGACGCTCTTATGGTACCATTTGATCTTTCGGTAAATATCAGAATAATATTTTTTTATTATAAAGTTTAGCTCAGAGATTTTTTTCCGGAAAGTCTTATGTTTTATCTAAAAATAAATATAAAAAACAAAAATAGTTTCGTATTTGGGTTCCTTATTTTGCAATCTATATACAAAATCAATGAAAGTACAATAACCTGATTCTTTCTTTATGATAAGAGAGGGTCTTGCAGTTTAGACTAAAAATAAAGCACATGTTCGCATCATTTACCACATACAGTTTATAGCAGAAGAAATCAAATTCATCAGTTTAACAATATATATTATAGACTTTATATATAAAAATTGAAATAAAATACAAGATTAAAACAAAGAATAAATTGAAGAAAAAAATAAAACAATATTTGTGAGCAAATCAAAATTTCGATTTATTTTTGTAAACTAAAACGGATTTTATTTTTTGTATTCTATAGACTGCAAATAAAATATTTAACGAATTATAATGTTTGGGCTTTAACTTCTGTATACATTTTCATGTTTAAAAATATATCAGCTCTTTCAAAAAAAAATTAAAACAATTGACAAGATGAGTACAATTAATTTTAAGATATTTTAACACAGACTTCTGGTATTTTAATTGTACTCTTTTGTAATAAAGGATGTTATTCCTGCTTGTATTTAGTAGAAAAACAGTTTTACGATGTTTCTGTGCGTATAAAAATCTTAAATTTATAAAAAATTTTTTATATATAAAGATTGTCAGACTTTTTTAGATTTTCCTAGATATAGAAGTATTATTTGGTTTTTTACCGAATTTTAAGTTTATACAAATACATAAAAAGATCTGACAATCGAATCAAAATAATATAATTCATCTCAAATATGAAAATAAAGTAATTTTATTAATTAAAACCAAAATACAGGAATACAGAACCTAGCGCATAATTTTCTTAGAATTCAAAAAGTTTTTTTACTCTCTAAAGTAAAAGCGAATCACGGCAAGAAACTACAACTAATAACGTATATCTTTTATGATGTTACAGTTTACGTTATAAAATAAAAGCTATATATAAT
Source organism: Rhyacophila brunnea (assembly GCF_057557595.1). Classification (NCBI taxonomy): domain Eukaryota; kingdom Metazoa; phylum Arthropoda; class Insecta; order Trichoptera; family Rhyacophilidae; genus Rhyacophila; species Rhyacophila brunnea. The sequence goes on from NW_028232828.1 coordinate 71,178, forward strand.
TGTTGTAAAATTTTTTTGATGAATATACGTAAATTCTTATATGTTAAAATAGCTAACGTAAGCTTATATAAAACCAATTTTAGATTTTATTGCATTTTTAGAAATCTTTTTTTACTTGTTGTATATTATTTGAATATATAAGCTAATTTTGTTATTGGTTTTACTATTTTCAATTGGTAATTTTTATATAAAATTGCATTTTTGCAAATCAGGCATATTAAAACTTATAAACTAAGAATTTAATATCTTAAAATTTATATGTCTTTCTTTTTATAATTAAAATAAAGGTAAATTACTTTCTTTTTATATTATTTCACAACAAAAAGGTATACAAATAAATTTATTTACTGATTTATTATTTTATTAAGGCAGTTAGATGAAAATAGATGTTTATTTTTTTCTATGACCTCTGTGATTGTAAAGACAAATTATAAATATTTTTCAAAGGTTAAATGTTCAACCCAAAAGAAATTTTCATAATAATTAAATACAAATATAAGAATAATATATTATTATGCTGATAAAATATTTGAAAACAATCAAATATATGATAGTTTTGTATGCTTGAATTATAGTCCTGTATACATATAAAATGAACTGAATTTTTTTCATACAGTGTAATTAATTTATAAAATTTTTATTTGCTGTATGAATATCGCATATTTGGTTAGAAAATCTACTATAAGCATCAGACCTTTTAAATTATCCATCTGAAAATTTTTATATATATAAAGAGCTTTCAAATTGTGTATTTTTCTTTACCTGATAATTTTTGACTATATTGCCCAAAAAAATTCTAAATGAAGTGTTTCGGTTCATTTTTTTAACAAATTAAATGGTTTAAGGTTTCCCTCTAATGAACTGGAATAAAAATCCGCCATTATGATCATACCGTGCCTAAATAATTTGTAAATTTGATAAAATAGTTATTTTTTTAACTTTTTATGTGCTCCAACTTGTATTTTTGACTGTTGAATATTTTTTAAAGGTTATATAGATTGCAAATTTAAAGTAAACGCCAATCTATTTCTTATAAATTTATATTTGCGGTTTTTGGCGTTTCTTATTTGCAAACCAAATCAAATAAGCCGTAAAATCTTCCCGATTTCGTTTATTGAGAGCAGAAAAATACTAGTCATAAAAATAAATCCAAACAATGCAAAAATGCTATTTACTTTTATTGCATTTCATTTTTGATTCGGTTAACCCAGTGCTGTGATAATATATTTTTATAAGTTAGGAAGCAGATTTTCTATGTATTTCTCATACAATAAAGTTCCTTAATGTCGTATTGAGTTTTAAAACTATTCATCTTAATTTTTTTTTGATCTTATGCCAAATCTTTTGCATTTTTTATGTTTAAGCTTAGACTCTTGTGACGATATGTCCTATAATAAATATAAATAAGAATATTAATCTAATTTTCATTTAACTCAAAGCTTTTTTATATGAAATTGGTTTCAATATACATAGAATATCCACTAAGGGTCAATATTTTTTAATAGCTTATGCATAATCTTCGCAGAACTTCTCTCTTATGCTTTTTATTTACATCTATCTTCTCATATTAGACAAGGGCACGTATTTTATAATGTTGGTACTACAAAAAATTCAAGAACAGAATATTTATGTATCATATAAAATAAGGTTGTGTGGCCAGAATTTTGTATTTATGCCACTTTTGGCAAAAAAAGTGAATTTTAAAGATCAAAAGAATATACGAAAGAATAATAACGTTAAAAGATACTATTTATTAGGTTTTCGCAAAAAAATTCTTTGCCTGTAAAAATTTATGTGCTCGGTGTATTTACCGATAGAAAATTCACATAAGAAAATAAATAATATCCTTTGGCCACTTTTTATCATATAATAGATAAAGGAACCCATTAGATTATAACATGGAAAACACTAGTTATTAGAGAAAAAAACACAAGGGTAAATAAAAATATTTGTTTTTTCACTGCATCCTAAGAAGATAATGAAGGCCTTTTAAGCCATTTAACATAAATTAAAATAAATATATTAAAAAAAAGAATATAAAAATTTAAATAATATATAGGCAAGCCTATTGATTATAATATGTTTTTAGATAACTTTAATTATTTTAATTCATATTAAACAAAATAGCGAGAATAATAATCTTAGGTTCTCACAAATTAAAGATTACTTATTATATTCTATACACATAAAAATATAAAAAAACTTATAGGAATTCTGGTAAATATGGGACCATGTGGTGTAAATAAATCTAAATATCCTAGAATTACTGATTTTTGTACAAAAGAAATATTAATATTAAATAAATTTATAAGCTTATTCTGTAATTTTTTTTATTTAATACTAATTTTACATGATTCTTCTAATTTGAACGTATAAGATAAAATTGGAAAATTCCAATTTTAATTATATGATTGGCGTTAACGAAATAAATAAACTATTATGGTATGTAAAACTTTACATAAAAATATTTTATTATAGTTCTCTTAAAATTTTATATATTTAAATTATTTCAAGAGCACTTATAACTTACTCAAAACTATTCAATATTAAAAAATTCAAAGAACAAAAAAGCCTTTAAAGTCTTGAAATAATATTTATAAAGCATAAACTTTATTTAAGAGTATAAATTATTTAATTTTGTATCATGATTCTTGAAAAATTCAATATAAAGTACTAAAAATAAACCCTTATGTAAGATTTAAAGGGGTTTCTAAACAAATAAAAATGCATAAATTCGTACATTCAGCATATACTTTAATACAATCATACATTTCAATCTTGCCTCTTTAATTTGCCTATACTTTTCATAGTTGAAAGTATTTAATAGTGGATAGATTTTTGAATATGAATGAGACGTTGAAAATGATCAATTGAAAAGGCTGTAAATATTTTTTACAAAGCCAATAGATATCTACATACGAAAGTATATCTAAATTTTTAAACGAAAAGTCGAAATTTTCAATATGATCACAAACTAAACACATTGCGAAATTATATAAAAATTTCAAATCTTTCAATATGCTACGCGTTTATTTCTATTACGTCAATTTTACATGAAGTAATATCCATCTATTTAAATCACCGAATTTTTAGTTATTTACTATTCGCAGAATATATATTATTGGATAAAAAAAGTTTAAACACTCATATATCTAGAAAAAATTATTTATATTAGCAAAAAAAATATCAGCATCAAATACTTATGTTTTAAGAGAGAATAGAGATAAGCCTACATGATTCTATACAAAGAGATATAATTTAACTCATGATGTTTACACATAAAAAAACGAAAAAAAGTAAGTAATTATAAAATACAAATATAAGATGATTTTCCATTTATGTTATATGTCTTTATAGATATTTTAAATAAAATTAAGTCTAATTAATTCTTTTAAGTTATGCTTTTAATTGAAATAAATAATAAAATATGAATTGCATTTACCATAAATAAATATTCATCCTTATTTACGATTACACAAATCATCGAATAAAGTAAATTAAATTTACAAAAATTTTTGATTATTTTGAAGCCTTTAATAATAAAATTGTATGTGATTCTAGGCTATAACCTTATTTCTCATTCGGTTGATGTATTATTTCAGCTCATGAATTAGATAAATTATATAACATGCATTAATTTCAACTAGGTATTCACATATAAATAAATTTAAATCATATAAAAAGGTCAGATAAAAGAATATAACGATGTTTTAAATTTAATATTATAAGTTTGTTTTTTAAAAAAATGTAATACTGCAGATGATACCGTTTAAACATTTGATTATACCGAGATTTTTATGGATTATGTGCCGATAGAATTATTTATGATATAATTTAAAACAAATGAAAGTCATTCTTAATTTAATTAGACTAATATCCGTGTATTCCAAATAGATTTATACAAATATCACCCTAAAATAATGTTTTTTATAATTTAAAGATTACAAATAAAACTAGTTTCTCAAAATATAAGCTAATTATCGTATTTTCATGATATTTAAATTTCAATAATATAAGAAAGTAATTGAAAAACAAAAAAATAATGATAGAAAAATTCAGAAATATAAACATGGATTTGTTAGCCTGTTATCTGAAGAAAGTATCGATTGATCTTTGCCGCAAATTATAATTATTTAAAATTATATTTTTATGATATAATGGCGATTCGGAAATTTCACATCAGTAAATGGTAAACTAATACTTGTATGTTTTATACTTAGTGTATTCATAATCTTATGGGTATTATTGATCAAAAAGATGTGAGTACAATAGTAAAATTACAAAAATATATTTAAATTCTGTAGTTTGTTACCCAAAAAAGACAGATAATTGGTATCTAAATGTTAAAAAAAATTTGATGTGACTAAAACAAAAATTTATATCTAAACTTAACCACAAAAACCATTGATAAACGTATAGAAAAAATTTAAAGCAAAAAACGAATGAATTGTTGTTCATATAAAAATTTGGTGATTCTGTTATCTGCAAAGAACAAAATCAATGGTTATGACGTCACTTTTTCATAATATATCTAAGCAAAGATTGAAAAATAGTAGACTATCAACCAATATTAATAATTGCTTTCTTGATGTAAAAATAAAAAATAGAACATATGTTTAAAGTTTATATAACGATGTGTTTTTCTATTAAATATACACATTATGGATTTCCTCCGAGTATATATTGCGTATTATCATTAATGTTCTCAAACCTTCAGAATTGTTATCAATCATATAGAAGAGAGTAAAATACTAAAAATACGGTGTGTAATTTAATGAATTTATATATATTCGGGATTTATATCTATAGAATTACAAGTACAAAATCTTTTTAAATTCTACCCAGTCGCATCTATAAAATATAGGGTTTTGGGTTAAGCATCTATGGTAATGATCATATATTTATATTTTATGAATAGGTGTAGTTATCATCACAAGAATAAAAAGGTACAACATTACATAATTATTTCATCCATAGAAAAACGAAAAACAATAATCAATATTTAGGGGTTCATAATTTTTTAAAAGTATATTGACCATAAAGCGATAACTGTATGTTCATATTGATAGACCATAGAATACTATTATCGATTATAATTTGTAAAGAAAATCATATCAGAACTTAGACTCAATATAATGTTCTAAAGAAAAATCAAAAGCTCTAAAATTTCATGTTTTTATATAGTTAAGGAAGCGAAATGTCTGTGATTTGATTTCTAGATGGTTTTAATGGTAAAAAAAATGTTAAACATATTTACTTTTTTAGTTTATTGCGAAAGTTCTAGATCTGTTTGAATGCACATTTTTATCATAACAATATATAAAAATAATATTACTAAATTTGATTTTTTTATCTAAATTTGATTAATATTAATTTACTTCCAGTTTACAACAATTTTAACAAATTGGAACATATTTTATGGATCTAAATATTTAAGTGTTGATTTTGTATTATAATTGCGATATTCTTCCTCCTTTATAACGAGATTGATTTGATAAAGGTATATCATATATAAAATATTGGCCGTATCCGATTTTCTTTAATCATCTTTATTACCACTATTCACATCATTATTCGTAAAAGGTGTTTCTTCAATTTAGCATTTTCTTTTATCCCTTGATCTGGTTTGTGACTTCAAGTTCTTCTATTATCTTCTATATAATTGTGTTACCAAACCATTTATTACTACGACACATGTTGTAAATAGAATTTCTAATAAATATGGTTTGTGATAATAGTAGGGTAGATAAATGGTATTTTGACATACCATACTATTAATAAAATCTGGTGATACGGCCTTTAGATACTCGAAAACCATACTTTAATAACAAAAAAAGGCTGTTGTAATGATGATATAATTTCAAATTGTTTGTATTCAATCGTTCATTTTCATTTGCTTTTTATACCCTATCTGCATGCATATTATGCAGTTGATATATTATGATTAATCACTAGACATAAAAAAACAACAAACTTAAATTTTACATGGTTAAATTTATGTATGAACTAAATTCATGGAAATTAATTAAAGGGAAGCGATTTAAAATACAATTTTCTCATGATTTTCTACCTAAGATATTAAATCTTAATTTAAAAAAATTATTGCTTCATATATTTTCAGGAACTTATCGTAACAATGAATACAATTACCTATTGCGTGATTAACATAAAACTTCAGTAATTGATATTTATTGATCATAATTATTTTTTGTTAATAGGTTTGGTTTTTTTTAAAAGCATTATAATATTTAAACGTTTTATTTCACATATCGATTGTTTTATTTATTGTTCCTTTGATTACCTATTGTTCGTGAAAAAACCACACACACCAGATTCTATAAAATTTCGTGTGTATTTCTATTTATATATGCCACGGTCAAGTATGCAGCGTACACAATATATAATCTTTATTGCATTTTATATGGTTTTAATATCAGGCTATAGTTTAAATAGTATATTTTATTCAAACTACAAAATTTAATCTGTTTATTTATTTATAAAGACAATATTTAGACGAACCATATTATCTTAATTGAAAATTTTTGAAACATGTGTTTTTTTTTATAAAATAGTATCTAAAATTGCAATAAGTCTTACATCATAAAATCTATTTAATCATATTCTGTGACAAGCCTTTGAAGATATTATCAGATTCTATAGAAAAAAAATTTGTTGCTTCTTAATGACAGAAACTATCTACTTTAATCACAAAAAAAGTTATTTCTACTATAAATCCAAATAATTAAACATGTGCTATATAATATTTTTTTGGTCTTATTGCAGAATTTCAAGAAGCCATCTGCTATAATCAGCGAAAAATGATTATTAGTAACACAGCTAATAATATAACTCCCTTATGAATAATTTAAAGTTTTGTGTTTTTATGATTTAATGAAAATTTTTTTATTGGATATATTTACATGTAAATAATTATTTTTGTGACCAATATTTAGTATGCTTTTTACGTTTAATCGACAGTGAAAATTGCTTAATTTAAATGCAAAATCGATGTATATCCAGTATTATTGTTAATCAAGAAATTATAATTTTTGCCTAATATTTAATATTTCGCTTACTTAGCTTATTTTTAAAAATAATAAAATATATGTACTGTACAGTTTGCTATTCGAAAGAACAAAAATTTATAATATTTTGCATGTTCTTTTAAAAAATATATGCCTGTCAAAACTATAAAAAGAATACCGAAAACCAATTCTTTTATTTGACTTTACATTATAAAAAATACGTTTATCATATGAATTTTTTTTTAATATTAATATAACAAAATTTATTATGTATGAATGTTTTTTTTACCTCTGCTTAAAATAAAGACAAGATTCATATAAAACCATTATATTTTAGGGGGGGTTAAGAATATATATTTGCAAAGAAATATTATATATTTTATATGAATTTTTTTGTATTCGCTTACTATGCTTATAATATAAAATCATTTGTCTATACAACAAAAAATAATATTACAGTTTATGATAATTGTCGTTATCTTATATCTAACCTGCTTCATTTTCTAAGAAATGTTTTTAAAATAAAATTTATTATTATAAATTATATTGGCAGACTAATTATACAGACAAGGCAATTTTCTTCCACTCAATTCATATTTTATGTAATTTTTGCACAAATAACGTTACTTATAGCTGAATTGTTGTTTTTTACGTATTTATAATACGTATTAGAATAGTTTATCAACTTGTTTTTATACTTTTTGACTCATAAAATACCAATATAGTGATGTAAAATTGATTCATTGCACATTGCGCAATAAAAATATACAAGAAAGTGCCATGAGTATTTTTTTCTGCTCATCAAACCATCAAATATACTCATCGTCGAATTAATTCCTATTTTAGTGTAAGAAACCGTATAATTATTTGCACTTAAGAGAAAATATAAAGCATTATATCAAAAAAAGAAAGTTTGATATATCTAATTATTTTTGAATTAATTTATATAATTTTATGGATTTACAAATAATAAGATTTAAATAAAAGAAAGGTTGTTATTACATTTATACGGATTAAAAAAAAATACTTTTAGGAAGTGTGTATGATGCTGTATTTTCATAAACTGTTTAAATAAACCTTTTTTATCCACGGAATAAGATTAGTAAAAAAATTTCCACAGAATATAAAGATGAAACTCAATACAGAAAATCAATTTTTTATTGTATCAAAATCGACATCAAAAAATTTTTTCGTGGTCTATATTTTTTTTTACAAACGTATCCGATATTTATATGTGAACATATATGTTATTCATCATTATTTATGTTAAAACTAACATAATCTTCACATCAAACCATGAACCTTTTAACAGCAAAATGTTCAATAGCCGGTTTAATTCACTTGATATTACCGGTTATTATACTAATTTTCAACCTATTGTTAATCACCTTTCTCTAAACATAAATGTAACCTTCTAAAAACATCAAACACTCTTTTACATGCCAATAATGGTAATCCAGGACATGTGATTTGTTAGCAATTTTTCTATTCAGCATAGATTTGCATAAAATTTCTCTTGAAGCAAATAATTATTTTTTCAAACATTTGATAGTACACTGTTGATCTTTGTCTTAAAAACCTGAATATATGTTTATTTAGCATATTTTGTAACTTCATTCATATTAAATTAATTTTTTGATGGATTTCTCAATATTGAAATCGTATTTTTTCCACGTTATATTTTCTATTTATATGCTATATATATGCCTTTAAGTTCAAATTTTTTGTGCTTTAAAAATTCTCAATAGCATGTATTCGCTTTTGATCTTAACTCGGAGAAATCGGCATCTTTCCAAAATATTTGTTCTTGAAAAGATTAGGATAGTTATAAACAAAATTTTCTCAAGAAACTTTATTGGTTAAAGATTTGGTTATCCTGAATTTATCTAAAAGTTTGGTATTATAAAGAAGTTCTGCAACTTACATCGTATTTAAAATTTCATTTTCCCATATAGAATCGTGTATAAATAATTCTGAGTGCGGATTACTGTTTGAATACACCGATCTTTCACTACATATTTGACTTTCATTTAACAAGATCTCGAACATATTTTCGAATATGTATAATCATGAGCTTGTTTTAATGTGATAATTGGCCTCGTGTCGCAGAAAAATTCTTTTGGTTTTTTGTGTTTTTTTGGACTAAGAGCATCATAAATAACTTTATTTGAAAATTACAAATTTCACAGGGTGTTAAATATTTTTTTTATTTGAATTAGGATGTTGAAAAATGTTATAGCCGATAAAATTATATATTACTGCTAAAATAAAACAAAAAATTAATATAATTTATAATGTATTATATTTACTAAATCTTCAAAATTGCCATTGTATTTTAAATAATTTTAGAATTCTTAATTTCGTTTTTGTGATGGAATTTAATCTAAGCCACAAATATTGTTAATTTTTAATAATAAAATATAATCTGTATTTTTTTGTGCCAATTAGATGGCTGCTAATGAGATATTTTAATCCGATTTTTGGTCAAGTTAAAATCCACATAAATCATTTCCTTTCTTTCACAAATTTAGACGCATAAAAATAGTTGATTTTTTTCAAAGAAAATATTTCTCTGCTAATAGCGTTAAAAACACATAGTTCATATAATTATTACAAAGTTAATTTAATGGAATTATTGAGTATTTTTAACTTGTAGTAAAATATGCTTTTAAATTTTAGGAAAAAAATAATTTACTGTTATCATATCTCCCATAATATGCATTTTTTTAGTTACTAAAAATGAAAATCAAAGTCACAATCAAATTCAGGCTTGTACCCAAACTATAGATTAAGAAAGCACTTGAACTAATAGGTTTTGAAAAAAGGTAGGTATCGAAGAAGATATAAGTAAGAGTTTAGATATGATTAATTACAATATATCAATTACGTTATGTTTTGGGTGAAAATTTACGATAATAATACCAAAACTGACCCATAAATAAAAATGTAATATAACACATGGAGTTTTGTTTGAGATGAAAATTTATAATATTAATTCCAAAATTAACCCATATATAAAAATATAATAAAAATTTTTGTGTTGTTTCTAATAGGGATATCTAAAAATATATAATATTTAAATTAAACCATAGATAAAAATATAATTTATTTAAGGACACATGCTTGATATGATAATCGAAAGTTAAAATACCAAGATTGACTCATAAATAAACAGTTTACTACTTCAAATAAAGCATATGAAATCATATTTTTAATTTTAGAGCTATTCTTTAAGTTTATAAATACCCCATTGTTTTATTTAGTGAAACACTGATTAAATGATTAGAGCCTATAACATTATCTGTTGATTTATTATAAATGAAGAAATATATAATTTATAATTCTCAAGTTCTATAAATTTAATTTAAAATATACACTTACAAATATTTTTAGCATCTTTCTCTATTCATACATCTAATAATGTTTGAAAAATAATAAATTTTCACTTTTTATTTCCATAATCCAAAATATCTTGTAATCTTAGATACCAATTTTACAGCTTTTCGACACAATTTTGTTTTAGGAACGTGGGCTTTTGCGATTTAAATTAAAATTTAATTAAAGTTTCAAATTTTCAGCGATTTGATATATAAAATCAATTAATGAATGCATAATTACAATGAATCAATCATTCTATGAGGACCTATACTTACACAAAGGATGCACAACAGAAGAAGTCAGAAAGCAATACTATACTCTGTCAAAAGAATTCCACCCAGACACAAAAAATGGAAGCAATGAAAAGTTTGATAGAATAGGGAGAGCCCATATGTTCCTTCGTGATAAAAAACGAAGATACTTTTACGACTCCTTTGGATCCAACGGATTATCACACTTAAAAGACGAAAAGAGCATATTTTTGTATACACGACTCTTGTGTAAAACAAACTTGATTGCTATACTTGGGACGATTTCTTCCATGGTTTTATTATACTTTGTTACACCATGGGTAATCTTTTTAAAAGAAAATGATATTCTGAAAGTAAAGTACTCAATCATTTTCACACCATTAATTTTGCCAGCAGTATTATTATGTATGCTATGGATAAGAACCTTAAAAATACTCAGGGAATCAAAAGATGATTATTCAGAAGAAATATATAATTGCCTTGTTATAGTTGGGAAAATAATGTTGGTAGTATCACAGTATGTTTTGGTGTTCCTAATTATAGACAATATTATAGCGATAAATCGTACACTTTGGCTATTACCTTACTTTATATTTGATGGCACTAAAACTATCAATTCTTTAGTTGAAGAATTTCGATATGGCGGATATAAATATAAAAAAAGATCTCTAAAAATAGCCTTGAATTTTCTATTACGACTGATATTCATGCTAGTATTTCTTTTAACAATAGATATGAAATGGAAAGCGGGCATCAGTTGCCTTATTTTAGCCATTGCTGCCGTCTTTGTCAAGAAACAAACACCAAGAAAAACGAAAGCAATGTTTGTCCTATTAATAACATTTTATGTAATAGGATGCCTTAGTTTTGGTCAAATAAAGACAGACTTGCTTTTGAAACTGGGCTTAATACCGCCTTTCATAATTGCTATTCTAGCCATAGCAAAGGGGTTACATGAATGGATAAAACTAATGCCTAAATCCATCTATCTATGGCAGAAGATGATTACTTTCGAAACACGAGAAGACTATTCATTGGTTGTCTAATAAAAATCGAAATCCAAAAATATTCATATAACGTTTTAATAATTTACCATTAATTAACTTTCTTTATCCTATTAGGAAAATTAAATAATTATTTAGAAGCACAATTTATGAAAATTAATGAAAAAATTTAGTTTATGGTCTAATATATGTATTGTAAGTTTAGATTCTCTCTTTGAGTATAAGTATAATTTTTATACATACATCATATCTATACTCTTGGCTATATCCTCTTTTCTTACAATTTCTTTTATATATTTAATTAAAAATAGGGACATTTATAAATATTAGATGAATACAAAAATGATTTTATTTATATTATGTTTATAGGTATTTAACCATAATCTACAAAAATATTAATATATCTTTTTATTATTAACTTAAAATTGAATTTATACGTACAAAAATTAAAAAAAACCTTTATGATAATATTTAATAAATTGAAATTGTATTTATAAACATTAAATTAGAAATAAAAATTATATAGTTATTTGATATTATAGCGTATGTCTTAGCGTGGGTTGGAGTGATGGCACAATACCATAAAAGGTGCCATGAAGAACTCGAATTTACAAAACAAATTGTTAAATATGTAAAAACTATATAATTAAAGAAAACCTTATACTAATAGGTATTGAGAAGTGGATAGGTATGGAAGAAGATGGGAAAATATCATATAGACTGGAGTATATATTATACTTTCATAGTAAATCGATTGCCTAAACTAAAAAAGAGAAATAAAAAATTATAATGCCAAAACTAGCCCAACCCGTAAAAAAATATGATATAAATTATGGTATTAGGCTTGAAACGAAAATCCAAAAAATTACAATACCAAAATTACCCTCTTTAATATAAATATATGATATTGAGTTATGCTTATAGAGAAATCAAAATTTGCCTTGCCAAAATTAACTCAATTCAAGAATAAAAAAGTTATATAATTTAAGGAGTAACGAATGAAAAGAAAATGTAAAACTACATAATAAAAAAACCCATGAATATTGAAAGTTGTATTTAATATCCATATACATAATTAAAATATATGTCTTTTATTCAAGAAATAGGAATTTCAATTGAAGCATACACACAAACATTAGGATTGAGAAAGACTTTTTTCCTAAAAAGTCTGGAAAGAAGAAAGTTTATCGGCAAAGATTCTAAAATATTGATATGGGATGAAGTGTTCATCGAATTTGTTTAGAATCGTGCATATGTTTTGATTCATTAAGATTCAACATTTTAAATAACATACACCTATAAAAATATTATCATTGGAATGCAACACTTGAGAAATTTATTTTATCCTTCTAAGTTTATATCATATATTTTTAATTATATAGATACTTTAAAAAAAAATTAAAGTGTACTAAACGTAGAATATTATTGAGAAAAGCTGTAAGGTGATGTATTTATGATTATACAGCGGATCTGTAATATGTAAAAATCCAAAGTTTGTCGCAAGCAAACACAAAAATCAAAAGAAAAATTAGACCTTTTATAAGCAAAATATTTCATTAATGTAAATCGAAGTCACAAATGAAATTGGGTCTATATTCCAACTATAGAATTAAATTTAACCCTCGAAAAATAGGCCTTGAAAAGAAGAGAGGTATCAATAAGATGTAAAGAAGAGAATATAAAAAAAGATTAATAGAATTTATGTAACAATGGGGGAGAATACTATTATTTTTAAAGAAAAAATCCAAAATTACTGTACCGAAAATAACCTATGAATTAAAAAATATGTATTGTATATCAAATTCCATGAATTTAAATTTGAAAAAGAAAATATTTTTTTATGAATCATAATCTTCAGCATATAAATTTTTAGATTATAAAGAACTGCATATTATAACAAATAAATTTGATGTAATATGTATGCCATTCTAAGAAAAAAAGAAAAGCATGATTATTTTAATCAATAAAGTTTATTATATACATTACATTAGCAAAGTTAATAAAATATGCTTTTAAAAATAGCGCATTCATACCTCGATATTTAAAAATAGACTACTGAAAATTAATAACCTGAAAAAATCGAAATACAAATATGTATTCATCTGCATATTATTTAGATTATTGCACACAAAATAACAATATTAAGATTTATGTACCAAAAGTTATGTGAGAAATTTTGATTATTTTAATTAATGTTTTTTGCATTGCGAAAATGCATGATCGAATTTTTGAAAAATTCAGAAACTTCATATAGCAACATATTCGAAAAAAACTATGAGAGTGATAATAATTAAAGATAAATAAGTGGCTTTAGACAAATAACAACTAGAAATATATTCTAGCAAATTTATTCTTCTAATAATATTATTTACAATATTTTTATAATAAAATTTAACCTTTAAAAATCTATGCACCTACAAAAAAAACATTAGGGTGAAAATATCAGAAAATTAAAATAATATTTATATGCGCTTAAGCAAATAGTCATGAGAAAAAACATCAATTATGATTACATCTTGTTTGAAATATATGTTGATTAATTTCAAATCACATATTAGTAAAACATAAGAAAAAATATGAATTATGACATTGCATAATTTAAAGTAAAATATATATTTTGGTTACAATTAGTACAATCAAATACAAACGTAATTTAGTCCCACCATATTTGAAATATAAAAAAAAAGAAAAAAAATTCTAAATTAATGATATGTAAATGCTAATATGTTGGGAATGCACAGTAAAATCTCAATTTCGCATTAATATAGACGAAAAAATCAGTATGTGTCAATAAATAGGGGTAAAATTGAAGAATTCGTCAGTATTACAGATAAATAAGTATCTCGAGCATATAATAATCAGATAAATCTTTAAAATATTTATTATAATCATAAAGAGCCCCATCTTTCTCATGATTTTAAAAAACGATTTAAAGCATTGAAAGAAAACTATAAATTAATATTGCCAGTATTTGTGTTGTTGATGTTCTTTTTTTTTGATGTTACACCAACTAATTTATAACATTTCATATTTGAAAACTTTTGTAAATAATAAGATCTGCAATTATACCGATGTTTATCTTTGTTAATCTTATAAAAACATATAATGTCGGAATAGACTATTAATAAACTTTATCATTAAAAAATCTATCTTCATTCGTTCTAAACACTGTCAATTTTTTTTTCAATGTATATTTATTTTACCTGCAGTAAAATAATTTTCTTCTACAATATATAAATTTATTCCCTCTAAGTTCTAGCTCAACATATTCAAAAGTAATTTGAAATTGATTTTGTTGTGTGTCTAGTAGAAGTATTATAAAATTCAAACCACTGACTATTTACGTATTATTTTATTTTCTATTTAAGTATATAAATATTGTACTTTCAGGAATGTATATGATTATGTTTTATATTTTTATAAAATTTCATAGTTTAAATACGTATTCAAGATTTAAATCAATAAGAATATACTTCACTTTCATTCTACAAAAATATTAATAAGCAAATGAAAGTATATCCTAGAATTTATAAGAAAATATAAAATACACAAAATAGACCTAACATTTTTTTATAAGATAAAAAATAAAATATTATCCCGTTGATTAAAATAGATCCCATCAGCCCTAACACTTCTAATTAACATAAAAATAATGAATACAGAAAGTTTAAAATCTTTGAAAATGAAATAAGTATAATATACTAATAAAAAAAATACATATTTCATACGTAATGACCCCTTATGGGGACGTAATTACATATAAATATGGAAAGAAGTTAAGAATCACAGATGAAGTAATAACATACATACAAGCTCACAAATTATAAAAGATACTCGAACACATATAATTTGCGAGAAAAAGAGCAGTTAACAAAATAAAATCAGGGGAAGGTGCAAAAATATGTATTAAGGAGATTTGAAATGTTTTTAACGGTCTTTTTACGCACAGTAATAAATAAAAAATAAATAAAAGCAAAACCTATCAGAAAAAACCAAATTATTCTAAGGATAACATGCAACGATAATTAAGCTAGAATAAAATTGACCGATTTTTATTTTTTAATGATCATATAGTATTTTTATAGTGAAAGAAAAAATCTAAATACATTATAATTAGGTGAAAAATATTTTTTTTTGTAAAATTATTATATGTTAAATTTTTATAGAAATTCTAAAAAAACTTCTCCAAACTTAACCTGATAAATGTCCGACTGACACATCATATTTGTTTAATTGGTTATGTCCACTTTTCTTATATTTTCGTAATCATTTTTTACTTATCAAGTACTGTTGACTTAGGGCTGTATTAAAATGATAAGGTCTTCTTATGCTTCAGTTTCCTTGAAAATTCAAGTTCTTAGGGTAAATTATATTTATTAGAAGCGACATAACCTTATATAAAACAGCACTTAAAAAATAGCATTTTTTGCAAGAAAATAAATAAAAATTTTAACCTATGATTTTTCTATGCAGAACCTTCAAATTATTAGAAAAAAATTATTTTTTTGATTAGTAATAAAACCAATTGCAATAAAGACGGGATAGAAAAATAATATATTAATAACAGGTAGTACGATTTTTTGCCTTTAATATAACCACTTTTATTAAAATGGGCAGAATTTCATCGTTTAAAACATTTTTAAAAATCAGAGTTGTTCAAATACAAAATTACTTTGAAAAATAGATAGTAAACGATATAAAAATTATGATGATTAGACTTTATCATATTGTTAACATTTATTTTTTATAATTTTATTTTTCATCGATTTTTTTACGTGTAATCCATTTTTTCAATTTAACAACATTAATGCATAAAAATTATATGAAAAAAGGTGCCCTAAATAGTTTTTTTATTATACATCTAATGTATATAAACTCTACGTAAAACTCTTGTCTGTTAAAATATTTTGAGTTTCTCAGATGCAATTTAATGCAGAAAAAATCCTCGATTTTTTAAGTTTGTATAAAAAAATAGAAATTTACTCTGTATTATTAAAGATTTTATATTTGACTACAAATCTAAAATTTTTATTTCGATATAGCATGAAAATCAATGAATATTTTAACATGTTTGCAAAGTTTATTTTTTAACTTGGTTTTATTTTATTAAAACACGGGAGATATATAACTAAATAAGAATCGAGCAACGAATATTCTTAAAACCAACTAAAATGTATATATAAACTGCATAAAAGAATTCCCATTTTTTTAATGTGTAAACGCGGGCAAAATTATATTTTCGCTTTCTTAAGCCATTACAATTTCTTACCTAAAAACACATTTTTATATACGTGGTAAAGATAAATTTAACATTATATAAAAGCACAATAACCCTGAAATAGACAGATTTAATATAAAATTATTTACAAGATTTTCTTACTATATTTTAAATTTTGAAATACAGTCATAATTTAAAGTTTATATTCTATTATATTTACCGATTATTGCATTTTTTTTTCTGCGTAATTAGAGAAATAGCCGACGATTGAAATTTCTTCATATAATATTGATACCCATCAGAAGGTCATAAAATTTTCTTATGAAGACGGTATAATAAAGAAAGTGCAGGAATTCAACTATAGAATGCATTAAATATAAAAGTCCTCATTTACATAACCTAAGAAGAAATTATATGAAAGTGTAATATTTCATTATGAAAGCATTATATAATTTCGATAATCCCAGTTTATATAATAGCTTGGAAAAAATCTTATTTAAATACCCTTAGAAAGTCAAATAAGATGTAAATATTTTTTGGTCTGAAAATGTTCTTGTTTGAAAGATTTTTATCATGCTTATAAATATCCTGCAACACACTAGAAAGTAGAAACAAAATGCTTTATTTAAGGTATGGTTTCTCAAAAGATTAGATTTAAGACAAAATCATATTTATAAATGATCATACTTTGAATAAGAACACGTTAATGTTAAAAAATTTACGCATGAGCATATCTAAATATTTATTCAAAAATTTTGAAGATTATATATTTGGATATTTTAGACATAAAATATATTTAGCTTCTTTTACCAGCTAATTATGGTTTTCCTCAAATATTTTTCAAATCCTTTGCATGAAGTATGCATTTTTCTCATTTAAAAATATATTAAGATACCAAAAATATTTTAATTTAATTATAAGTAAATAAAATTAGCTCTATATGTTTATTTTAGCCCAATACACATTGCAAAAGAAGTGCATATTTGTTAAACATCACAATAGCAATGAACCATGATGATTTATCCGTGCATTTTTGAGTCTAAAATTATTTGACATTTCGAATTTTAATCGTGCATTAGAGTTGTATTTCATTCCCGTCTTCCTTTTAATAGTAGTTACAAAGTCAATACACATATAAACAATAAATTAGTTTATAAACCAAAAAAAAACACAAAACTAGATGATTTATAAGTAGTGAAATAAGGAAATTATTTATTAGTCGGAAAAATAAAGTAGATAGGTTTTTCTTATTATCTACTTGGTTTCAGTTTATTAATAAATTCATTTAGCCATACCGTCAATGAATTCTAGTTTAGGTATATATAATTGATATATAACACGTGCTTAGTCACGGATAAATTAATAACACAATTTCATATTCTCCGCAAATCATATGTAAAAATCATGCACTTTCCATGAATGTAATTCTGCTGCAAAGATTGAATTGAATGATAGGATGTTTTGTTGGTATCCAAATGCATGGTTTATTCTGGTTATAAAACAGCATTCATGTTATTATACAAAGAATTAAAGGAAAAAAATTAATTATAGACTGACTTTGCTTCTATGGTTTTTAAACGAGCAGTGTACAAAATCATTGATCGTACGAATAATTGTTATAGATTAATATAAACAAAAGAGATTAAAAAAAAATACTGAGTTTATAATGACAGAGAATTCAATGAAAACTCACGAGAAGAAGCAGTATATATGTATTTTAGTGCTTAACTTATGTGATTTAGAGTACCATATTTCTTTAAAATTTTGTATTACGTTAATAAAGCGAGGTTCTGCTCTAATTAAAGCCATAAAATATGTATATATCAAATCTTGCAATTATTTTAAATTTAGACATTAATTATCGCATTTTATTTTTTCATGAACTTTATAATAAGGAATCCGATTCTTTTTTTTTATAAATTATAGGCCTTTATAGTGTCAACAGCTAGGAAATAATTTAGAAATCATAAAATACAATACAATAATGAACTATACTCTACGTTACCGATTATGATACAAAGCCATGGGATTATTTTATTTACATATCTGATTTTTTAAAAAATGTAAAAAAAATAATCATATCACAAGGTCTAAACAACACTAAATTTACATTGGCATAGAAAATAAAAACTGTAGAATAGAAACTAAATATGTGATAAAAAACATATTTTTGAAAATTAAAAGTTATGAATTTGGTTTTGTATATATTAAAAGCAAATATTTCAAGCAATATTACAAAATCAGCTTCCTTTGTCTACACATGTCATGATTGTTATTAAAAATTTCAACCCAACAAAAATAAAGACTAAAATAAATATTAGACTTCCAATTTTTTTATAATAAACAAATTTTTATGAATCCGAATTTAGTTTTTACGTTAAAACCATTGGATTAAATGTTTTTCTATATAAATAAAAGTGGTTCTTTTGTTGAGATTATAAAATATAAAAAACAAGCTAAATTCAATATCACTATGGGATTGATAAAACCCCTTAAACTAATGGGTCTTAAAAAAATTTACCGTGCAAAGAAGAGATAGCCAAGAGTAGGGTTATGAAGTGTCTTAAGGAAATTAACAACTTTAGTCGTAAAAAGGTAAAAAACTTCGATTATTCGCAATAAATTTTCTTGTTCTAAATCTATATCATATAATTAAAAAGAAATAACAAAATTTAGATCTTATATTATATTTAATGACTGATATAAAGACGAAATTAAATTTATAACTATACATAAATTTTGAATGGATAAAATATACACATTATATAATAATAGCGAAGACACGATAAAGTATGATTCATTGAATTGCTTATATTAAGGAATAAAAGTTGTTTTTGATATCATAGAATTTGAATAATTTCATGTTGCAAAGATAAAAATATAAGAATTTCATAGGATAATAAAGCATGAAAGGTGATTTTTGACAATCTTTTAATACAAACACCAAAGGAAAACTTTATTCACACATAAAATACACGTGCTCATAAATATTTTTTAACAATATATCTTTAGCCCCAAGCGTATAATCAAATATAAATACACATACCTCCAAACACTAAAAATCTTATAATTTTATATCAGAAAATGAAACTTTTATGAGCATGCTATAAACAGCATATCTTTTTGCGGAGTATTAAAATGTTACCAATAGGGTCCTCTTGTATATATGCGCTTAAATAATGAATAAAATATTAATTACCATAATACAATTTAGATTAATTGTCTAAAATATAGATTAAGTTTTTTAGCATTAAGTAAAATACAAATTTCAACATTTTGATTTCCTTAACATATTAGTATTATGTCATATGTGTTAACATGCCGTTCCTACGTCAAACAATAAAAACAATTTATTGTCTATATCGCTTTCTATAAAAGGAATACAATTTTTTTATAGCCTTAAAGCCAGATAATCTTTTTCCTATCCAAATTTATATCATTTTGAAGCCACAATAAAAGATTAAACATATTTAACCTCTCTTTACCAAGTAAAACATATAAAATTTTGATATTTATGTATCCTGTTTCTGCTTTATTTATATATTTTTAGATTCATTCTAGCTTCGTACAATGTTTTTTTTCCTTTTTCTATTTGTAACAAAATGAGAAAACAATTATATATAAAATACCGATCAATTTTTACCATAAAGGCAAGTAAATAGGTCTATATAAATATAAAATGGTGCTAAAAGCCTAGGAAATATATAAACTGACATCCTAAATTAAGCATTTAATATGCCATGAAAATGCGCAAATTAATAATTTAAAGTTGACATACATAATGCATAAACCAGCTTTATTTGATTTAAACTCGAATACAAAGACATCTAGAGCATCATGAATCTATATAATACGGCGTTATATAAAAATATAATGGTATTACGTCAATAAAAGCATATCTTTATTATACGTTATAAGCTTTTCTGCCGTGAAATTATGTTGTTAAATATTCTCGATAATTATGACTTGATAAAAAAACCTTTACATTCGAAAAAAACAAATTATATTTAGTTATAAAATAAGCCATGTAAGGTTTCTAGAATTTGATTTGTTTTGTATATGTACAATGTTTTTTAAGTTATGTTTATCGTGGATTTTCAAAAAACTGGTCTTTAATATTATTTTATATGGTTTTATATATAAACCGTTACTAAACATTTAATATTTACGTATATTTCCTTTAATCAAAACTGAAAATTAGGATCTAGGTATACTTTGTTTGACGATAAGTCAAAAATCATAACTCATTATATATTAGTATTAAATTTCTGTTTTTTTTATTTTTGATTACTTATATCGTTTTATGTGCTATTAAAAGCTTCATACTCTTAGAAAATGCAAATCGTATCCAAAATTCAAAATATTTTACGCACTAAAATATATAGAAAAACGTGTGCTACTTTTCTTTGTAACACGCTAAATCAACTAGTTTTTTTGATAAAATATTTTAGTGAAGAAACAATATATATTACATTTTTCATATACGACAGAGTTTAAAATGTTCTTTTTAATAGCTCAGAAATGCATTTACTGTAGATTTATTATTTCCTATATATAAGTGAATTTAATCTCGGTAAAAAATCAAAAAAAACAATAATTTATCAATGAAAATTACAACGTATCTTGCTTATGAGGACTTTTTACTTTTTTTTATTGATATAGTAATATCAAATTGTTTTCTATTGATTAAATTTATCAATAAATACATTTCATATTGTTCAGTATATTCTTCTCTACCAGTGAAAACGTTTATCTTATACATATTTATGTAAAAACCATATTTACATAATTTTTATTTACATTAAGATAATAAAAGAATACACTTTATACATTGAATAGAAAAAATAGATAAATCAATGAACATTTATGGCTATTCTTGCATGAAATCAATATTTTTAATGAGCTGGAAAACAAAAAAAAAATATGATAAATTTTTAAAAAATAGTTTTCTGTAAATGGATCTATATTGCAATATAAAATTTAATTCTTTGCACCCATATGGGTGACTATCTTCGGCAGGAACTTTTCTATATCCATTTTAAATCAAATCTAAATGAATACGAAAAGATTGAAGGTCGACTTTAGTACATAAGACATTTGATTATATTGTAAAAACATAATATCTGAAATAAATAAAATACGATTTTTATAAATTACTTTAAAAAAATAGACGAATATAAAGAAAAGTTTACATGTTTCCAAGAAAATCAAGGCATTTGTTTATCATGTAAATTATAAATAAATTTGCAAAGAAATATTACAACAAAACAATAACTATCATTCATTTTATTATATTTTTATTTATAAAATTTGTGAGATTGTTTTTTTTATATAATGTAATATTCAGGTCAATTAATATAAAGTTTTATTTTTAAAAATGTATTTGCACTTAAAGAATCACATAAAAATTTTATATTTTCATATTCAAATAAAAGATGATCGATAAGAAGCAAGAAAATACATAAAAAAGAGTCGAATAACATATAAATTCCAATAATAAAGATGATAATTTTTAGTATTATATTATTAGAATTACTCCCTTTTTACTTGTACATATTAGATACATTGTTTCTTTTGATACTAAGCAAAGAAAAAACTAAAAAAGAACAAATTGCAAAAGTAGCGCATTTACTGTAAAATGAAAAAAAACTGATATGTTTCTATCTTTTACAATATATATTATATTTTATTCAGACATTTTTTTATAATAATTTTTGAGAAAGGGTTGTAAATCTTATGGACTTTGAGTTCAAAAATTTCTAAAACACTTATATTAGAAAAGTATCAAATTTGTAAAAATCCATAGATTATAATAATACAAAATATATGTTTTAATACCCACAAACCTTGACCTAAATATTGTGTTCGACTCAATTTTATGTTATATCATTAAATATTCTGAAGATAAGCATATCGATTTATGTAGTGTTTTAAATATAATAAAGTAAAAGAGTGTTCCAAAACAATTAAATAAAGGCAAATTTTGCTTAATTAAGCAATAAATTGCGTGTAGCATAGTAAAAAAACGTGTAAAATATAAACTAAAAAAATAAAAATTGTTTTTTTATTCGGAATTTTATTTCTGCATACTTTGAATTTAGTAACGACGGGTTTTCTTTTATATTTTCCAAAAAAAGAAAAATTGGACTTATAAGAAATTATAATTATTTTTGCATTAAATATTTCATTAAAAAGGTGAGACGTATATATATCTTTTTATACTACAACTATCATAACAGAATTACATGACAAAATTCTTTTGCTGTCTTTCTTATGACAATATATACAAATTGTTTTGTATACATTCTAGAATTTATGATACATAACAATCGTATATATATTTCCATGTAAATAATCTTCCATTAAAATTTAAAAAACATTCATAAAATTTTTTTGTAGTAGATTTAACATCCGTATATATCACTTTACACATTTTTCTAACATTTTCAATAGATTTCAATTTTTGAATTATATTTGAAAATTAAAATTTATTATATGTGCAATGTTAACTTTACACAGCAAAGCTTTATTATCTAAAACAAATATATAATAAAAATTTCTAGATTATCAAGATTTCTTTATTACAGTAGATTTTCATGTAATTTTTTTCTCATACATTATTATTTTTTCTAATAATTATCAATTTTTTGCCAATGCTCATATAAAGCTTTTATATATACATTGTCATTATTTTTCTACCAATCTATGTAAGATAATCTAAAATGCTCTATCAAATTTTAAACAGATGAATGAATATGATCACTGTCATTGTTTTTCAATTATGAACATCGAAAATGTATACAAAATATCATGATAAATGATCCAAACTATTATATAATACAGCAGTCTCTGTTTTATTTTTGTAATTCCCACAATAAAATACAAAATATCAATTCAAGATAAAATAAGTCATGATTTAAAATAAAAAATATAATATTTTCGCAATCAAAAAAGTTAATAATGAAATAAATTTCTTATATTAGCTTTGAAAATTTATTAAAAGATATAAAACTTATGTCTTATCATTACGATTTTATCTATATGCAGATGAGATATCGTGCCGAATACTGTTTCACGCAGCCGAATAAAACAATTTATGTGTTTTTTATAAGCCTTTTATACCTCAATTAATTTTGAAATTATAACGGCTAAACTTCAACATCTAATACTGTAAAACTAAAAAATCTAGCCTTTATGTCAATAAAATCATAAGTCTTTATTCTCGAACTTTTTTTTTGGTTTAAATAATAAAAAAATTACTCAATTTGTGCAATAAATATATTAAAAATTTAAAATTAATATGAGAAATCGTGAACAATGTTTGACAAAACAATAGAAAAACTTGATTAAAAAATATCAAAAAAAGCAATTAATGAGTTTTAACACCGTTAATTGCATATATGATTTTTATCAATAATATAAATATTTTTATAAGGTTATTTCCGCTGTTAATCATATAACATATGAGTTGTCGAGCTCATAAGCCATTTGAAATTTATACACGGTCTAGATTTACATGACACGGTAGAAAAAGTGTAAAAAAAAGAAATAAAGATTAGGATCATTTTAATTTTTAAAAATATGTAAATGTGTACAAATATTATTATGCATAAAAACACACGAGATATTAAAAAAAATGTCTTATTACTATATAATATTGTAATACATAAATACAATTTAATCTAAAATCTGAACATAATCATATGCACGTATTTACTGAAATAGTCTAATAATAAATCTTGCAAGCATGATAATATAAAATGATATATATTAATATTTGTACAACGTACGAACATAGGCTAAATTTGATTTCATACTTTCATAGACGTTTCATAATTATATATCAATTTCAGCATTAAAAAACCACATGAGGCTTTTAAGAAGCTTATAACACAAAAAATGCCCTAAAAACACTTTTTATTTAATAATATGCTGATAATAAACACTATATTTATGTGTGTGTTTTTTTCTAAAGGCACGTCGTAATATAAACAGATAAAACCAATTAAATTCAATTTTTCATATAATTCTGATTTCAATGGCCCATCAAAATTTTTAGATATGTAGGCTTACAAAAATATATATTTTAGAGATAAATAACTTCTATATTTATTTTTAGTTATTTGCCATGAATATGTGCTATCGATTTACGGATTAAATTACTGATATAAAATATTTTAACATGTAAGAATTAAGTTGCATTTTCACATAGAATTATGCAATTTTTTTATAATAACAAGATTTTTTTTTAAGCTTTAGATAAATTTCTATAAGCGTAACACAGATTTTTTTCATATGTACATCCTCATAAACTGATATTACTGTAAATACACAAAAAAATTTCCTTTAAAATCAATCATTATAGAAAATTATGTTTTGATAGTTTACATTCATGCAATCAACCAATTTAATTTTTAAATTTTCTGATTCTTTTGTGATTTCTTCTACCCTGCTAATTATACACAATACCACAATTAAGAATTTTATTGGTTATATATTGTAGAACAATACAGGCGCTAGCAGTATATACTTTCTAAAAATACATAAATGTTATCTGCGTCTATTTTATCATTAAATATAAATAATTCGTGCAATTATTCCATAAATTCATTTTCTTTCGTTTTTAAAGATGTCAATGAAACGAAGTATGTTTTTTTCGTCATTATCTATCATTTATTATACTTTGCTCTCTGTATTTTATTATCCACACTTTATTTATAAAATTGTGTCAAGTTACATATGTAAACATTGAATAAAATTTTGAAAAATATAAAGCAAACACATAGTTCTTTTTTTTGTCTCTTTTTAATTTTTAACGTAATATTGTTAAAAATCTAGTAACAGTCGTTCGACTGATTTTAAGGATAGATTGCAATGAAGAAATTATGTTTTACATTATATAGTAGGACCTTAAAAAAGTAAACTGAATTATTCTATGGGTGTTTTTTCTATTTATTTTGAGATGTTTATATCTATCAAGTGCAATGCTTCATTAAATCTTAGAGTTTTAGATGTATTTTTTATTTTTAGTTATGAAATAGTAATACACGTTGTTTAGATGTCGCCTTTATATGTATATATCATAAATAAATCTTTTTGTGTGCTTAGATTAAATTGGTCATTGTTTTTTGCAATTATTATAATTTTTGGCATTTGTGATATATGGGCAATAACAAAAATTTGTCATTACTATTTAATTATGCATATGAAAAATTTATATATTTCATCTTATTTTTTGGTCAACTTGCAACTTTATCTATTTATTATAGGTTGGGGATGTAAGATTTCTTAATTCAATAACCAATTTATTAAATCTTACTCCAGTGTTTTAAGAAACTATTTTTCTCCGACTATAATTTGGTAATTTCATGGTAAATTCATTTATTATTAATATTTCTTTTGTATATATACTACAAAAATATGATCACTTTCTTGCTAACATTATATATTTTGATATTTGTTGCTGGATTTCAGACCTATTTGAAATATTTTTATGTATTTGAGCATTTAAAATATCCTATAAGGTATAATATGCATGTTAAATACAGTTTATATAATTGTTTGTGCCCGTTTAAAACCTTTATTCTAATCCTTCGTTTCAGGTAACTTGCAGCTTCCTCAAAGATTAATATTTCTCGTATATTTTGCTTTTTAAATATATTGAACAAGTAAATAATTATGAACATAATGATTCTCAATAAAAGGTTTCTAATTAGATATATTCTGCTTAGGTTTAAGATTTAGTTTTACCGGTGTATCAAAACACATATGGAAACATTAGTGAAATCAAATATACTAAGATTGTAACCTGCAATAATTTTCTTGTAAAGTATGTTGATATGTAATTTAAAATATCTGTTTATATTTTAATTGTGAAACATATAAAGGTATCACCTATTCATATATGATCTGACTTTTAAACAAAAAATCAAATTTCCTGGTAATTGAATCAATTAATTGCTTTGTCTGAAAACCTTTTTTACATACATTTACTTTATATATTGAGTTTAAATTATCTAAAATTGTTTTTTCGTTTATTGTTTGTTGTTTTATTTTTTTGTTCTCGTTTAGTTTTCAAGATTTGTTTTTCACACTAATTTATTAAAACATCTTAGTTACTGCTACTAGCGTTTTTTGAATAAGATATGCTTTTAGAATATAAACCAGTATGATTTCTAGTATTTTTGATCTTTAAACTTCAAATTATATCTTACATGTAGAAATTGGTGATTTTATTTATATAGGATTTTATATTTCTGAAATCCGGTGCTCTAAAAACAAATTGAAACGTTTGAAATATAGATATTTTTTCTTATGTAAATATTGCGGCTTTCTTATATACCATCTCTATTTTATTGGGGTTTTATTTTTATTTTTGGCTATGATTTATAAATTATATTTACAAAGGTTTTTTGTTGTTCAAATTTCTTTTTAATTATTCTTAAAGTGTCTTCTATTGACCTCAAATTAGAAATTTAGAAAACATAAACTTTCGTAAATAACACTTCAAAGTTTTTTCATTCTTTGTTTTTCGTTATATATCTAAAAAATCACGTCTCTAGAACATCGTATTAATATATATAAAAATATGTCAATTTCTATACATATTTGAGTTGTATACAATTTTTATAAAATTTTTTTTAAAACTATGGTTTTTCTATTTAAATTCATTATAAAAATGGTGGTGTTGGCTTTGCTGATGTGGATATTCTATAACTTTTTTCTTGGTTCTGACTGCTTTATGATAGTTAGGAATCGTCCAGCCGATATGAAGGATGGTCTCTGTATAAACACTAACTTGTTTTGAGGCCAAAATTATCGTTCTTAGAACCTTTTTGTAATGAATTTGCATTTTATTTAAAATTTGCGACTATAATCTAAAAAATGAATTAATTATTAAAAAAAGTTTGCATATAAGTAATAAAGTATGTATACTATACTTATATTATAAATAATTTACTCCATTTAACTAGCTTCTATTAAGTATTTGTATTCTAACCTATGTACTCCTCTAAAAATACTTTGTCACTTTTAATATATTTTTAGTTTCCCTCTAATTTGATATCTCCTATTTTACTAATATTCACATAAAGCGGGTTCAATAGAAATCTCGTACACCACATTAGAACGCTTCAATATATTTGATTAATCATTAGTCTTTTTGCCTATTGAAGTTTACATATAATAATACTTGCGAGGATTGCTTCGAGCACGTTAAGAGTTAATATTTGATGGCTAGCGGTGAAACGAAGGAATTTTAGCCAATACCCGTTTATTCCACCCTAAAAACAATACCAGATAGTTTATATATATGAAGTATATTTTTTTATCACATCTGAATTTGTGGTTTATATATACATCTTAATCTGTATTCCTTACTTCAATCAAGAATTTTTAATTTAGCATTTGAAGTATTAATCTATATAAAATGGATTTAACTAGAAAGATTGAACAACCATAGAAGATACTTTTAGGCATATTGAAACTAAAATTACAGCTATATTTATAAATAAAATAGCAGAAAAATCTATCAGTACAATATGCTTCATGTGTTCGTTCTAAATAGAGAATCTGAAGTATAAACATTTTTTAAAAACTATTCATCACTGTTTTATTCCATTAAATTATTTATAATAATACTTATTACCTTTTATTTGTTTTAACTCGTGTTTACGTTCATTTACATTTTTATTTTATCTAACATATTCAAATTTAATTTCTCCAAGGTGATATAGTCATAAATTTGATGTTTTTAAAAGATGATCCAGCTTATAATATAATTTACTTTTTGGAACGTGTAGAACTACAGATGGATCTATAGTCAATTTTTCGACCATGTTATTTTTTCCCGGAACATATACTCTACACCATTTAACTTGAGTTTAAACACATATACATGTATATTTAAGTTTTTTAATAAAACTAGTGTTTCTGGGTTTTAACTTCTTGTGTTATTACCAATTTTATGCGTATAAATCCAGCTATTTTTATCTGTAAATTCATACTTCATAACGTATCAATGCATGATATTCTTTTTAGTAGTATAGGCACAGCCAGTCGCAAATGTGAATATTTTCATGGTTCCCCTCTTATATCACATATAAAACTTACAAAGTTACACTTAAGATTAAATCTAGTTTAATTTAAGCCTTTATAAAACAGAAGATGTAAATGATTATCATTTTTAAGTTTGATGTTCAATTTTATATATTTAAATTCATTAAATTACTAAATGTCAAGTGAAGCATTAGCTAACGCACAAACAATATGTTTGAGGAGTGGATTTTAACCAATCAGTTCTAAGGGAAGAAGATGTATCTGGAAAAATTGTAAACATGATGAGGTGAATAGAATATTAGGCAAAATCTGTTCTATATAGTAACCTAAAGTTCGGCTTTTACAAAGATAAAAAGTTAAAAATCAACTTTGAAATTATAAAAATCAAATAATCAATCACATTAAAAAATAAGAAAACCAAAGAGACTGTATATAAAATAATTGCTCAAAATATTGTCAAATAAAAAATATTTATATTATGTTTCGTCTTTATTTGTGTTCTTTTAAATCGTTATAAGATAAATAATACATAAAAATTTCTTTATTTTAATCTTTCTGCACCAGATTACATAATTCATCATCAATTGCAGTATTATTGAAGTGTATCTATAAATAACAATGAAATAAATATAAGCTTATTAAAAAATAATGTTTGGATTTCACATTTAAAAAGTAATTATTGATTTTAGTTTTTATTAAACAGTGAATCTAATAGTTGCTATCTTATTAAAAAGAATATATTTGCCATCAACAGTAATTTAAACTTTTTTCATTTTATCCCATCATGAGATATTAAAAAATGTAAGATTGCTGAGATCGGTATAATTAAAAAAATTAAAATAGCTAAACACAATAAATAGAAATAAAATTTACATTCTTGCAAATAAAAAAATATGTTCAATTACGATGAAGTATTTAATTCAAATGAAACTGGGTTTGATATATTTAGAATCCAAAAGATTAGCATCTAGTGCAAAGAAAATAAAGTTTAGATTAAGCGCCTTTATATATATTTTTATTACGAATAAAAGCTAGCATTTATGGTTTCAAATATGTTGATGATTTACAGCTATTTGCAACTATTTAGGATGGTTTAGTACGAAAATCAGTACAAGTTTTATTATTTCTAGTTTAATGTATTATACCAAAAAATTTATAATTTTTATGACCATTTATTTTTTTAATAATTTAAGATTTAATGATAATTCATTGCATAATAAGAAATAAAATGAAGATAAGGTGTGAGGTTTACGTGTTATTCATCGATTCTCAATATGTTTGAAAATTGCAATATATAAAATGATCATCACATTTTCAAAAAAGATATGGCCATAACACAAACTAAGTATATTAAAATTTAAAAAATAATAATCATAAAATATAAGGATAAAAAAGCAATTTATTGATCTCAACGAAATATAATATAATTTTCTAGTGCAATATTATTATTGGAAATACATTTTTGTTGTATATAACCCAATAAATTATGGCAATGTGTGCTATATTGTAGTACATATTAAGAAAACTTAGTGTAATAATTTTTAAATTCTTAATATTTTATACTATAAATGATATATGATGCAATATCTTAGTTTTATAAATATTATGCAGAAGGGGAATATTCACTGATTTATATGAAATAAGATAGTAATAATTTTTATTTATGGGCTATATTTATAGTCGTAATTTTAGTTTTTGTTCTCAGGCACAGCTTGCTTGATACTCTGTACACACAGTGTATGTATACTTTCGGCTATATTATCTTCTCCAAAGTCTTCTTCAATACCCCTCCTCCTTTCGAGACCTATTAATTCAAGGGTTTTTCTCAATCTCAAGGTTTCATAATAATTTAAAAAAGTTATTTAAATTTATATCTTAAGCAAATACACATATTCTAATACAATAATACATATCAAAAATGCAAATTATCATAACAATGTGCTAAATAGAAACAAAACACAAAAAAATTAGAGACTTGAAGCATAATATCCTGATAAAATTCTAAAAAATAAAGTCTTTTTATAGATTATTTTTGATATAAAAAAAATTCCCGATAAAAAAATATGAGATCAAAAATTTAGTTTATATTATAAAAAATCTCTGGATTTTAGGACTATAAAAATTTGATTAAAAACAAACTATTATAATTTAAATAACAAGAATACTCATTAAGATATATTTTCATAAATTGAAACGAAAAAGAATAGCTAAACAGAATAAGACATTAGCAACGTTATTTATAAAAATGATTTAATAATATATTCATCTTGGCGAATGAATATGGTCTAATTTACAAATATAAAACGAGAATAATACCATACCTAATGACTTGGGATGGGGTGGTTACAAAATACATAAAAGCATGTTAATGTGTTAAAAATCCTATAAAGGTAAAAGCATACATGCAAGCCCTCAAACACTTCAAGACACTTTAACTCATCTCATTTGAGAGAAGAAGAGCAGTTTATGAAGAATGATCGGGGAAGGAATCAAAAGATGTATCAAAGAGTTGAGGGATATTTTTAATTGGCTTGTTATGTCTCAATAGATAAAATCGCTAAAAAGAAAAACAACCCATAAATAAAAAATTATAATTAATTAAAGTTTTCATTGTTTAAATTACCTCAAACAGCAAAACATAGGTGATATATAAAAATGTGTTAATAAATCAATAAATTTAACTTAAAGCAACAAAGAAAATCTATAGACAATCAGAGCAAGAAATATTGAAAAATTACTTACCGAAATAAAATGCAAAACGATGTAGCCAACATACATCCTAGACAAAAAAATATCCAGATGCTATATTTCTGACAAGAATAATATGGATAACAACGATAGAAGTAATGTCAATAGCATCTATAACATAAATTTAGAAGAAAGTGAAAAATATATATGATGTTTTTCATATAAATGTAAATTTTTTGATCAATTCATTTATAGCGAGAAATATGGTATTTTAATAACATGGAATGGGGGGGGGTTACAAATTCTACAAGGATTGAAGAAAATAACCTGTGATATCTATCAAGTTATGGAATTTATATAACTATTGTATTGGGAATGACTACATAACTGTTTTTGTTGAAGGAAGAAGGGATACAGATATGGATATGATTTTACAAAGATGGTATAGAGTATTAATGAAGTTTGAACTAGCGACTATTCAAAATAAACTGTTCTATAATAATTGTGGTAAATCAAAATTAAACGTATTTTTTACGATTATATTATTAAATGGCGCCTTTATAATACAAATTCCATATGGAATTCTGCTATGATGCCTTTAGGCATCTAAAATCATGTTTTTGCTATAAAATATGAATAAATAAACACATATGAGCTTAAAACAAACATGTTATCTAGAATAGATGGGAATGTGTAAAAAAGTAGATAAAACTTCAGCTATAGGATATACGTTTTAACAATAATATTGTATAAAAAAATGTATACCTAGAAACAAAATAACGAACGCAATATTTTGAACAGGTAAGGTTTGTCATCTTTGCAATTTTATAGGTATTTTTGGGGTGCGAAAACTTATATAGTAGATATCAAAAAAACACAACTATTTTCATAAAATGATAAAATATTGTCAGCTAAAGTAGATACGACACAAAACCATACCATTTATGCAAAAATTTACTACTTTTATGCATAAAAAAGTCTAGTTTAGCATTTTTATAGTAATTAGAATATGGAAAACGATAACTTTAGGTAAACCTTTTCTTAATCTATGTCTTTTCTGGTATTCAGAAAATCGTAAAAAAAGATTATTCTTAATCATGAAATAGTATTTACTTTTTTACACGATGTATCTCTTCTAGCGCTGATTTATTTGTTTACATACGCTCCAGCATGTTAACTTTTTTAAGTTTTGTGTGTTTTTTGTTTTTATAAGAAATAAAACACTAGTTTTGTACTGTTCTATATCGATTAATTTAATTTTCTTTATAAATTATAAAAAATCGTAAAATATATAAATGATATTTGATTTAACTATTTAATCTGTATATGGATTTCGTTTATTATATAGAAGTTTGCCCAACACTTTGATTTATTCAAAATCTTATTTACTAACTTCTAGTGTTATTTAGAAAGGTTCCAATAATATTACAAAATTAATTTTACAATTGTGAAATCGTAATTTTATAATGAAGTTCAATAATATATATTAAATGCTAATAGCTGTATAATTTATAACCTTTTCAATAAAGTTTTATAGAGCTTTGATTCTCTTTTCACATCACTTTTAACAAAACAAACAAAAGGTTTTTTAAATGAGCACATGATTTACGTATTTTATTAAAAATATAGATGCATTTCAAACTTTATTCTAGATATTCCAGCTATCTTGAGCTGTAAATAGAAAGGGACTTTTATTATCGGGTTCTTGTTAAATATACCCAAAATTACATTCAAAAATGTTTGATTCCTCTATAAATCGTTTTATATCAATTATCGACTGATTTATTTTATTTTTATTTGTTCTTATTTCACAAGAAAAATTACATAATCTCCATTTTTATCATGATGATATGGAAACACTATCACTTTTTTTGCATAATTCTCGCAAAAAAATCATTTGACAAATCTGTTAAAAATTCAAAAAAACATTCCGGAAATTTCGTACGCCTATAAATATCCGCAATTTTAGATGAAACAAGTTGAGTCCTAATATATTCATTTTTGTATAATAGACTTGCATTTATTTTTCTTAAGCTTGCTGTATCAGATTTTAAGAATAATTTTATTTGTTCTAAAAAAAATTTATGTTTCATTTTTTCTATGGATATACGTGATTTAGCATAGGTATAGTAAGTATAAAAATACTTATAAGGTTTATCTCCGATGTTTGTTTGGTATTGTGAAGAATTATTATGGTAAAATTCTGATACTTCTTGGCGTAATAGTAAAATAACCTTTTCTAAAAACATCGAAATTCGAAAAATCGGATCGTAACCACGATTTTTTGTACGAAAAATATGCTATTTAAAATATCTACATCATTCAACAAATTTAAGAAGTATCGAAAACCAAGTTTTTTACACGCGCTTAAAGTCGCTTCGTTCCCTGATTTTATTGTTATCTTAGTCTCGAAATGCGTATTTATCAAATTAAGTAAGGCTTTTTTGAACTTACTAAATTTCTGGTTGCTTTTATGCTCAAAGTAAAAAGTGTATTCTTCTTTGTTATTATTCTTATTATATGCTTTTATTGTAATTTGGCCTTGAATTTACACTTCTCAAATTGAGTTTAGAAATTTACGTAAAAGATTTGACTTTATTTTTTGATGAACTTCAATTTCTATGTAATTCATCATGTCTATCTCAATATATTTACTAAAACTCTTTTCCATACACCTTGAAAAACAGTTATAATGTGGATGGAATATAATGAGCGACAAAATAACTTCTTTAGAGCCCTTGTCTATACAAAAACTGGAAAAGTTGCACATGAAATTTGTTATCTTCTGAATTACTAGGTTTGTTTCTCATCGAAGAAAATTTGTTATGAAATATAATACGTTTTTTTCTTTTATATATTTTAGGTAATTGTGGCTGAAATCTAAACAAAAATCATATTTCTTGATATTAATCATTGAGTCCATATTTTTTAAAAAATAACAAAAATTATTTTTGAATGTTATGAGCGATTTTATATTATATGGAAAAATCTTTCTAGTATTTGAAGGATCATAATATGAAGTATATTCTTATAAATTGTACTTCCCAGTTTCTTCACAAAAATGAAACGTCAATGTACGATTACGATTTTTGCTAAAAATACCTTATTGGTTAATTTTAGCTCAAATTCGACATTCACATAATCATTAAAATATGGGTTTACCGTATTAAGATTTTTCACACTTAATATACTTGAATAAAAATACGAATTGTGTTCAGGCTGAACTTTCATTTGGGTTAGGATCAATTTAGTTGTATGTGTAATCATGGAATTTTTTATTTCTTTATGAAAATATCGACTTGCTGTCCGTTTTTGATATCGAATTCATGAATTCGAAATATTTCGATGCTACAATCTTCAGTGGAATCATATTTATGTAATAAATTTTCTAAAGAGCCCAGTAAATTTTTGTTGCCATCTAAAGTTTTAGATTTGATATAAAAAAATAAATATCATGGTCTTCAATTTCTATATCGTTGTAATTAGGCTTTAAAACATCCAGAAATATTTTATCCGCAAAAAAATTTCTTGGATCTGTTATCACATTTTTGCTATAATTGGTATTCTCAATTTTGTTTGAAGAGTGTGCCAGTTTACACGTTTCCAATGCTTTATACATACAGCCTATTTTTTCATCAGATAATCGAGTATTGATTCGACAATTCGTTCTACATTTCTTTAATTTGCCTCGAGTTTATCGCAATAATTCGAAATAAATTTGTCCATTCTTTCTTCTACCTTTTTATTTTCTGCAAATATTAAGCCGCTTACGATTCTGTAAATAAATGCAAATATAAAATCATCCAAAATATCATCTCGAAAGAATACAAAATTATAAAGAACTCTATTTCTTTTTTCTGGTAGATAGCAACTTTAGAAAATTTTAGGAATAAATTTCATATAACTTCTTTTGATAAAATTTTCTTAAAAATAGTCGAAAAAAGTACTAAATAATCTGGACTATTAGTGTCAAAACGGCTTTGGATTACATTTTTCAATTCGTAAAATTCCGATTTCTCATCAATGCACCCAGTATAAGATAGAAAGGAATCCAATATATCCATAATTCTAGAATTTTTTTCTGTGGATAACATACAATTTGTAGAAAAGGATGAAGCGTATAATTTTTTATCGTGTAGTTATATAAAGGCATGGTTGATGTCAGAGATAGTAACGCCAGATAATTTATCTATAGGATATTTTATTGATAAGAGAATCTTGTCTTTATTTTTGTAAGCTCCGTTAATTTGTGCGTCATGTAAATCCGAAATAACTTTATAGATATCTTCTTTCCATGCTTTCATGAAGGATTCATCAATTGTCCTCAATTATCTGTAATTTGGCATAGAGTATGTAAATAGAAATAAAAATAATAACATATAATTTTTTATGAAATTTGATTCAGAAGTTTTTTAATATTCCGCAAATCACAATATATAAGATTATGATTTTTTTCTTTGACTGATTTTTTATTGATTTTTATTTTTAAAATTTGATTAATACCTGATCAATTTTCTTCATTTTGGTTTTCATTTTGATATTTAACTGTGAAAAATTTTTAATATCCAGAAGATGAAAAAATACTTCTATTGATGAAAATAACACGTTTTTCATATGTAAAAAACAATATACGAATAATTTAAAATCATACGAATTCATTGAAAAAAAAATTTCGATCATATATCGTAAGCTTATATTCTGCCATTATTTATTCTAGAAAGCCAAACTTGATTCATTTTGCTTAATTAATGTATCAATCATAATATTTCGTTTTGCTGTAGTTTTACCCGATAAATGAATTCTATTTATATCCCTTTCGATTATTTTTAAACATTTGCAATGTCTTTTTTAAGCGTTCAAAATTGTAATTACTTAATAAATTTTCCGTGAAAATAATTCTATTTTGATCGCATAAATAGAACTAAATATTTTATGAGCAATTGTATTTTACAAACTTTTTAAATAAGTAAGCTCGTTTGAAAATATGATTAGTCCAGAGTAAAAAGTATCTATATTTATATTCTTGTTTTTTCTTTTTACTTTTAATTTCATATGCAAAAAAGCTTTTTTTTTTGCCTAGACTACAATTTGGAGTATATTCTATTTAAACATCCGTTTAAAGCCTTCCTCAATAGATTATCAACGCTCAAGACCATGTAATTTAAATATTATAATATATAATACATTTATATTTTTATATAATCGTCCCGTATAACTCTCTAAAACTAATTACTAACAATAGATACTGGTTTTTAGGCACCTGTACTATAAATAAATTTTTAATTATGCAAATTTGATTTATAACCAAAATATTTGCTGAATAAACTTTTGTTATAAATTCTGAAGATATTATGAATCAGATGATAAATAATTTTGTAAAGATAAAGAAAGTTTTTTCCTTAAATATTTTGGTTATAAATAAAATTTAAAAATAAAAATCTGAGCGATGGTCAAATATTACATTTATTTTTTAAAAATCTGTAAAACGCATTGAAAAAAAATTTTATATAGATGCTTATAAATAAAGATAAAATGCATAATCCCTTAAAATCAAATATTTATGAAATTAACAGATTGAGCTGCAAAATATGATTTATTTATAGAGATGCGTGATTCGAATGCCAAATTTATATCAAAATTGAAGTTTATGGTCTATTCAATTATATTAAAACATAGGTTAAACTATCAAAAAATCAATTTCAAGCTAGAAATAAATATTTTTTGCGTGATTTTTCAATTTCGAATATTTATAGATCACGACAAAATTAATAGATTATTTTAGAAAATGCGTGCTATGAATGGTTGATTATTTGGCACTGAAACTATTCAAATGAGATTGGAAAGCCAAAATTTATTATTAAATTTGCAATAATGTGTAAAATAATTTTTTTTTGCTGAAAGGAAATCAGCCATAACGGATGTAAATTTAACGTAATCATAACAATATACCATTTCTATAGTTTTTAATGGATGAAACGATTCTATAAAGATGTTTTATTTATATTTCAATATAGATGTCAAGCTCTTTTCAAAAATATTTATCATATGGAGAAAAAATATCGGCGCTTAGTCTTATACTCGATTTATGAATAAAATTGTACTATATATAGCAAAAAAAAACACGATGCAATTTCCAATAAAAAATCAAAGTGACGACGTACGCCTGTGCATGAACCTAAATAGAATATAAATAATAAAACTATAATCTACAGTAATTTAACGTCAAACAGTAGAAAATGAGCCATAATATAATTTTAAAATGTCCATTCTATAGAGACAATATAATTTTAGTGCAAAAAAAAACCAATATCTTTTAATGTAAATCATTAAATATATTTGAATCAAATAATTGCCCATATTTGATTATGACAAAAAACTCAAATTGATTTTAGTCAAACTATGCGCATATAAATGTTACAGTTGCAAAATTTTATCTTTTAATATTTTTATCAGAGACATACTAATCAAGTTTCTTGTAGTTTTATCTGTTCCGTCTGCATATTATTGAAATTTCTTCTGTTAAATCTATCACTTCTATCCACTTAGCCATAAAACTGTATAGAACGAGAGAATAAGCTAAAAAGAAAACATATAACAGAAGATATGTTTCATAAGCACAGTAATAGAAATTAAAAATAAGATCTGGAAACATATGGTGCAAAATGTATATTTTTAATATTTAAGCAGATAAAGTTATTGGGCTAGATTTTGTGTGTTTATAGTATATATGCTTGCCATTAAGTTAAAATCGCGCACCAAAATTATAGAAACTACAGTAAAATTAAGAACGAATAATAAAAAATCTTAGCGTTAAAAAATTTGTAAATAAGTTTGTATATATTGAAAAACAATTTAAAATTATATATGCATTTTTGCGCTAGAAACGTAGACTTGCTACTAGAAGATCATCATAAGAATTCTTAGCCCATGAACAAATAAATATAAAATCTAAAACAGGTGAATTTATAAAAAAAAATCTTAAAAGTTTTTGAAGTAATTAGTCTTTTTATATTATAACAAGATAACAAGCATTTTCGAATAATTAGAAATAATTACCAATAATAAATCTGCACATAATAATCCAGAATTTAGTAAAATAGACGACATGCGAAAATACACCGGTGTAAATAAAAAAGGATTATATAAAATCATCATAAATTAAATCGAAAATATAAGCAGAAATATTAAAAGAGTTTCAAATAATTTATTTTTTAAAATGTCAGGCATTTCGATTATTAACACAAAAGGATCACCAAATTGGATGAAGAATTTTTTTTAGCATAAGACTAAATAAAAACAGTTTTTCATTAATAATAAACGTTTGTTTGCAAAATAATAAAAATTCGGTGTCGCAAGTTTGTATATAAAAGATAAAATTTGAGAAAAATATTTTTTAAAGAATTATGGGCAGTATAAAAACCAGTTGATAACACAGAGGAATATTTATATCTTTACAACAGCAAAATTTTTTAATAGCATAAAATAACGACGTACAAGAAATAATTGTAGAATGATAGTAGATAAAAGGTGCAATAGTTTTGAAATATCACTATATATAAGCTTTTTAAAAACCAGTAATCTTTTTTTATAAAAATAAAAACTCTACCATATGAATAGTAATGTAATTAACATGATATGAGCAAAGCCTGTTTATCTTAAAAAAATCCAGATAAAGGTATTTTTACAGCAAGTAAACTATCCCTAATTTACAAGTTAAAAAAATGAACAGAATTATACTTAATAACATGCAACACTCATGCTTTATAAAAAATAAAATTTACTACAGTTATTTTATAATTAACTATAAATATATAAAAATATTACCAAAAAATAATATTAAAAACCCAGAAAAAAGTACATCACTAGCATGATTATGCTTGAAGAAGGTTAATAAATAACAGAGCGAATTTAAATCTACGTCCGAAAGAATTATAATGGCAAAAAAACATTTGCATAATAATTTTAATGTTAATAGTTATTTTTATCACATTTTACAAGAAAATATTATAAAAATGGCTATATCAAGCCGTCACGTTATATATGATCCTATCGATTCGATCGTACAATTCTTTTATATAATATTTTATATGTCATCATATCATTCTGAGGTTAGTTCTATCAAACCATCACTTTTTCATGGGTAAGCAAAACTTAAGAAAACGTTATCAAGCTTCTTTTTATTTATAAAAAGATCAAAGAAATTCTCTTCACACCATATTGTATGATATATTGCATATAATATACAATTTCATAAGTTGTTTTGGACGAGATGGTTGCACAGTATCATAAAAGATACCCCCGAAAAATAAAATTCATGAATTAGATCATGGAAAAAATTGTAAAATAAAAATTAAGAAAGATTTTATATTATTGCGCCGTGAAAGCTAGTCAATGCTGGATATTCGAAGAATACCCTGAGTTTAGGTACACTCTGCTCATGGAAATTCAAGCAAGTTATGTTTTTGCATAAAAACACAATTTATAAACATAATTAAGCCTCTTGCGACTTCTTAAATATAATTGGAGTGGGTTTTACATCATTAAACCTATAAAAATACGCGAAAATTTCGATAACTATATCAACTGTCGTGCTCTACATACTTATTATCTACTATCATATTTCTGCTTTTCTGTACTATTTATTATAGAATCAATATTTTCATTTGTTGATAATCGGTAAAACAGAAAAACCATGACAAGGGAACGACAAAAATAAACCATTGCAATCCAATCATGTCTATAAAAATCAAAACAAAGAAGTACAAAAACTACATTAGAACAAACCAAATCAGACAGCAGAAGCTCTTATACTTTAAGCTCTCCTTATATATCCCATTACGCTAGAACTTAAGGATTCAAGAGGTATGTCTATATATATTGATGCGTTTTACAAAATACCGAGATTTGTATGCTAAAGTCAATAAAACACTATACAAAAAGATTCGATGAGCATTAAAGCCTACATCAACTTAATATGATTTAGAAAATTTTCACGACAAGGATAGAAGGAAAAAATCGATGCGGATTTTTAATGTCAATGAATTAAAAGGGAAGATGACCAAGACCTTGAAATCTAAATAAAAAAATATTTAGGTGATCTTGAATGATGCAAGAAAATGTTCATCTTTACTTCAGTATACCTTGATAAATAGTGCATAATGTATTTCTCAAGAACAAGAAAGATAAGAATGAACAATAAATACCCAAAAATTCTACTATGTGTGAAAAAATTGAGATTAGATTCTTAATTAAAAATGACCCACCTAAAAATATGGGCGAAGTAGCAAAACACATACAAAAGGATCATGTAAAATACGAAGAAATAACGGAAAACGAATTAAAAAAAGCATTAAAATGCATACAAAATAAAAAAATAGATAATTTTACTATTATGAATAGTGTATATAAGCGTATAAGTATAGAAAAGCACACATGTGTAAAAATAACGTTTGTTTCATAAGAAAAATGCGCTGACAGCAACATAAAATTCCCGATAAAAAAAAAGTTGATAAAATAATTGATAAACATCAACAATGAAAAAATTAAGAATTTTGCAAAGCATTTAGTTCAGCATGTAAAATGTTATTAATTCACGTTAACGAATATGAATTGAACTATCAAGTTGGCGAGCCTTTAGACCAGTATAGTAAAACATAAAAACATAAAAAAAAGCAGCTATAAAATAAATAATAGATACTTGACGAAAATAAAGATATAAGAATCAAACGAGTTTGATTTCAAACTATACTAGTTTAATTACCAAGAATACAAAGGCTTATGCTTTGTATCATGTAATAGATTTAATAGTATTGTAAAAAAAAATTCACTTTAAAAAGCTGCTGTGCATGATGGAATCTAGAACTTTTATTATAGAAAAGCTGATTAGTCTCCACCCGATTTGTGTAAATTTGTGATTAATTTTTTTTTTAGAACAACTATATAAACAATTGTTCTACACCGGTATTACATTTCATCCCATGAAAAAGGATGTAATACGAGAATTAGAATTACGATACATTCTTTGCATGTCAAATTTGCATAGACCTGCCACTAATATCGTCATTATTGGCGAAAAAATTGGATCAAATCAAGAAATCACCTAGCAGATATATAAATGGTATGAAGTAAGGGAGCAAAGAGCATCAAAGAGCAAGCACTCATATATTTAGCAATTAAAAGTCACTATAACAATATGCTTGTTGCCACATAGTAAATTCAAATTGGCTTTTGCCAACTAGACCACGATTATATTTTTAATTGATATAAAAAACACAACCTTCGTAGACTTGAGGATGTATTTTATGCTTTAACTTATTGGAAACTACAACCTCACACATAGATTTAAAAAAGAAGAATAACAAAGATATTATCGGGGTATAAATTAACTTCAATATTATTTGTTTTATGTATGGATCCATTAAGTCCAAAAATAAACCCTAAATATCCGTCTGTTTACGTTCCAGTAAACGAAAGCTCGAATAGAATAAAACATTTGTCTGTATTTATGACATTTAAATTATTGTAAATGACCATCAAAATATTGAAATGCATGCCTTATGAAGCAATTTGATTTTTTACAAATATAGTTATAAAAATTAACAAAGAAAAGTCAGCAAATAATAACGTAAATTTTAAAGATCTATCTACGCTTATTAAATAAAAAGACACATACAAATACCTCGGAATTGATAAAGAATCAAACACAAAAATAAATCCACAAACCATTGATAAAATAAAAAATAGAATTATCATTAGGGTGAAGAATTTATGTAGAACAAGATTGAATGCACAAAATATTTTATAGGTAATAACAGAATGCGCTATTTCACTTATAAACAACACAATGAGTAATTAAGCTCGCCACGGAAGATAAAAATAAACTTGATGATGATAGAACATATTTTTTAGTGGCTAACAAATACATATTAAACCAGCAAATACACAATGACTTTATTTAAAAAAACAATTTAATTGATTAGAGGGATTACTAACACAGAAAAGATGTTGTTTTAATCAAAAAATTCACAAATTCAGAATCCGTTTATCCAATAGAAATCCGCTGGTCTTTAACTTATAAAAGATAATGTTAAACGTTTGGAATTGATAAAAACTAATATGAATACAATATACTTATACAGAGATTTATTTAAAAATACTTACTGCTAAACAGACTGTGATTTTATTGTGTAAAAAAAATAAGCATTTGCAACAAAAACTCTTTAGCATATACATAAATTCAATACTTGAGATACTCAGTCTACAAATATATTTTATTTAGCAAAATTAAACTGGCAGAAGACAATTAATACTTGAGATACTCAGTCTACAAATATATTTTATTTAGCAAAATTATACTGGCAGAAGACAATTGATTCTTTTTCATACATGAAAAAATTTAATATTTGGGGATAGATAAAAGTGCTCGCACCATAATGAATCTTATAAAACTGTTGACCACTTAAAATGTAGATGCATCTGAATTTTAAGTCATGATTACACATGAAAACACTATGAAATAGTATAATGATTGGATTTATTGATACAAGAAAATACAATTAAAAAAAAACATAGAAAATCCGTAGAGACCCAGTACAAGAAAGTATGTATAATTTATTCACAAAAATAAAAGTTGAGACACTACGAAAAAATGACATGATTTAAAATGATGACCTAATATATAAATTTATGACAAGAAAATAATTGAATAACACTGTTAGAATTATTTATTACTAACATCGATAGCATAAACTGTGTAGAAAACGATAAATTGAGGAAAAAATAATCACTTTCAATTAAACTGCCTTTTATCTATAAGTTTAAAGCGAAAATGTTAATATATGTAATAACGTGGGATGCGGTAGTCTCTAAATTTATCATAAAAAAATTTGAAAACTTGGAATATCCAACCGATACGAGCATATTTGCAAGCCATGGGAATAAAAAAATACCCTTGAACTATTAAGTCTTAGGAAGAAAAGGTAATCGAAGAGGTAGTAGCAGAGAAATAGAATGTTAAAAGGATTGATAAAGTTTATATCAAGGATTTTAAAACATAATATGCTTAGGAATCCAATTTTAAAAGCAACATTGACCCCTGAATATAATAAATAATATCATGGGTTTGTTTTCTTAGAGTGGGGTGGTTTGAAATATCCATAAAACATATGAATAGAAGTAAAAAATCATACGTGAGTAGAATTATACATGCTAGCATATCGATTTTACAATACACTTGCACGTATATCATATGCTACAAGAAGAGCATTTGAGCCAGAAAGATAAGAGGAATGTGCCCAAATATGCATTAAAGAGTTGTGCACTTTTTCTTATCGGTAGTCATTTTCTCTGTAGATGTAATTTATAAATAAATTAATATAAAATCAAATTATGGGCCTATTTGATTTTATTACTTCTTATTAACAAAACTGAAGGTGACTCTATCAAACAGCCAAATATATACATCTTCGATTCACATCTCTTATCTACTATTTTATAGACCTTCTGTGTTTGAGTAATATAATTTGAGGGAAAACTAATATTAATCCTTATAAATTAATCAAAGTATATTTGGGTTTATATGGAGAAGATGCACAAATAGTATATTATTTGTATTATGTACTTGAAAAAGCTTAGTATTTTTTTTAAGAGTATATAACTATAGGCTATGATGCAGTAAAATTAAAAGCTTTAGTTGCTATAGAAAAGAAAATATTGACTGACGATATAAATTAAATTTGGATAAATATTTTATTTTATTATAATAAAAAGACGGCGGCATTAACGCAACCATCATTTTCTAGAGGATGGGTGATTTATGTATATTTTCCCCGCACATTTATCATCCACAAACATTATCTAATTCACTCACATTTACTCTAATTATTGTCCCTTTTTGTAATATTCCAAGTTGTTTTCCAATCGAACTATTTTGATTTTTGTTTTGAATCAATTATTAACAGATTAGAAGTAGCCTTTAGTTCAGAGTGACCTACATGTGCAAATTTATGTCGCATGGTCATCGGTCGAATACAACATTCATATTTTAGTGGTTTCTCGTAAAAGCTTCACCAACAAAACAAGACTTTGCTACAATTCTTCTATATTGTTTCTTACTGGTGCTGCAGATTTATTGCATCACTAACTGTTCTTTTTATATAACCACTAACAAGTAAGAATTCTGGGTGAGATTTATCAGCATTTACGTTAAGGTCACTTTTCCCACGTTTTCTCTTATATTTCTTCATTAAGCACGATATTTTCTCCACGTCACTTCTTGATGAATAAATTTATTT
The DNA here is from genome assembly GCF_057557595.1 of Rhyacophila brunnea. NCBI lineage: Eukaryota > Metazoa > Arthropoda > Insecta > Trichoptera > Rhyacophilidae > Rhyacophila > Rhyacophila brunnea. The sequence continues at coordinate 116,091 of NW_028232828.1, forward strand.
TTTGACCATTCAACTTAAGGCCTATTTTCTATATTTTGTGTTACTCACGAGCTGTTTCTTTTCTACCTAAATGGTGTGATCTGGTGTTTTTCCATATTTTTTATGTGTGTTTGTATGTATCTGTTTTTGTGGCATTTTTAAATAGGGTGTTTAATTAACAAGCTATATTATAATTAGAAAAATTAAAATGTTGGCGATTTGGTATATTTAAAAAATAAGTTAACGAGAATACTTGAATTATAAGTCTGGAGAATAAGAAGGTGAATTAATAAATATAATAAAGTAATGAATGGAAATGATTATCGACTAACTCTGTTATAAAGAGCATTTTTAAGTGGATCTTATGTAAGATTAAATAGGTTGATGTTTATAAACAAATAATATATCTAATTTGAATGAAAGTATGAAAGAAATTTATTTCAAATAATATGAACTTTATCTATAAATCAATTTTGCATTTTAATTTAATATTTTTTCTATAAACTTAACATAATTGATTGCCCATGGGCACGTGATATATGTAGCCATGGTATTATCATTCTTTTATTTATTTTCATTGCCTTAATCTTCAAACGACTTATTAGTTCAATATTTTTCCAAATTCCTTAGTTTGAATAGATATCTTGATTTCGTTGTGACAACGGGGTTTTAAGCAATTTTTATGGCATGATTTACATGAAATTATAATGCTGTAAATTATAAAGCTAAAATAGATTATCAAATGATATTATTGATATTTAAAATAACAAACAGGTTTGTAAAGAATTTTCTAGAAAAATGTATATTAAAATATCTTGTCTATTAAAAAAACAAAATAATTATAATAATTGAATGTTATAAAGCATGCATCACTGTAAAAATTAAAATATTTACAGCATCTATTCTCAATTTTATTCTGCGAAATATATAAAACCGTGTTAAATTTAATTTTTTTTAAGTTATATGGCTTGGCCTATTTTTTTTATTGAATAAAAATAAAATTATTAGAAAATATTGTTTATATAATGTTTCATTTACTATTTTTATCGACACTCTTTGTGTTATTTATTCAAGTTCTAAGAATATTATTGATGTATACATTGTATCTTCTATTGATATCATTGCTACGACGGGAAAATGAAAAACTAAATTTATTTATGCTCAATTTCCCGTATCTTACCGATTTGCCTAATTCAAATACCTTTTATAATTTTATATTTATTTTCAAGTCTTCTGGGCCATGGGTATGCGAGAATATGATTAAAACTGTACTTTTAATGTTTTATTCATATACATTTAGAGCCATAAACCTATAAAATCATTCTTCTTGGATTACTCATACAGGTCTAAGCTATCATTTCTTGCATATTTGACGTGTACAGTATCTTAATGAGCATTTATTTATTTATATGTATTGACAAGTAAAATTTAGTCATGCTTTGCTTTTTAACACTCTATTATATGACTCATATATATGTAAATCATGCTTGATATTTCTATAACTGCAATTTAAACCAATAAAGATAAAAGTAAAACCAAAAAAAAAATTTGTCACGATTTCATTATATGAAAATTAATTAAATGTCTATAACTGAGTGTGATGGTTTTTTTATTAGAAAAAGAATTTTCCTGAAAATAATTTGTCTAATATAGCTTGCAATAGCAGCTATTTATCCCTTCATCTTATAAATGACAAAAAATTTTATTTATGAAGTATTTATGCATATTTAAATATCGCATGGTAATATAAAAATTTTATGTTTTTGTAAATATTTATTTATATAGATTTTTTTCTTATAATTTCTAAAAAAAAACTTTAATTTTAAAATTTATAAATTTCTTATTGTGAAGAAAGTTTTCTTTTTAAAATATAAAATTTGGGCATTGGTTTGTTATTTAATTTGTCATTTTTATTATGTCTAACTTTTTTTTCTGATAAAATACTTTGAGAAACTTATATAAAATATATGCAATTTTTCCTTTCTTGATTATCATAAGTATCTCTTGTTTCATTTAAACCTAACAGTTAAAGAAACTTTTTTCTTCTATGATTTTCTCTAAAAAAAGATCATACAATCAATAAGAACAAATTTTTTATTTTAATAAAGTTTTGCAAACTTTTTCCTAAATGTATATCAAATGAGTACTAAATCTAAATACTATTCCAAAAAGCATGTATTTTTTCAATCAAGATTATATCAACTATAGCTTTTTTACAGAAGAAACTTGTAATATATCATAAGATGTAATTTGTAAGAATAAATTTGAATTCTTAAATTTTTTAGTTATTGTTTTATTTTTTAATATTATGCTTATTTGTGTCTAAAATTATAGTATTTGCTCTCGTGTGTGTCTTTTTTTGATTTCCTGTGGGCACAACTTATATATACTTTCATCCTTCTTCTTCCAGCAGAAGTCTTTTTAAATGCCTTATAACCCTTAGAGATCTGTAATTGAAGTCTAAACACAACCCAAGGTTTATGTTCGAGTTCTGATCAAGTTTGTGACTTTTAGTTCATTTACGTTTCTTTTGTGGTGTTATGTGCCACCATTACACAAGTTATTATAGTGCGATAACTATTTTTAACACAAGTATTTTAGTATCGTCATATTCTAGCCAAATAAACAGACTTTTATGTATATAAGGAACTCCCTTTGAATATTAAATACATATCAAGCTTGTTTCTATAAAAGTGATATAGTTCTTCTTACTGTCAGATAAGTAAAGAGATTATTATTTTAGTCCTATATGTTTGCTTTTTATTGTTAGAACTATCTTGATGGTCACGAACATGTATTTCCATCATTTATTATGGGTTGTTTAAATATTTCATGGGTTTTTTGAACGAATTGTTGTAAACAAATCTTTAGAAAATTGTGTATATAATTTTTCTTCTTGTAAAATTCCAAGCTTTTTTACATCTCTTTGCTATTTTTAAAACTTTTAGAAGATTAGTTACTGTGTGTGGATATTTATCTTTAAATAATGAAAATGTTTTAATCTTTTATAAAAAAATGTAAGCTTATATGAATAGTCTATATTTTCATATTATAAGACAATTTGAGGCAAATTATTTTTCGATTTTTGAGTTCTTGAGCACTTTGAAAAAAATTCTTGTTGCGTTTTATAATTAATTGAACGGAAAAATTTACTTTTCTTTTCAATTCAGGCACATAAAGAATATAGTTAGCTATACGCTCATTACATTTAAAAACGTGTCTAATGCAAAATGGGTTGAGTTTCAATTTTCTGTTTGTGTATTACTGCGTATCTGTCGATTATACATTATCTTGGTCAGATTTATTTAGTAAATAGCTCATAATCTTTATATTTATTAGTTTTTTCTATTGTACACACTCATTCCTATGCATATTTTCATGATTTTTCTAAATTGAAATTATGATGATATACTATATTATATTGCGTCTATATATATCTTCCTGCTCTCAGAGGTCTAGTTTTTTATGCTACTGTAAACGCAAGTAAAGTCTAATTTTTGTCTTCTATATAAAATGTGCCTTTATAAATAAACTTTTCTATATTTCTGTTTTATATAAAAACTAGCTGGCTGATTTATTCACAATAAAAAGTTGAATTTGTTCATATAAATTTTCATATATTTGACCTTTGTTTTCTACATAAGTTTAAACATTTATTTAAGTGCTTATATACTTTTTTTTAGCATTTACTTCTTTTATTTACAGGCTAACTAGAACATAAAAAGTTTTTCATGTTAAAAAAATTCAATCAAAAATCACAATTAAAAAAAGCTGATAAAATATTATAACATACATCGCGCGATAAGGTATTATTGCTCTGAAAATTTATCTACACAATAAGAACAGCAAAAAACAGGACTGTGTTTTTTTGTATGGTTTACAGTTATTTCTACGTTAAAAGAAAAATTTTCATTTTATAGTAGAAAAGGTCGCGAAATAATGATTTATTTTATCTGAATATATTTAAAATTGTTAATTTAATTTAATCAAATATATTATCTAAGGATAAAGATGTGATGAATCAAATCAGACATATATACAAACCTTTGGATTGACCCGAAGCCCTATATTATTAGGTCTCGAAACAGGAGGGGTATTGAAATAGACTTTGGAGAGGAGAAGATAGCCATAAGTATATATACAGTGTACGCACAGAGAATTCAGCAAGCTGTGTCTGAGAACAAAAAACTATAATTACGACTATAAATTTAGCCAATAAATGCAAAAGAAAAAAAAAGAAAAAAAAAGAAAATTAATTAAGAGAATGTCAAACGAATGAACAGGATGTCTAAACTAATTCGAGGCACAAATACTAACCTCTTTATTGTGAAAAAACATTGAATTTATAAGTCTGGAAAGAGGAGAGGTAATGATAAAGATTTTGGAGAGGAGAAGATAACTGATGGTATAAATACGCTGTTTTGCGCAGGGTATCAAACAATTTGGGCGTGAGAACAAAAACAAAAAAAAATGAAATTAAGTTTCTAAAAATACTCGTGCTGAGACAAAGTCAATATAATAGTATTATTTAACTTTAGCGCTATTATTTACCTTAAAAAAAAAGTAATATAGAAACTTATGCTAACAATATGTAAAGTTTAACTCTAAGTTTTAGATATAAAACTGTAACATAAAAAAAAATTCGAGGTTTCTATCAAAAAACAGATATATGTTCTAGAAATCAAAAATTTTCAAATTAGCTCTTTGTAGATATAGTAACAAAATTTAAATGGTTAAATATATAATATATTGGACAGGTTCTATAGAATTTTGTATGATCTAAGGCATAAAAAAAGCATCTCAATTAAATTATATGATTAAATCTTTATCATTTATTTATTTTCAAATTATTTAAGCCTAAGAAATGTTTTAAATTATGCTGGGATAAATTTTTTTTATAATTCATATTAAAATTTTCTTTTATTGAAGACCAAACATCTAACATTTGATTAGAGTATGTACATAGGAAAAAAATGTATTATATCATGCTAACTCTCATCAAAAGCAATAATTTTACACCAAATTCTCTGCTATTTTTGCATGATTGAATTAGAATCTAAAATTCATCATTTAAAATTTTAAATCTCTAACTTCAGATATATTTCTCAAAAAAAAAATTCCTAGCCAAATTTTAATTTTTTAAATAGTACACACATAATAATCTATACAGCTGGCTAGAATAAACGCAATGGAACAAGCAAAGAAAGTTTGTATATTATTAGAGCGTGAATTTGTCAATTTTTATATTTACATGTATTTTATAACTTGTTAAAAAAGCTAGAACTAATAGATTCTGTCTTTACATCGGATTAACTCTGATATTTGAACGCTTTTTTTTATTCAAATATTCTTCGTAATTGTAGAATGATGATCTAATATAAGCTAAAAAAATAAAAAATAACTCAAATGAAGAAATATGTGATAAATAGAACTATAAAAACATTTTCGGATTTCTATCCCGCTTAATATATACCAAGCTTTTTTTTGTTTTTTTATAAATTAATTTCAATTTTATCAATATATTAATATGAACAGATTGTGTGATATAATGTATGAAGTTGACTATATCAATGCATTTTAGAGCCACTTTCTTCGCTTTATCCTCAATGATTAATCTTCTTATCTTGAGACTTTTCGGTTTAATTGTCTTTCTTAGTTCTATTGTATTTAGAAAGCATTTTATGCTAGTTCACGAAAAAATTATATCAAATTAATTAAATCATTATATCCGAGGATTATATTATTTCGCCACAAGCCTAAGTAAATTGCATAATAAGAGCTGGATTTTTGCTATGTAATTTTTTAGATTAATCTACTGCATTAAGTAGAATACTAGTTACGTCCGACAAAAAAAATCGCGCGAGGAAGATGTTTATTGCTGTTTTAACATATCGAATATGAATAGATCTAATTAAAAAAACTCATGGTTTTGTACTAGAAAGTCGCATAAAAAACTGTGAATGAATACAAAATAAAAATTGAAATTTAAATCTATATTCTTTTATTTGGCAGATTTCGATTCATAGGATTTCTAAATATCTATTAGGTAAAAATATGCGCATTTTGATATTATACATGACCATTTTGCCTGGAATTTAAGGGAAATAATAAAAATGCTTAATTTACCTAAAAGTAACACATTATGAAGAAAAAGACCACGGAATGACATTTTCAGATAAAAAATTTTCTAAGGGATTAATAATAACCTTTCTTATATAAAAAATCAATTTTGAAATTTGGATGCATAAACACGAATAGATTCAATTTAACCTCTTGGATTTATTTTATTCTTTTTGGCGTGCCAAATTATGCTGCATTATTTATGAGAAGTACATATACACAAAGCATTACAAATAAATATCAACATAAAGACTTGAAGTATTGTTGTATATATGCAAGTATGCTATTGTTAAAATTAAATTTGTGTGTTAGATCTTACTTATAATTTAATTAGGGGTTTCCCAGGCTCATAACGGACTTGGAAATCAACATAGCGAAAATAAGACGTCGCATTTGGCCAATGCAAATTATAACATCTTTTTTTTAAAAAATTTTTTGCTTAAAATATATCTCAAATATATGAAAGGCTGAGTACATTTTATAGTGGTTTTTATCGCTTGTATATTAAAGATGATTTCAATAAAAAAAAATGATATAAATATTCGGATGCTGATATTTATTGGAGTATCAAATGATCATTGCATGTATGTTTTTTTATATATTTTAAAAAGTCAATAATTTATTATTTTTTAGCGTATTAATAGTGGAGAATATATATTTACTTTTATCACAGAATTCTTTTTATTTGAAGATAAAAGTTTGTAGTGAAAGAATTATTATATTTAATATAATAGAATACTGCATAAAAAGCTAAAATCATAGATGAAAAATGTTTATATTTATAATTATTATGTGAAATTCTTAATCAGGATTTAATATTACTTCTATTTTGTAATAAATACTGTCATTTAAATATATAATATAGTAAAAGGATTTCTTAGTAATATTAATTTCACTTCTAAAATCATTTTATTTTATTGTTTTTTCGATTATACAAATTTAAATCACATTAATTGATCTTAATATATCCTAAGTACAAAATATTCTCTAATAGTTTTTCATGCTTAATGAATGTATTTAATAAAAAATTTAAAGATTACTGTTTTGAAAAGTATCTGAATGTCTTTAAAAAAACCATTTTATTCTTAAACAGACTGTAAAGGGAAAGAAAAATTTAAAGGTAAAAAAATATCACTTTCACAAAAACACAATAAATACGTCAGAAATAGATGGAATGTATTTTACTATAAATTTAACTTAACATCTATTTAAAAGATTACCCTTCGAAAACTTTATATGTATATAAATTGTAAGCTTTCTATCATAAATAATTTAAAATTTAATAATTTTGATATATTTAAAGTGTGCAAATATTGAATATTTGCACACTTTAAATATTTCATTTCTATGATCATTTTGTTTATTGTCTATTGAACGGGTGATATTTGTATATAATCTTTATATTTAAATGTAAATAAATTGGATGGTGATTTATGTTCAATCGTGTTTTTGCACCGCATTAGCTAATTTTCTATGCAAACTGATAGATTCTATTGAATTTAATTTTCAAAATAAAAAATAAAAACATTTGTGCCTTATTTATGCAGCCTTTATATAAGAAAAGGCATGAATTTTTTTAGATTATATAATATATTGTGGCATTTTTATATCAAAAATATTGATCATTCAAATGTACCTTTTTATAATATACTTTGGGATTCTGATAAAAAAAATTAAACGTATTCACTTGAAGATATCGTGTGAATAGATGCTCACATAAATTATTAAAATTCATATAAATACAATTAAAGAAAGTCACATATTACTAATTCCAAAAAATTTATATCCAGTGGTCTAAGGAATTAGATACAGTTAAATAAATAAAAACTCAGAATTAAAGACTTATAACGTGATTAATAAGGGTTAGAGTTACAATAAATCATAAATAGGAATATAAAAATTATTTATAAGTTTATTTTAGCTGGCATAATACATTTATTACAAAAGGAAGGGGAAAATACATTTTAAACCTAAATACTAGTTCGAATTTATCAATATTTTAATTTTTGACAATTTTAAAATGAAACAAATTGCATCTATATGATACTTATGAGTTTATAATATGTCAGCTGTTAAAAAGGATAGCCCTGGTAAATAATTATTTTGCCTAGTTTTTTTTATATCCAAAAAATGAAAATTTAATTTTTAAAAAATATAGAACTCAGAAATATTTTATTTCAGCGCAAAATTTTTTTCATAAATACTGGTTACACGGATTTTCGCATTATTAACAAAAATTATTTTTATAATAAATATTTTTTTATATGGAGCTAAAACCAAGTGAATTATATTTGTATTTTAGTGCGTTATTTATATTAAACTTATATTGGATCAAAAAATATGATCATCTCACGACTTTCTTTCAATATTTTTCTATTTGTATTAACTAATAGGTCTTGAAAAGGGGTACCAAGAAGATGTAAGAGATTGGGATACTTCTAAGAGTAAAGACATGATATGTATACGTAAATCAATTGGATTGACATGAAGAAAAAATCAAGATTTATAATACCAAAATTAACGCATATAGCATAAGATACAATATATTGCCCCGTTATAAATTTCAATTTGTTTATTTCTTTTTAAAGAAATAATTAAACATAAATGCTATTCACTTTTTTACAGATAAAAAATCTAATGTAATTATGGCAATTTTAAAGTACATTTCTATGCATAAAATCAATAAAAAAAGTTAGGTTGTTTAATGGATTTGAATCTGTGCCTGTTAACATTTTCTCATAGTTTTAGAATTCTAGGTTTTTTGCGGTACCTTTAAATATATGCCATATTTAACAATTGGTTCACATCGAAAAAGTTAAACGGCACGAATATGAAAATTGTTAAACTGAAATTATAAATTTTGCATATAATAGCTGTTCGACACTTGCTGATATATACCGTAGAATGTTAAATCGTTTGTAATCCAAACAATAACTAGAAAAAAATAAAAATTTGAGTGTTTTTTATATTTTTAAAATATAAAAACTGATTTTAACATTTAATAATCACCAAAATAAATTAAATCGTTTGAGCTTAATACAATCACATATTTTCTTACATTTTATCGATTTAGATTTTTAATATTTAGAACAAATTTAACATTTCAGATTAGTCTTTAACATGGAACGATATATAACACCAAACCAAAAAATGGCAACATGAATATTTTCAAACAAAAAAAGTAATTATATTAAGATTTTTTATAAATAGCCAAAATAATTTAAATTTGCATCTCGATATAAATAATCTTCATTTTTAAAAAAATTTAATTTGGTTTTATCAAACTATACTCGTTATTTTTCTTTGTTCAATCAATCATGCAAGAACTGTTTTCAAATGAATCGATGATCAATATTCCTTATTTTCGTCTATTTTATGCGCTAAATAATATTCATTGTTATGTTCAACTATCATATAAATAATGACAATAGAGTTAACTGTTCGTTTAAATTATTTATCGATTTATTTTATTATATAACCTTTTTATGATATCAAATCAGCAAAAATTTGGATTATTGAAACATTATGTTATATTGAAACCTTAGTAATTCACCATATATTCATCAACTTTCACTATAAATTCAAAAAAAGTCTATGGTTATAATGTACAAATAGAACTCCAAGTTTCCTGCCTTAAAAGGCGCAATGTCGACACGTCCAATTCTATATATATTACACATGGTAGTTAGTTATCCGAATATCTTGCGTAAAGGCATGGGTAATTCTTCTTTATCAGCATCTTAAAGTTGGCGATTCTTCATTCATAAGAACAGTATATTTTTCAATTTCTCCTTTTCATATGTTCACACTTGCCGATAGTCTAATTCTAGTTTTAAAGGTTGCAATCAGATTTTGAATATTGTGTATGAAAATGAAACCGATTACTAAAATCAAAATGCATTCGTTTGTATTCTGTCATTTCAATGGGTTAACATAATTTGTATGAAAAATAAAGGATTAAAAGCCCTTTGAAAAGAGATTCTGCCAATTATTCGTTGTGGTCATCACCTGAATATCCAGGACTTTTTGTTCCCAATAATCTATTGATGATAATCTTCAATATTACTCACAAACCCACATATTGATATAGTTAGAAAAATAACTATATATTTTGAAAGTGATCATCTACTTTTTATTTCCATTAATATTATGTGAAAGATCAGCAAACATTCCTAGAAAGACTTCAAAATATATTAATAGAACGTTATGACATATAGTATACAGCTTTTTCACGAATCATGATACTATGAAGTACAGGACATAAGAAACACAAACCTGGGGTTCTATTTATTAATATTATTCACATGGATTTTTATATGAGATTTAAATTTATTTCACATTTAAATGTCTTATTCATGTGCTAATACAGCCTTCTACATTTCATTTTAGCTTGATTAAAATAATTATGATTGGGAATTTGAATTCTAATGAAGTATCAAAGTACAGTTGGTTGAGCTTCATAATCAATTATTGAATCAGGAAATATTACGTAACCAATAATTAAAATTATGTATCAACAGGCTTATAGTTCTGTCACTGGATATAAAAGTACACATAGTAAATTTTTTTTATTGCATGATTAACTTTATAAATATATTATCCTAGCATATTTCAAATATAGCAAAAATGAGAAACGGGCGTATTTTGACTGGAATTTAATATTATTTAAATATACATGCATATTTTTCTGATCATTGCAATGAAATTATAAAATATGTTGCATCTTGTTAATGCATTACTATAAATTTAATTTTTCATATCATTAAAAACTAAGAAAGCCAGTGAATATGTTCTTTTAAAAAGTGATTTAACTAAAAATTAAATTAGGAATGGCAATTTTGTGAATTCTTTAATGCTGTAAACTAATAGAAGACAGAATCCAAATTAGAAAAAGCAAAAACTAGTTTTCGATATTATGTATATATACTATAATTGTAATGTGTTTAGAAAGGTATACGTGAATAAAGAGAATAAATAGATATCAAAAAAAGCAAACATCAACAAAACTTGGAAAGGTTTATACTGCTTCATTAAATAATAGAATATTACGTAATTTATTAAATATTACAAAAAACTAAGGATTGAAAAAATATTAATCATATAATAATATTTATATAGATAATATAAAATTTGTGGTGGATTTCCTTATTTCATTTATTTATTCGTAAAATTTGATTTACGAAGTTTGCTATAATATATAAAAACTTTCTCACTTGTCCGATGTATTTCGAACGTGATTCTTCACATTTCCTGCGACCAGCTCATTCCCGTGAATTAGACTGTTTTAACAGGCAGTAGTCGATAAGGTGGGTATGTATTTTTATTTACTTGAATTCACTGATAAATTATGCTAACCAACTCAGCAATTACCCACATCTATGCTATTCGGCGCTGGATATATTCAATGTTCGGACACTTGATGCGTTTACACACATTCACCTAATATTTTTCAGCATATCAATCTTGTTTTGGATTTACTTTCTAGTATGACGGTCTGGCTCTACGCTAGAATCATTCTTTTCAGTAATTCATGAGAATTCATTAATGCGCTGCAGTTTAAAAGAGACCACCCCTTATATGTTTAACACCTAAATGCCGACCGCACCTTAGTTGATCAAACAATATAAATAAAAATATTTTTTTGACTTGAAATATTGAGAAAATAACTACCTGTTTATTGATATTTTAAGAAAGTGAATATAATATATAAATATGCTATTTATCTAAGAAATTTTAAAAGTGAATAAAGATTAATCATATAGATTCTTTTAGTAAAAGTTGTATATTTATTGAATCTATGGATCGGATTTGAAAATGAATTTTTTTAAATTCTGGGAATTATTTTCGCATGTAATCAAGCTGTTCCATAATATTCATATATGAAAATATTTTTTGACAATAATTTCAAGTTGATATGATTTATAGGAGTTTTCCTATTTTAATGCATAGTTTCTTTATATTTACGACGTTTAAAAGTATCAAATTGCTCCAAAATCTTAGTTTCAATCAAATAATTAGCACTTTATATTGCATATATAATAAGCTTAATATTTTATATCTGAATTAGTTATATAAAAGTCATTTAAAAGCATATTTGGATTTTGATATGATTCTAATAGTAGTTTATAAAAAGTATAATGATTTTTTGTAAGAAAATATCATCGAATTTTTACTTTAGCTGAAATGACACATTCTAGATATAGCTTACGGGTAAAAATTTATTCTTCAAAAAATAAAGATTCTTATTATAATTCATAACAAAAATTCCTTTAATATATTTTAATTTTTGCGTTTTAATGCTATATTTTAGTGTTCGGTTATATAAATACTTAGCATAAAATATTATATTAGTATAGTTTTTTGTTTTTAAACAAGTTACACTCTAATTTAATATTTTCATCTACAAGTAATGATAGTTATTGAGCCTGTAAAGAAATTTAAAAACGCAAACAGTATACAGATACCTTTGAGTTTTATTTATTATATTCTTTTGACCTGTTAAATAATAAGATTCTAAAATAAATTGTACTAAAAATTTCAAAAATAAAGATTTCTATAGGTTAATATTTACTTTATTCATTATACAATCAAAGTATTTAAGAAAAATTATTATACAAATATAAGATTTTAGGTGAATGAAAAATCATAATATAATTTCAATTGTATCCATAAGTTTAATATATAGATGCTAGATTTAAAAGCATTCACTTAAATTTTTTTATAATTTACTTTTTTAGACAATCAAAAATAGATAGAATTTATGATTATAACAATTAAATTCATCATTTAAAATTTCGTTTATTACGTCGTAAGACAAATCTGTAAATATTCCACAAATATATGTGATTTGAAAGATATAATTTAATCTTTATATAATAAAAAGAATAAATTTTATTCGTCTATGCAAGAAAAAGGGAATCATTATACATAAAAAAGGTATATTTTACAAAATAAAGAATCCTTATTAGGTTGTTTATATCCCGTTAAATATATACTTATATAAAATCGATGCAATTGTATTAAACCACTTTACAAATATATATTAAATTAAGCACCAATAAGGCATCGCATTTCAAATTACATATGTTTATCATGATAAATTACATCTTTCTAGTTTTTCAAATAGTTAATGCAACAGTTCTAACATTTTAATATAATATAATCATTTAAAAGTCTTTACGATTATTTTTAAAGTGAAAGAAATTATTCTAATGGATTTTACACAAATATTTTGGAAATTTTATTATATCCCGTAGATTTTCATAAAATGTAATTTTTTATTCAAGAAAGATTCAGCCTCGGTCCAGGTGAAATTTTCTTAAATAATACAAAATATAAATCGTGAGATGGTATTCAAACAAAGCAATTTTTGAATATACATCGACATATAAGAACATATACTTATTGCGCATATTTTCCAAAAGTATAAATAACATTTTAAAATCGAAATTTTCAATTTAAAATTTACTAGATTTAAACCCAAACAGAAGTATTTTTGGTCTGAAATTATAATTTAAGAATTTTGTGCAAGGTTTTATATGACTGAAAATTCGAATATAAATTCCAATAAACATTGCATGCAATTATTTTGTAATTTCAGCCATTAAATAATAATAATTAGACAATTATTTTTCTCGTTATAAAAATGTATTGAATCAAATTTGAGTCCAGCAAAATTTAGGTTCCATACAATTTTTGTTGTATATTTAAAAAATTAAGACTATATTATTATGTTAGAACGCATTTATTTTTTATATAGCACACAAAAATTCATTTCTACTTTCATATATCTATAAAATAAAAATTAGATGTGTGAAAATATAAATACGAATGATATAGAGTTATAATTTGTTCTTCGAAGGTAAAAACCGGCCATTTATACATAATAGATCAACTAAGACCCGTATTTAATTAGGCAAAGAACATTTACCCTTTCCTAAATAAAATGAAATAATTATTTTTCTTATTTTTATATAAATTTTCTATTTAGTAATAATTGACTGTATTAGTTTTTAATTTTGTTTAAACTGCTTTTTAACTGTAGTTTAGGGCTCTGAGTGTGCCTCGATATCTTTATAACGCAATTTATTTTTAATATCTATTATTTTAATATATTCATAACGTTCTGTTTCTTTCTTTATTTATGTTTTTTTTAGCTCTGACACATAAGAAAGTATTCTCTTACGGTTTTATTGTTTAGTGGATATTTAAATCTTCTTTTAATGCTTGTGATTTCTTTTTATTTTTTAAATCTTCATGAATGCTTATGTTTCTGTAATTTTAATTTTCTTCATTTTTCCATGTTTGGTTGTAATTCTTACAGTTTAAAGAATAAATTCCAAATTTATTTATAAAACATTAGATATCTATGTATTATGCGTAACCCATTCAAGTGAAAAATATTATTTTTAAAAGATCATTGTTTGTTCTACATCAATCAATAATTTTAAAATAGTTATATTTGTCTATGTCTATCGTTATATAATCCTGATCTGGATCGTACCTGTATCGGTCTTTAAGAATAAAATAAAATTTGTAGCCTCCACATACACGATTTTAATTTCGAGGATCTTTCAATGATGTTTTCCAACAAGCAAATTCTTTGACGTTTTTATTGTTGGCATGATAATATTTAATTTAAATCATATATAACGAATGTTAATTTATTAGACGCATGAATGTTTGTGATATCTAATTTTGTAAACTGATATATTCCTTCTTTGGACCACTAAGCATTAATCTGGTTGTTCTTTAGATTTTAAAAATTTTTCTGACCACTTGTTAGTGATAATATTAGTTTTACAATCATGATCTGTACATAATCAAATCATCAGACTTGATTAATTACTAGATATATAATTTTCTATTTTTACATGTAAAAACTCATTATATCATGACTTTACAGCCACATCCATATTTAAAAATTAATTAAAACTGTACAATTTGGGTATATATTTTTAATTTTTTACCATTTCCCATCATTTCATTAAACATTAATTTACAATAAAGCCATATTTTTCTTTTTTCAGAGAATATTAATACGTGTTATTACAACATATGTTATAAAAATTTAAAAAATTAGTAAATAGTGGCGCAATTGATATTAAGAGCGAAAATTTAATTAAGAATTCGTAATTGGTGATAAAGGTTTGAATAAATTCACACAAGGCATATAAGCATATTAAAAAAATTATAATTTTTGCCCTCTGCTCCTAAGCAATATAGAGCCCTCGTAGGACGGCCTGAGAATAAAAAGCAAACAGATTTGGAAATACAACATTAAATCAGCTACAAAAACCTTATTCAAATGAAAAATTTGAAAGCAACTAAATATAGTCATTATTGGTATGATAAAGATTTTTATCCCAAGAAAACCCCTATGAATTACTCGATACCATAGAAAGTAAACAGATAAAATAAATATCGATTGCACATAGAATTTATAACAAAAACCATCATCGACTTATAAAATATCCATCCCTAGATTAAGTTTGATTTTTTTGTTTGGATATTAAAATGAATAATAATATGCTTCTAGTTGGACAGAATTTTCTTTTAGAAATGCAGAATTAGCGAAAAAATTCAATTTTCTATAATATGTATCCCTATATTATTGGTCATGAAGACCTAGATTTCCCATTTAAACTGCTTATTTGGCTTTAGATCCACATAGAAACGTATTATAATAACAAATCAGTTATCATATGTGCAAGATGCAAAAAATCATCACCCTTTTTCTTTCTTTTTAATTATTTTAAGTTTTGATATAAGTATGCAAATAAGAATCTTTACAAAAGAAACCGGTTTTTATGCATAAAATCTGAATTTTTTATACAGCTATTTCTGTAACTATACCGAACATAAAATTGTAAATGCCTGCATGTAAGATCAAATAAAACAGTAATTATAACAAACGGTGTATGCCTAAAGGTTGATTTATTGCCCATATAAAGTATTCATACGATAAAAATAAACATATTTTTTTAGTTTTGAATTTAATAGAGCTATTTACCATAAACTGTATCTTTTTAATTTCATTTATATATGTTAGATACAAGTGAATTTCTTCCTGCTTATAAGCATGTTCTTTTATGTTTATATTATTACATCCTTATTTTATAAAAATTATATTTGTTCGCATCTTTTCATTCAAGTTTTTTCGTTTATTTCTAATGAATCTGTGTTTTTTTCATATAATTATGGATTCATCAATGGTTTTTTATTTATTCTTTCTAATATATTTCATAAATTGCATTAAATAAATATTTTAATGCATGTGATTTTCTTTCTTTATTATATTCATAAATATACTTTAATATGGTTTGCTTATTACCTTACAAACATTACTTATGTGCAGAATCGCTTGTAGGATCCACCCTTAATTTTTTGTTGGCCATAATTATTATAGATTAGAAGCTTTTTGAATGAGACAGTCGATATTTCGAAAGGAGTGTATAAGATTATACTCATCGTACGCATAATGAATATACTTTTATTATATTCTATGCAATCTATATCTTTACTGGAAGATAAGGGTTCCTTTCATATTCTAAAAAAGATCGGTAGACTAAACACCAACTTTAAATAAAATCCTATAAAAAAAGTGTAATAAATTTATAGGTGTAATAATTATTAATAATGAAAAAAAATAAGAGAAAATGCAAAAAATAATAATTGGGTTGTATTTAAATGTGTTGTTCAAGGAAAATGAAGAATTCTCCTTAGAAATATTCGTTTTAATTTCTTGTGTTTCATTATATTCAAACATTACATAACACTATTAATTATAATCTAATAATTTTACAATTTTACCCCCATTCAATTATTTGTGTGCATTTTTCTGCATGAAATAGAATTCTCATTCTCTATTTTACGACCTATGGTGTTTGTTACAAAGACCTCCCATTTTACAAAAAAAAAGTTTCTATTCTTGCTTTTGATTTGCACATAGTATGAAGCATTGTAGTGCACGTAGATACATTTAAATTATATCATTATTGTTATAATTTTTTGAATATTCTTATTTTTAATCTAAATACCAAGTTTTAAAGTAGAATCTATATACGTATATATATTTATATTTTTTTGTGGTTTTTCGGCTAGGTATATATGTATATATCATTAAGAATAGTGTCATGTATTAATAATTGATTCCGATGTACGGATAAAAATATAACATGTTATAATGGCGAATTAAAAAAGAGCATCAATACAAATGATGAAATCCGTAAAATACATAAGTGTTTCGCTTTTAATATTAGGAAAAATTCACATAAATTATACCTTTCTGAAAAGCCTTGAAATAATTTTAAAAACTCAATAATATGTAAATTCTTGCAAAAATCTATGATTTTAATTCTTTAGAATAAATAAAATAAAAAAACTTGTCGTAGGAATTCCGAGTTTATATATTAATAGTATATTCTTTATATCAACTTCTAGTTAAGTGTAAAAATTGATATTTATGAACAAAGCCGCATCATTATATATAATTTTAATTAAGCGATACTATTAAAATATCGAAAATACCTTTTGATTAGAGGTGCATTATATAGCCATGTGAAATAAAAAAATAAACATTAAACCTAATAAATTAATAATCTAGGTAGAATTCTGCATATATCGCTGGACTGATCGAATTAAGTTATATGAATTGAAGACCCATCTATGATTTTTTTGCTCAAATATAAAACTAATATTGCATATAATAATTTATAAGCCTTTTTTCAGTATTTAATGGACTAAAAGACTACATTGTGTTTGAATTAACCTAAAAAATAAAGTTAGACCTTAAGTCATATTTAAGCCCGATACTCTTTTTATAAGATGGGAATATATAGTATGCGCCACAATAAAAACGCATAATGATTTTTATAGTATTCAGTGACTGTATTATGATTTAAGCCTATTTCATCTCTTGATGCCGCAGAGAGCTCCAAACTCTGGTCGAATTATCTTGAATCGGAGTGAAATAACAATATAAACAGAAAAACACCAAAGCTTAATTCGAATATAAAAAGCGAAAACGTACAATTATAATAGAAAAAACGGACGAATTCACTTGAAATTTAGTTTAATGTTATCGGTTCTGTTTTTTTTTGTAGTATTTTTGATATATCAAGTGGTATATATTCCAATATAAAGTATGCATAATGTAAGAATAAACGGAAAAATTTAAGAGCGAATAGGGTTTATTATTCAGTTTAAAATATAATGAAGAAACAACATTTTTTAAGATAAAACTATTCTTGAAAAATCACTCGATTCTAGGTGTTTGATTGATGTAGATGCATGGTATTTTAACAATAAATTATTTAATCTATTTGTATTCGTTACCAGATATAAGATTTTGGTTTTTTTGGCTGATGATTTACATATATTTCTATGAAATTCCTAACTATGCAGTAAAAAACATATTAGGATCATTCTTTGACACGTTGTATTGTAATTATTTGATAAATTTGCAAGAGTAAAAAATAAATATAAATTACGGACACATAGATGCCCATGAATCATATGAATACACAGGAAGCGAGTTATTTGTAAGTTAAATAAAAAAATATCATATATTATTTTTAGAGTAAATTAATCTATCTTTTTAATGTAGATTTATATCCTTTTTATCTAGATCATTTATTAGTGTTGTTGAAACGAAGTGGCAATTATAAAATGATTAATCTATAATTTTTATATTTACTAATTCAAATAAAATATTTAGTTGTCTTAAATGCCAATCTTTCATTTTAAATTATGATTTTTTATTGGTGGGGCCATTGCTATTTATGCCCAATCTAACTAAGTAGAATAGGTCCCCCTATATGTTGTTTGTGGTAATGCCATAAAATCCTTTTTGTTTATTAAATATTGAAATTTTGTATTTTATGACGAAATAAAGAAATATATCACAAGCTCTAAACAAAACAGTGTAGATACAAGCTAAAAAAAAATATAAAATTAACATTTTTATTTTCTTATTACAATTAATTTTTTTGTATATCTGAATATCGAATAAAAAAATATATATTACAAATTTTTATAGCAAAAATGCGTTCAAATTTGAAATAAATAAATTTCCTGATAGTTTTTAATTTAACTAAATACAATCATACATCCTCTAAATTTTAAAAATAGCCGCAAAAATTTAAAAATATATAAAAACATAATTTTTGCCTAGATGTATAAATAAAAGAATATAGATGTATTTTCAATAAATTTTTTATTATGAATTAAAAACATGAAGAACAAGGTCTTACTCATATTTTTTTGTTTTAATCGTCGGAAATTTAAAAAGGCTCTTAGAAAAAATTTAAAAACCCAAATGACAAAATTGTTATAAAATAGGAAAATTTTCTTGAATATTTTATTATCGAATATATAATATCTTTGTTAGAAAAAACTCACCATATCGTATCAATGCAAAAAAGATAACAAATAAGGCTCAAAAATAATTTCCATATCAAGGACATGATTTGAGTGTTTTTAAATAAGCAAAAAATACAAATAACAACTCTTTTACGCATTTTTGATTCAATAGTTAAAATCTTAAAAGATCCTGCAATAAATATAAAATATGTCATATCGAAACAATCTAGAAAATTTATATTTTGAAAGAAAAAGAAATTTTTTTTGTTCGCTCTAAAAACTACAATTATTTTATATCGAAGCTTAAAGGTTTATATTACCAGAACCAAGTTTTTATACCTGAGATCCCAAATAAATATTTACTCAAGTCTCTAAAAAGTTATGTTCAAATTTCTAGTAAAAAGAAAATCAGGTAGTATTAGGTTCGTATTTTTATGTCGATGTCATCAGTGCTTATAATTGAAAACAAAGACCGAAATTTTTTTATTAAATTTTTGCGTATATTATATTAATATTAATTATTTGAATCTGATTCTGTATCTTTTATTTTGCTGAAAAAAATGAAAAGTCTATTTATTTGTAAAACCGTTTTTATTGGATATTATATGCTACATATATGTAAATTAAGACCCTTTAGGATAAAAATCACATTTAAACAGTTACGTACCTAATTTTAGAAAATTTATTATATTCATTTCGCTTCAATTTTACACATATCATACGCAAATCTATTATAGCGAAAAATGAATAATTCAATTTTCTCGTATCATTTAGAATATTGAAGTGATTTATATGGAAAAAATGTAATCTTTTCTACTAACAAGGCGACAAAATATGCAGTTGATAAATTTTTATTTTTTGTATTAAAGACATAGAAAGTCGAAAGACCAGAAATTATAACAAAATTATGGGCCCATAATCTCATTTAGTAAGCTCACTTTTTATATTTTTGTTATATTAAATGATATCTATATAAACTGTATTTTACGCAATTTTTTTATGAAAATTACTCTCATAACAATATAATCGTATAAATTTATAAAAAAAATAGCTTCATATAGAAAATTTATATTGCATATATTTGATAATTCTATGATGTCAATATTAGTTCTGGTTTTAGTGTTGCATGAACTTAAGTTAAAAACCGGAAGAGCATGTTTAAGCACACTAGTAAAAAAATGTTTTTCCACTGTATATCGCTTATACAGCGAAAGTTTTAGCTTGTGAATTAATTCTTTTCTAATACTGGAAAAGTTTAAGTACGTTCACCACGTAATCGGGTACCGCAACGAGGATACAGTCACTTGTCTTCGCGAATCATTCAAAAATAAATTACAGCAATATTCAAGTGTTTAAATATAGAAAAAGCTAAATTTTACACTGATTCGGCCAAAATATGTTTTACGACACATTAAACTAGAAGGCAAATATTGCCGATTTGATATTGTAAAAATGGCTTTTATGAAGAGCTTAGAACCTTAAAAATATATGTTAAAGATAAAAGGTCTTATTTTTCTACACTGAACCATAGCCTCCCCTGCATTTTTAGCAAAATTTATAAAACCCTTTATTTATCATTTGTTAATTCTATTCAAATTGGCATTCTATCTTTGTAACCAAAAAGAAAGTTCGATATCTGACAATATTTAAATTAACTATAATAGATCTTTCGTATATTCTTTCGTCTATTCTACTGGAATTTTATCTAGATATTGAAATAGTATTGTAATTAATACATATGTTTAAGATAAAAAATTAATCAAATAAAATGAAAATATTTCTTTTCGGTGTGCTAAATAAATTTTATTTTAATTCATAAACATTATGTTTTCTCTTCGATATCATTTGTATATAGTTATGTACTCAAATGCACAGAAAAATTCAAGAAAAAAAATACATCAATTTTTTCTTCATAATCACCAATAACATAAATTTTTTAAAATGTTTTAGACTAAATGTATACAAGATATTTATACAGTATTTAATTCTAACCTTATTACGAAAACATAAATTTTGTTTAAGAATAAATAAATAAAAATTTCTAAGATGAATAAAGATTCAAAATAAATATTCTATCAAAACGTACCTTTTTTTTAAATATTTGATATAAAAAACATACGTTTTCCAAACTAATAATCTAATAAAGATTATATAAAAAATTATGTTTTCATGTAAAAATAAATTTGCTAATATTTGATATTTTTGATAAATTTTTGGAAATGATATGATATAATATCTTGATAGTATTCGATGGATTCAAAAGACAGCTGAATGCCAATTAATATCTTTAATATATATAACCGAACACGAAAAAGATACAGATCGATTATTTTCATTTTGCTTTAAGAAAACGAACAAAAAGGAGAATAAAATTGAAAATTTATGATTTGCGACTATGATCTATAATTAAAATAAAATAATATTTATAAAATCTTCGGGTCGTATCTTTGAATCTATAATGATTCTATAACACCCTCATCTAAACTAGAATTATGAATAAAGTGTTCAAACAATATTCTTTTAATATTGCTGAAAACTCTTTGTAAAGTTTTTTATTATCTATTAAATTTTACGAGATGACTTGGCTTTTTATTCTATTTTCATCTTGATTTATAACTTTTTTAATTGCCTGCATTATATATATTGAGTTTGTATTGGATAATCTTGTTCGAGATTAGTATATTTTAATCCAAGATAAACTAAAGCGAATTTAAAATAATTACATTAAAAATATAGTAGATTTAATCATCATACTTATGCTTGAGCATAAGTTTTACATTTTAGAATTTTTAATGTACCCATAGAAGAATATTGTTTCCTACGGTACTTAGTATATTAAAAACTTGAAAACATAAAGATTCAATAGAAAAGTACTTCTATAGTTATTTTAGTCGTCTAAAAGATCTTCGATAAAAAATTACAAATACATTATATTTATATTAAAAATATACCTTGTCTGTTCCAAAGAAACCGACTTAAAAGGAACGATCATAAATTTAAAAGCACAATTTGTTTATTAAAATATTAAAAATTTGCATATAAAAAAAAATTCAAAAAATTTAAGAATTTTCATGCGTTTAAAATATAATAAAAAAATATACAAGAAGCCACTCGATAACATGGTTATTAACATTCGGTCGAGTTTTATCATTATGATAAAATTGTCATAATATTAAAGTATTCAGTATTCGCAATGCTTTAGAAATTGGAGAGGCAGCCGAAAAAAATATAGAAATGCCTGTGTATCCTTCTATAAAAAATCAATAAACTATCTAGACAGTGCAAAAGATAATGAAATTCATCTTTTCCACATAAAAAAGTGCAGTATCATGATTGCCTCGTATATAAAAATTATAATTTTAACTAAAATAACACAATCGAAAAAATAGAATGCTTATTTTTTCCAGTTTAGATGTGTAGAATGCAATTTCTTTTGCAGCACTATTTATTCATCAGTAATTGTCAACTAAGAAAAATATAGAACTCGCGAATATTATTAAACCATAATAATTTTTTCGAATTTATATATTTGAAGTAAAAATTATATATTCATATTTGAATCTTGTCCATATGATTACCTAAAATTTTATAAATTTTTCCGGATATCAATGCACAAAAAATCGAACATTGAATAATTTTGATTTTAGGGTCTTAAAAATGGCGAGATATGTCACTTCAAGTAAAAAATTTGAATTTTATTTTCTCTGTAAAAATAATTAAAATTTTTCTATTATATAACCTAGTATAATTATAAAATTAACAGTTTATTATATATTCAAAGTTATTATTGATTTCATAGCAATTGTTTTCGACGTGTATAGATTAAGGATTATTGACACTTTTGGGGCACAAATTTAGTTTTTTATAACCCTTAATATTATAAGTCATATAAGATGTTTGAATTTTTTTCACTTTATAAAGTATAAAAAGTGAATATAAATACCTTAATGAAATATTTTCACATATAACTCTGTCATTTTTATTTCATATATAAATGATTTGAATTTTTATAGCATGTTTTAATAAGTTAGTGGTTCTTTTGATATTCAAGCTTACCCTTTTTTTTTGCCATTTCCACATAATACAAAAGATATTGCTATAAGAATATATATGATATTATATTTTGATATGCCTATGGTCAATTTAAACATACAAATATAAATGAAAACATTTCAAAATGTTTTTGCTTATATTAAATATTGTATTAAAAATTTTCTTACTTAGATTGAACCAATATCTTACAATTTCAATTTTCTAATAATTAAATTCTATTATATTACTAATATTATCACCTACAAAAAAATACTAACGAGAATTTCTTACTTAAAGCTATTTAAATGCGCAATTAATATTTATAATATATATAAAAAAAATATACTTGCTGAATAATTCATAATAAAAACATATGAATAACTATATATTCATGAAAAATATATAAAACAGTCTTTTTCGAGTATTTTATTTATAGTAAAATTATTTAAAAAAATAGAGCACAGTTGGATTGAAATTTATAAAATAATAAACAAGAAAAACAGCATTTAGGGCTATAAAATTGTAAGTAACAATTAAAAAATACAATTTATTATAATTTTGGACCTGGATTTAGGGAAATAAAGAACATAGTAGCATAATAGAAACTAACAATACAAATTATTCTCTTCCCAAAAAGAATCATAAAAACAAAAAAAAAGCCCTAAAAAAACTTCGAAAAATTGAATAAAACAATTTTGCATCTTTTTTATATGACTCATATGATGTATGAAGCAACAAAAGAGATCTTAGAAGCAATAAACGAAAAATAATAATAAAATCATAGATTTGCCTGTTATTATATAGTTAATTGTATGTAAAAACTTTAAAATTATGTATGTATGTTTTAAATTTAAATCAGAATTATATGTACGCGTAACTGTAGAAATTCATAGTCAAAAACCAGATAAACCCACCTAAATACGGTTGTGATTGAGAAAACACCTTTGATTTATAGGTCTCGTATATAGAGGTAATATGTAAATCTGGGGGAAGAAAAGATAGCTGAAAGTATAAATAAGCCGTTTAAAATGAAATTAAGCGTTTTTATCATAAAAATATAAATAAACTTATCTCATATCTTAGCCCTAATTGAATTTTTTATAATTTTGGAATCTTCTTTGGATGGTATGTTGTCTATTTCCTGCATAAAAACTTTTATAATTGTGCAAAATCTTGATGTGTACCATTTTCTTCCAATATTCAACTTTTACGACATTGTTTTATATATATTACCGCACTTAATTATATAAGTATCATATTTTACAAAAAAATGTGTAAATATTTAATATAAATTAAAAATCTTTATAAATCAAATTCCAGGTTTTTTTTAGTTGATAAACTTCTTATATTGTTTAATTAGTGGATATAATTTTTTTTGTATTTTTCCATTAAAATAAACCCAGCAAATTTTTATCAAGAATTAAAATACGGATCTCGCAAGCTAAAAAAAGTCTTTATTTTTTTATGATATCAATGAAAAAATTGTGAGAAAGACATCTTAGTAATTAAAAATTGGTTTTATCTACTAATAAGGGGTTTAGATAGAATTATTATTGCAAAATAATTGGCCGTAGCTGTTCGCTAGATTTTTCTGGAACTTAAAGGTAGCATAATATTATACGGAAAAAGCATATTTTATTGATATTTTAGCATTGTATTAGTCTCTTATGCCATGATAAATTCATAGTATATATATAAGAAATAGAAACATATAAAATTTCTTTATTCTCTTTTTTTTTAACATCTTTTGATGATTTACTCTAAAATTGGCTACGATTTTTTTTTAATAATATATTTTCATAAAAATTTAATTTGCTACTAAAAAAAATATTTTTTTTATAGGCACATATATATTTGTTTATACTTTAGATTTTATTCTATATCTACAGTGTAATAGAATACATCATGCTCAAATTCAAAGATTATTGCGTTGTATTCTTTACTTCTCTTACATCAATGTTTAAATAATATATTTCAAGAGTTTTATAAATTTACTGTTTTAGAATGGAATTTAATTTCTTCGAAACTATGATTTTTTATGCTTTTAAGGATATTTTGCACTTAATCATACCATTTCACGATATATTGTAGTCATTTTGATTATAGTTTTTCTCAAAACAGTTCAAACAATAGAGCACGTAATGTACAATTAGAAAATTATGCCTGAGTTTTATTGTCATGCTTGTTAAGATAATGCCACTAATTCATTATGATAAATGTTTTTAACCATTTATTATTTCTTAGTTATTTTTGCCTTAGTTTACTATCTATTCTGCCTTTAACTTATAATACGAAAGTTTATTAATTTGAATGTTAGTACTATATCAAATTTTTAATATTTGACATGACTATTTTATTATATTTACACGCTATTTAAATTATTGTCTTCTTGAATTGTCGTAATCTATCGTTTTAATCTATCATCTCGCAAGATGATGGCTGATATTTATGTCAATTACAGTGTTGGCATTTAATTTTTTATATGATTATTATATTTTTATCTTAGAAAATAAAAGATATATTTATTTGGTGTTTTTCTTTTTTACTCCGTATATAATGGATATGAAATTTTTCTATAAATTTTTTGATTTATACAGACTTATTATAGCATTATATATTTTCTTTTTTAAGTCGTAACAATCTACTCGCTATCTGCTTGTTAGTCTTGATTTGTATATTCAGGTAAAGATGATACATTTATCGTCTGTATTTTATTTTACCTTGAAAAAGTGTGTTTTTTATTTCTTGTATATGGTTATTTTTGCTCTTCTCCACAAACCGTACATGGAAATATTTCAATTACACAACTTTGAGAGGCTTATTTATATTTGGATAGAGTTTTTTAATTCCTTGTTGCAATTTATATTTCATTAGAAAATGCAGTTGCAAGCCATTTCATCCGAACATACTTCTTTATTCTGAATTTATATATTATAATCACTCGACCTGTGTCTTACTACACTAATATATTAGACAGTACATATTGATAAAGCCGTTAATTATTTTGATTTTGCCCTTAAGTTGTGTTTGTACATGCATATTTTAGTACCACTTTTTATTAATATTTAAATTGTTCTTTTTTACGGTATTTATCACGTTTAAATTTGTTTTAATAAAGTTTATACAACTGTATCTTGTACCTTATGTTGGTATATTTTGCTAAAATATTGTATTAGATTGTAATTTAATTAATTTTTTTTCTTGATATATGTTTGTCTAGTACTTCCAGGTATTTAGATTATAGAACAAAAATATGCTTAATTTACCTTTTATGGTTATACATGTAATAAAATGAATTATTGAGTATTTTTGCCAGGTAGATCCTTAAAAAGCCAAACCAAATCAAGTTGCAATTTACACTAAAAAAATACTTAGGAATTTTCTATAATGTTTTTGACAAAAGTATCCTAAGAAATAACATAAATTTTTTTATTTGTTTCTGATAGTGTAGATCACACACCCATCAGTATTTATATTTGTAAAAATCAATGTGATAAAAGTGGTAATCATATAAAAGAGTGGCATTTAAATAAAGTGCGCTACAAATCAAGATATTTTATATTAGCAGTTTGCAAAAAAATTATTATAAAGTATATCATCTCTTTGTAATCTAAATATGCTTCAAGATGTAACTACAATACGGTCTTGTATAGAAGACATTTTAAGCATTTGTCATTTATTTCAACGGTTGTATATTTGTATAAAAAAAGTTACTTAATATTAACATAAAATTAGATTCAATTACGTTACTTTTTCTTGTAATAGTTTCTGATGATAAAATAGAAAAGCCCAATTTGTCAATATTTTTTTATGTATATGCGACTGGATATATGTAAAATCTGCATCTATTTGTATCATATCCCTTGATAAACAAAAGATACCCAAATTCCACAACATTAGATATTATGATTTCTGAAATTTGTTTCAATGTTTAAAAACGCGTTTTCGTAATTGTATTCGAATGTAATTGTAATTTTTTTTATATTTCGTGACACGTTTCATACCAGCAATTTTAATTAAAATAATTTATTTTTGTGTTGATTTTCTTTTTATAGATTTATTCTATTTAGACGTGGTCAGCGTGTTGGAATATTGCACAACTCCTTGTTGCATCCTTTGAAACCTTCTCTGATCTATCTTCATCAACTACTCTTCTTCTCTCGTATGAGATGAGTCTAAGTGTCTTGCGGAGTGTGAGAGCTTGCATGTATGCTTCTACAATGTCCGGAATTTTCCAGCAATTTTCAAATTTTATTTTTAAAGAATAAACTGCAACGTTGCGCTTTTTTAATATAAATGTAACGGTATATTGGGCTGGAAGTGTAATAAAAACCCAACAGATTTACTTGAACTAATATTCTTAATATATGCACAATCTACCTAAATATTAATAATTTTAAGTTTTTATTTTAAATATTATGTATAATCTTTTTAGAATGCACGAAAACGCAGCAAAAATTATGTTCAAACTTAATTTTTATTGCCCTCCTAATTAGTTTAAGAAATATGTATTCTTATATTAATCCTTCTCGTTTATCTCGAATATTAAAACATCAAATATGTTTTCTATATAATATTGCTAATTTACTGCAATATCACACACGATGTGCAATGAAATTGGGTGTATAATACTGGCCACTTTACCAAAACAAAATTTTACGCTTTACTAAACATATAGCAGACAATCTTTTTGTTTTTAACTCTTAAGCATACTTATATTTTGTTAATTATTTTAAAAAAAAATTCATTTACATTAATATATAGAATACTAATGCACTAACCTATTTCTTTTTTATCGCTAAATGATTTTTTTTTGTTTTTTGGCATTATGAACCTTTGTAATTGTTTTCGTGTATGACCATTCTCTTTCAAGACACATGGTGAATTTTTATTGCTGTCCCTTAAGATGTAGGAGCTACATGGTAAAATAATCATATTTTATTTTTACCAACCATTTTCGGTTCTATTCATAATAGTGTTATTATTGATCATAAACTACTTTAATCTGTTATATTTGACTAGATATTACATTTTCGAGGGCTACCTTGTATTTTATAAGCATTATTATTGAGACATAGTTAATTTACTGGGAAATTTCAATTTATATGGTAGATTGTTATCACAAAAATCATTTCGGACGTTTTGATAATCTATGCTCTCTAAGATAATAATTCTGACACCGTTTTTAAATAATTTTATTTATTATTATTAATGATCTAAACAATATTTCGAATTATCTTTTAATGAGTAAAAAAATTAAATTTAAAGATACCAGAACCAGATTAATATAAAATAACTTATTGGTAACATTTTAGGCACATTTTCAAATATAATTACATATAATTGTTTCTAATAAAAAAAACACAATAATTATTTTATGAAAATATGCTATAAACACACAAAACATTTATAAAAAGAATTATTTTAATTTTTACTTAATTTTTTAGATTAAGATTTCCAAGTTCTAATCAGATATACAATTTGTTTTCTTCCTGAAATTTTTCTTTTTATCTCAAATTTGCGTAACATAATAAAATTTAGTTCGGTATATAAATAAAAAAATTTCACATTTATATTCCAACTAAAAAGCAATGTTTATAAAATTTAGCCTTGCATTCTTTGAATTTTTTAGCCTTTGGAAAGGTAAAACTGCAAGATGGTTTTATTGTCAAATATTCTGATATATTCATTTAATTTATTTTATTATTAAATTTTCTAAAATCTACTTTCTAATATAATATATATATAGTTTTTACATGTTCCTCTGTTTCTGCTTTACATCCTTTAGCCTTTATTTTCCACATTCCTACATACGTTTGTGAATTTTAGCACATATTTACGCTTTATAAGATATGAGGTTTTAAATATTCGGCTTTGCAGCTCTGTAAACATAAGATCCCAAGTAAAGCAAAACTTACAAGTTATTGCTATCAACATTTGAAAAAGATCGAAACTAGCACATTCTATTTTGACAATTACAATTTCATAATGATATGTATAGAAAACTCTAAGTGACCATATAAGCTACAAGCTTGTATATATTCTTATATCTAAATATCCAATCAGAATTCAATAAATACTAAAGACTTATAGCAAACATAACCCCTAAAATATTCTTGAACATACAACTTAAGGCCAAGATATATAAAATTCTCGATTAAATTGTTAAAAACGAGCATTGAGTTCTTACAATCCAAAATATTAATCTTTCTATCATGAGATATTCAAGGGCCCAGAAATTGTGATTATAATTAATCTTCACCTACATATTTCGATAAATGTATATTCGAAAATAGTAAAATTATATTATATATATTATTAGATACATTCTTATGCCAAGCTCATGATTATAATTTTAGTTTTTGCTCTAGAGCTCAACTTGCTTGATTTCTCGTGCGTACACGTAAATAGACTTTGCCTATCTATTCCTCTCCGGAGTTTTCTTCAATACCCCATCTTCTTTCGAGACCTTTTAATTCAAGGTTTTTTCTCAATCCCAAGGTTTGTATATACTCAAAACCTGGTTCATGACATCTAGTTTAAACAGGTACCTTTTATGATATCGTGTAACCACACCGTCTCATGTTATAGTAAAATTATATTCAAAAAATAATATTTATTTAAAACTGCTAATAAATGTGTATGTTTTATTCTTGACCTAAAAAAAGTATGACTAGATGCAATAAAGTTCCCTTAAGAGCTGAACCCTAATTCTTAAATATAAATGCAAATCAGCAGAAAACATTGCAATTTTTACATTATTGTGTGTGAACATTCACCTTTTGTTCAAAATTTCCATATTTATGCATAGAAGATGTTAATAACCAACGCATAAAATTTAAATTGGAGATCGGTTTTTTACTTCGCATTTCATATTAGTTAATATTTAATCTAAAAAGATACAAGAAAAAGACATACATAGTATTCAACAATGACCATGGTATTAATAAAATTTTAGTTATTTATGCCGTTTTTTGTGTGATAGCCAAATAAAAAGAATGCCTAAGCAAAAACAAAGTCAACCATGTCTTCGTTAGAATTATTGAAATTACAAATTTGCATTGAATTTTTGATCTTATAGTTATATCTATACATAAAACATTTTTTTAGCCGATTCATTTTAAATAAGATTTTAACTCTCTAAAAGATACAATTTGAGTTGGTTAATCAATCTATATTTTGTATATGCTCAAAACAATTTGTATAAAAATAAGATTACAATACTAAAAATAAGTATCATTTCCCTACTTCACGCATATTAAATTAAATATACCTATAAATTTTTTATTTAAAAAAGAGAAAATATAGGTATTTTTACTCATGTAAATTATTTTAAACCAAACATATGACATAAAAACATCAATTCTTACTATTTAAGACAACAATAAAACATAAAACATATGATATTATAACATCAATTCTTACTATTTAAGACAGCAATAAAACATAAAAAATCAGAAATCACTTAGTATAAGAGATCTGCGAACACATAAATTCAGAAATAAAGGTTGATACCCGAATAAAACAAATTTTAATCAAAAAAAATAAACAAGAATATTTTTTTAAACAGCAACAATGAAAATATGATTACGTTGATTAAAATAGGTTTAACTAGCCTTGACGACTTAAATGTGGTTGAGAATGAAAAATGTGGAGGTATAACATCTTGGCGAATGAAATTGGTTTAATTTACAGATTTAAAAGAAGAATAATACCATAGGTGATGATTTGGGATAGGGTGGTTACAAAATTCCATATAAAATATGTCAAGTAGTTAAAAATTCCCGAACTCAGTAGAAGCATACATGCAAGCTCTCACACCCTACATGACACTTGAACTCATCTCATTTAAGAGAAGAAGAATGGTTGATAAAGATAGATCAGGTTAAGTTATCAAAAGATGTATCAAAAGTTGTGCAATATTCCTAGTATGCTGACCACATCTAAATAGATATGATTGATAAAAAGAAAATTGACCCATAAAAAAAATCCTATTTAATAAATTTATGCCATAGTAATTGTATGATTCAAAAATTTGTGCATAAAATAAAAGCATTGTGCCATCTAATAGTCAATTTTTGAGTTTTGTATGCATAAGTTTTTATACTTAATTGTCAAATAAGAATTTAAATTACAATTACAATATTTTAAGATTTAAATACATAGTAGCTATATCCACAAATTATGTGAATTTATTTGCTACATACATAATAGGATTTAAATGTATATTATGGTATGGATTTTGTGATCCACAAATTTATATAAATTTATAATATAGACAATATAATTTTAGTCTACGTATTTCTATGAAATTTAACGAACCATAAAATGTTGTTTTTACGGATCGACGGAAGATAATTTTGTTAAAAAGAAATTAAAATCTTATAAAAGAAGAAAATTCTTGAGGCATTTGAACTTAAAAATTTAAATATCTAAAATTTACTTGCCACTATTTTCAAGCTACTTATAGTTTTTTATCTAAATTTCATATTTTAGACCTTAAAAAATATAATATATCGGCAATATATTGCATCTGAATGGAGAAACATATATATTTATGCTATTTATATTTTATCTGTGTTAAATTTCAATTAAATTTGCCTATCTTATTTCTTTTATTAAATTACTTTTTAGGAAGTTCACTTCATACTTCTAGAACCTTGCTTAACTGCTGTATAATTCTGTGGGATTTTTCTGGCACTTCTTTTCACACATAATAACGTTGGATTGGGCCCTTTCTTATATGAGGCAGTCAATATATGGTGGAATAAATTATGTCTACTCTTCATTTCTAAATTATACAACCTACACCACACTTAGCTATATCTTTACTTAACGGCATAAAGTTTTTCCTATGCTAGAGGTGTCGTTCAACAGCTTACACAGCACCTCTTTTTTTATGGTTTTATAATGTTTATGTTATGCTTTATGTTTATCACTGGTCGCCTCCTTTAGGTATTTATTATGTGAAATTTGTATGATAAATAAGGGGGTGAGTGGAAGTGATCGCGCGATCTCACATAAAGAGCGGCCTTGTAAACTACTCGTCTATATCACAAATTTCAGTACTTATTATAATTTATTTTAAAATATTAAGATTTGTTTTATAAGGCAATCCATAGTAAAATCGGTATATTTTCTTAGACTGTTGTGATATCATTTAGATACTATAAAATTTTTAAAAATGTGAATTGGTTCTGTTTTTCTATGTAAAAAGAGGATTCGGTCCCGATTGAAAGTAAAATTATAAATGATTTGAAAACATAAAATTAAGAGATTAAAGCATCAAAAATAGAATAAAGATTACGTGAACAGAAAATAATATCAATTGCTTCGGATTTGCTTGAAAATAAATACGATGCTGAAAAAATATATAGGTATACGATCAAAATTTATTTTTTGAAGATCGAAAATTTAGTTATAGGCAGAAGCTCAATATCCAAGAGACTTCTTTCATAAAATTTTTATTTATAATATTTCTCATTATATCTATATATTCAAATAAAACAGTGAATAATTTTAGTAGATATAGTATGAAATAGTTATTATACCCTTTTCCATAGATTTATTTAATTTCTAAATAGGAATCAATTCAATTCTACTACATAGCACGATTACGGCGTATTATCATTTGTAAAGTTACTAAAATAAACTTCAATTATCTTATTTTTCACAAGTTTTTTGATATTTTTATATTTTAAAACCCAATTCTTTATTTAAATTTCCATCAATGCTTTTAAAATCTTGAATAGCCTTATATATTAATAACATCAAGCTAACCCAACACTGATGGATTAAAGAAATGTCTCAAATCTTTATAAATCTTAAACCAGCTATTTTAATATGAATCATTTGTTATAGACCTACACAGAACTAGCAAAATAGATGAAAACTATCTAACGTATAGATTTTGATATTTAAGAATCGGTTTAAATTGATACTAATTATGTTCTTTTTATATTCCACTTTTATATTCTGTGGTTGATGAATGGGTGTATCTCAATGTAGTTATATCGTAATTGTGATGGATTTTGCATATTGTGCACTTATTGCACGAATTTTGACCATATTTTTCAATTGCTTTAAGATAGTACGTTAAAGAACTCTTTAATTTATTTAATCTTATTATTTCAGATATAACGCGATTCCCGTATTCATTTAACAACTTAAGATACTCATGGTTTCTTAAATTTCGTGGTAATTTTGTTTATTTATGATTTATAAAATATCAATTTTTAATTTATTATGCGCAATCAAAACCTCTAGATTTTAAAAGCCAAATCTTCAGTATTAAACTATAATAATTATACTGATGTTTTATTCTAATAAATAAATATTTTAAAACAGCCAAGTATTTATGCGATATAAATGACAATTGTACTATAACCATGCACACAGACAATAACATTTAGGAAGACACTTAGCTAAAATATATTAAGAGAAGAATATGCATTGAATAATTTTGTAAAAATGGTGTGTTTTAAAGACGTATCAGTCAAGTCTGTTCTATAGATCAATCTAAAATTTTGCTTGTACAGTATTAAAAAGCTAAAGATCAAATCAGCCAATTTATAATTTTTTTCGATATCATCCATATTTGAAGTATTCTCATGATTTTCCTTCGTATCACAAATAAAATTTATATTGCTACATATCACAATATTAATGTCGAGTGTCTATAATTATTGTTACCTACAAACATGTTAATTTGAGCTGTATTAATAGACATACTTTTCTATTATTTCCTTTTAGTTGACCTATGAACCATATAAATTGCTCGAAATATTAAAATTTCTTTATATTAAATTATATAAATTAATTATACAATTTATAGATTAATAACAATTAAATTAGCTTTCATCTAGATTTTAAATAATATTCTGATCACAAGTATTTCTCGGGTATTATAATCATAGGTATAAAATTTGAGCTCTCACATTAGTTGTAGCTATGTATCTATTCATAAATTGATAAAATAGTTTGATATTTATGCTACTCTAAAATATTATATTTCATTAAGATATATAAGGCTTTTTATCTGTACTTATATTTACCGCTGTAGAACGTGAACAGCCGAAAAAATAGTTTCTCACCTTTTTTCTTATTGCCACAAATTATTTATGCATTCATTTAAGGTAAAGCTGGCTGAATTCTTCTATTAACAAGGTATTTCCAGTCGGTAAATACTATATATCTCGAAATCATTTGCTAAAAATATAAATATCTTATTTTAAACTCAAAGCGACGGCGCTTCTAAGAAATTATCTTGATTATAAATTCAATTATAGATAGTAAGAAGACGAATCTTATGCCTTTATTTATAATATTTATGTAAATATAAGGTTTTTATCATAAAAACCTTCGGTAATTATAGTTTTCTTACATAATTTATGCTTTTCACGAATTAAAATTAACGCAAATCATATTGATAATGATATAAAACTATCAAATAATTTTAGAAACTCAAATAAGCAAATTAAAACAAAAAAGCAACTGACAAATATAAAATCAAATTATACTGCTTGTCTATATGAAAATTTTAGTATTTTTTAAGATATAAACAAAAGGTAAACCTATCTAGATAATTATAAAGCGAGTAAGAATCTATAACTCATCTAATTAACTTTTTTTCATAAATCTTTTTTCGAAATTATGTATACTTTCCTTCTGGTATTATTATTTGAACGTATTTCAATTAAATTATTTTTTATTTATGGGCTATATTTATAGTCGCTATTTTAGTCATTGTTCTCTGGCACAGCTTGCTTGATTCCCTGTAGACACATCGTATTTATACTTCGGCTATTTTATCCACTCAAAGTCTTATTCAATACACCGCTTTCTTTAGAGAATCTAAAATATAAATAGAATAAGCAAATATACAAATAAAAAAGAGATCGAATAAAAAATGCAACCCGAAAATGAATTAAAATAAATAAATTTTACCACTATCATGTGTAAAAATTAATATCATTGTATAAGTATGCTTAAATTAAATTTTGATTTATATTCTAACCTTTATTATAGCACTGTCTTTATAACTTCTATTTGTGCAAAATTAGATAATAATGAAACTATAAATAGCTAAAACTATATAATATCATCAAAAATTCCATTTATATTTAAATTATATATGAATATTTATATCGATAAAAAAAATTCTATTGAGTTTTTGGGCGCTATTCTCATCGCAAAAATTCAATCTAAGGTGAAGACAACTAGAACATGATAAAAGATAAAAACTATACTTCAAAATAGTATCATAGGTTCAAAATTGCAAATAGTCGATAAATACAACGAATCATAATGAAATTATGTAAACAGGTTGCTTTATAAATGAATTATTGTGAGAAGTATATGAGTATCTTCCTGAGATTTTTATGAATTTACTTCTATCTTATCATATAAGTAATAGAAAATTCTGGCTGTATACGAAATATTTGACAATTTAATGTTTAAAAAATCCAACCAATAAAAAAAATATAAGTTATACATTCCAAACGATGAGCAATAATTATTGCAAGATTTTAGACTATAATATATAATATTAATTATAATTATATGTGTATAAAACACTTAAAGAATGCAATAAATTTGCTAAATCTTTTTAAATGTTTTCCTACAGTTTGTTTCCTTCTATCATGCAATCCTCAAAGAAAAATTTAATAAATATAGATAAATATATATAAATAATCATCTTTATTTCGCACGAATTTGTCTTTTTATATTCTTGTTCAATTATTGTTTTTTGTGCCTTAACGGCAAATTCAATACCTAAAGATGATAAATTTCTATTCACTTGGAATAAAAATGAAACTTGTTACACATCTAGAGTTTTATGATGTTAAACTGTGCATTTAAATTTATCTACTTGTTTTATTGCCGAATTTTTTCGAATTCTTTTTTACTTATTTAAGTATGCATATATGCAAAAATATAATCGATTTTCTTTAAAGTGAAAAAACTTGATTTTATGCATTTTTTTTATAAAAATATATACTAACGGACAATTTTAATTCGGATTATCAGTTTTTTTGTTAGTTAATAAGAATCGTCATATGTATGTTTGTCAAAAATATTAAAAATCGTTAATTTTTTCACATGCTCGAAGAATAATAAAATTGATTGTTCAAATTTATTTAAAAAAAAATACATTAATTACTATATTATGCTGTTAACCTTTTTGGGATTAAATAAATAATATCTAAAATACTCCGCCTAAAAACACCACTAAATAAGCTTTATACCTAATTAAAGTATACCAGCGTTGTATTTCATTATTTTATTTTTGGTCATTTTTACTATGATTTCAAAAGAAAAATAACCATATTTTTGCCACAAAGTTTTTTTAAATACTGTAATCAACATCAGCCTGTGAAATGAATGTTTTCAAGCTCGATAAGGCATTCTCAATGTGCGCTGAATATTTTATAAACTTGACAAAAATATATTTCATTGTCTATATTAGCTATTAAAAAACACATAAGCTTCAAAAAGTCAGAATTATACCTAGCTGGTATTTTACGTTCTATTAAATACTCAGATAACAAAAATTTCTTATAAATTATATTACATTGCTTTTTCGTGTCTTAGTTTTGATTAACTGGCAATATTCTAATATTTAATCTATAATTACATATTATAAAGCTATAAAATGATCTTAACATAGAGAGTTCTGCTTTTTTATATTCTGTTTTAATTTTTAAAAGTTTCAAAACGGCATTTTTATTTATAATGTGGAAGTTTTTAATATGTACTGTTAATTGAATTTTCCCTATGGATGCTGCAAATTACAAAAGTGTTGTTTAAGGCATGGGTAATATATTTATAAATATATTGTAAGATAATAAATTTTCCAAATCTGCTTACAAATTCATAACATCTAGAACTGAATGGTACATAAAATATAAAAAATAATGCAACCTTTATACAAAGTCTTAACACGAATTGCTTTTCCTTCTTTTTCTATTTCAAATTATATATATCTTATAGATTAAAAATGTTTAACTACAGTAAGTAATATTTTGTATAAAAGAAATATTATAAGTGTGTTTGTTCATAAAAGTATAAATTTTTAAAAATAAGTCCTAATATGCGTCAAAGATTTATAAAATACATTTAAATTAAATTAAAATGAAATTGGAAATATCAATATTTTTTGATAATATATAATATATTTAAACATAATTATATAAACTTGCAACTATGATTGTAGAAGGTGTTTAAATATGCAAATTTTTATACGATGCTATTTTATCGTCGGCAAATAAAATAAGCTGATTTATTATCGAACGACAATAAATCTATTTTGACGATGTGCAATATCCATAAGAGTAAAAAAATCATGTAAAAATACACGTTTTAAAGATTAAATGTGCTATAAATGTATATATTCTAAAAGTACTTTTTTAGAGGCTTAAAGACATTTTTCATTTTCAAAGGATATAAAACAGATTAAAGAACATAAATAAAAAACTTAAAAAACCGAATAAATTTGAGATTATAGTATGATATAGAGTTTCAGACATTAATAATGATCAACTTTATTTAGGACTTAAAAAATTGCATATATTAAATCTTAAAGCTTGTGAAACTTTTTAAATATAAAATACAGATAAAAAATAATGTTTTGTTATATAAAAATCAATGGTAATATATATCTGCAAGTATATTATACACAAAAACTTTGAAATTGAAGAAGCTGTATTTTAAGCAAAAAAATGCATATGAAACCTTTTGTGTTTGTTAAATAAATAAAATCACAATAAAAGAAGCTTTTTTTGACTATGATCAGCTAGAATTAAATTTTATATTTAGCCTTTAATTTTCTCTTTTTATTGCACAGTTTAAGATTTAAAAAAACAGAAAATATCTACAGTTGCATGGATAAGAATTTTGACAATATTATTTCTTTTGTGTTTTTTTTATAAAAGAAACTACGGAAATGATATTTCAATCATGTAAAAATAAGGTATAACTATCACAATAAAAACATAAAAGAAAAAATATTTTGTGTTTGCAAAATATATGATGGATTATATTCTAAGTGTCATTAGAAATAGTTTTTTATATTGTTATTTTGTTATTTACATAGAAAATCAATTGATATTTTGTTCTATCGCTGTATACACAACAAAAAAAATAGTATCAATATCACTACATTCGTATTTTAAAAATACATAAATACATAAATTTTATCTAATACATCTAAATGTTTATATATATGTTAAACATAATATTTTGATAGATCTTGACTAGCTGTAATAAACGGGCTGAATACAATGAAAGATCTATTTTTTCATGCGTTCTCAACTTCATAAACAATGGTAATTCAAACCATACGTCTGGTTCTTAAGTCTTTAACATGCTTATGAATACTAATTCTAATATTGTTTATTTTAATCTTTTTATTTTTTTACATATAACAAAGCTTTATTAATATCTACCATAATAGTGGAAATTCTGTTTTTATGTCTTATCATTTATTAAATAGTATATAATTCACTTGTGTTTATTTATAATGTATAATTTGGTGTTTGAAAAGTCATAATGTACACTTTTTTGGTCTATACACGGCTAAATAGTATATTTCATGTATGGTTTAAATATAACGGTCAATTTAGAATTTAAATACGCGGTATAATACTTTTTTTTCATATTAAAAATAAAAATATGTGTGAGTGTGAAATAAAATGCACTACTGCTCTATGAAATATAGTTTAAGCACAGAAAATATGAGATTCTGAAATTTTAATTGATTAGCTTGTTTGTCCTGCGTGTTTTTTTTTGTTATTAATCTATTTAAATATGATTTTTACTTGTAACTAAGACGGCTTAAGTCATAAAAATTATTTTTGAATAAGAATGAAATAAAAAAACCAATTTTTATTATTAAACTTCAGACTTAAAGAGTAATGTATATCATTATCAATCTGTTTTTTGTTAATCTTTCCATCTTTTTTTATTTTTAATGTTTATATTTTATTGTTATTAAAGCATAAGATAGAAGATATTTCATTAGTTTAT
This sequence comes from Rhyacophila brunnea, assembly GCF_057557595.1. Lineage (NCBI taxonomy): Eukaryota > Metazoa > Arthropoda > Insecta > Trichoptera > Rhyacophilidae > Rhyacophila > Rhyacophila brunnea. Next base: position 155,610 of record NW_028232828.1, read on the forward strand.
CTGATTGCATACATAAGTTAGTTTTTAAAAATATGAAAATAAATGAAACTCACATAAAGACTATATGGGTTGAATGCTGTCAATTTATGTGGAGTCACCAGAAAAAATGAAAGATAGCAAAACCAAATGTGAGCTAAAATCTTTTACTTAAGCTCTTTTATCTCTGTAAACGTTTTTATCATAAAAAAAGATCTTTGTTACTTTATTTAATATGAATGGTTTTTTTAGCTATGTGTGCTTGAATATAATTTCACGTAAGTCTCTTTTTAATTATTTTAAGACTTGCAATGTTGTTTACTACATTTTATCGACACAAATGCAAAATCTATATAAATCTTGCTTAGCTAGAAATAAAAAAGATTTGGGCATAGAAACTCATAAACAAAACAAAAATTTCGGTAAAAGATACAAAAAAATATGACAGATCGAACTCTGGTTTTAAAGTTTAAAAATATTATTAAAAAAGTCTAAATGAAATTCCATCTAATTTTTAATTTTATTTCATTTTTTAAATGAATCCAATAAGTGTGTTATAAATACGCGTAGAAAATTAAATTCATTTTCTTCTTTAAAAAGTGTTTATATATACGGACTATATTTTTCTTTAATCTGATGTGTTTTTATGCTATTTATAAATCAAAAAAAGATCTAAAATATCAAATTAAGTAATAGTTACAAAGGGTAATAATTTTAAATTATAATATAACAAATCATACATTTACTTATTGTGCGTAATTAATACAACAAGTATTTTTTGTCTGCATTACCCAAATGTTATTATGGTCAATATAATTCCCATATTCATTTTTAGACAGATTTTTCTAATTAGTAAAAAAATATGTTTACATTTATATATCAAAACAAAATGGTTCAAACTTCTGTTTTTATATTCTTTTATAAAATTAAATCTCTTTTTACCAAATGGAATTTTGAAAAAAATATACTACTACATACATTCTACGAAATAAAGGATTTTTTATATTGGCTTAGTTTGTTTATGAAAAAATTTTCTTGACTATAAATTATCCGTTTAAAAAAAATTATATACTAATCAGATTTTTACAAAAAGATATATCTAATTTATTATAGTTGTGATAAAAAAATCTAAAAATATAACCAGAATAAATTGATTGCACATACATTACGAGGTCAACCAGATTAAATAATACAAAGATGCGTTTTTAAGCAATAAAAATCCCGATGAATTTTAAATAAAAATATAGAAAGCGTATTATATTGATTCCATAGATATGTTTAAGAAAGTAATTGTGCAATAAACATCTTAAGTTTGAGCATTTACAATGCAGAATGATTTCTAAGAAGAATAGAAACGCTTAAAAAAATCAAATATATCACACTTTCTTTGGGATAAATCAATTATGCTGCATATATCATTTATCTCTTAGGCAATATATTAAGTTTGCAAAATATTTAAGGACACAACGATTGTAAATACGCATTTTATTACATATGAATGGATTCTATAGACATAAAAATATTTTTTTACACCGTAATAATATTATTTAAAGACAAAAATTTGCTCAATGTATCGAAAACAACTTTTAAGCTATATAAAATATTTTTCTGATAATAAAAGCATGTAAACAAAAATAAATGAAACTATCAAATTAAATTAATATATGATATCTAAACAAAAAACCTGCAATTAGTATATAAATTTATTTTCCTTATCAAAATATCATGGCACATAAATCAATATTCACTACATAAAAGTTTTATTATTAAATGAAAATGATATATGTTAATACAAAGACAAAGAAATATGGTGAACCTTCTATAAAAATGTTTAAAATAATAATTACGCATTTAAAGGAGTATTCATGCCTTTTCATCGTACAAAGTCTTGCTATACGATTTTTATTGGATTTTGAATTGAAATACATTTATTATAATTATGTTTGCAATATATTCAATATTAAATCTCAACATAAGATTATCATCAAATTTTATATGCATCTCGAAAAAATATAACTTTTGTAGTGTATACAAATGCTATACAATCCCTGATATTTATGAAAATTATAAAAGGTAATTTACCATTAAAGGAATATGTGCATATGAAAATTATATAAATTTCATTTTCTCAAAATATATAAACTAGCAATTTTAATAAAACATAATTATTTGAAAGAAAACACAATAGCTTATTGGTATGAAACCGAAACTATTGAATTTACAATATATTAAATACGATCATGACTAAAAAGAACTTTATAATTGATTTTTTCATATTTCTAATCGTGCAACTCTGTTTTAACAAATTATTGTTCTATACAGGCAAAAGCTGCGAGAATTTCTTAAGTAATACACAAATTTCTATTTTAAACAAATTCGTATGCATAAAGTAGCTATTCAATTCTTGTATGCTCAATTGAATGCGTAATTTGAAAAAATTTCTAAAATAAATTATGATAATTGACATTTGTAATGCATAAAGTTGATGGTATATTTTACATTTTTATACAGAACTTAAAATTACAAGATTATCCATTGTAATGTATTCATTCATAAAATTTTAAACCATTAATTTTTGCGAATAAATTAATTGCTGGTGATTCAAAATTATAACCTATGACATAAATTGCTAAGATTAAATATTTTATTTAGTTAATATATAAATATTAAAGTCGTTTTCTTATCATTTCCTCTTTTTCTTTTCTTCTGCTTTACTTTTTCATTTTAGATTATTTTTATTTAAACACTTCATAGTCCAATTTATATTATTACATAAGAACTTCGCATTCTATCAATAGAATTTATTGTTAGCTTTTCATCTAAGTATTACTTCAATATAGAAGTACAAACAATTCTTTAATGGCATATCAAAGTCGAATGTAATATATATAAGAAATTATAATATTATTCTATTTTCGTTGTATATTTAACATCATATTTACTTTATATCTAGCAATGTCATTGATGAAACGACTAGCAACAGATTGGATAAAAGTAGTGAATTCAAAAATAAATTGCCACCACCTATTTAAAACTTTCTTTTAATCTGTAAAAAACACAATACTTTATAGAACATTAATCACCTCGTTAGAATATTTCTATCTTTTGCGTATTGATCTCGAAATTCGGTATTATTATTGGAAGTTAATCCGCGAACTATACATTAAATAATTACCTTAAAACTATTTCACCGTATAATTAACCAGCTAAAATAAATCAAAAAAATGAAATTTTTCATATATTTAGTTTTGGCTGATTGTCGTATTGCTGATAAAAAATAAAAAATCAACGCATAGTTTATGTCTTAAAATTTGGAGAAAAAGCAAAAGAGAAACCAAGAAATATTTGAAATTAAATTTTAAATTACAATAGATGTTAAGCATATCTTTTTAGACTAGATTCGTGTTATATTCAAGATTTTTATGGCAAAATACATTTCCTACTTGCATTATAAACTATAAGGATGATCAATCCCCTATTAAAATGCTCTAAGCATTTTATAAAAAAACAATAATCTTAAATAACAGCTTATAAACATAAAAAAGCTTATATAATCTAAAAAATTCGATATCTTAAAAAGTTGGAAACATCAAAAAAGACTTATTTTTTAAAATTTTTTAAATTAAAAATGTAGAAAATTAAAGTATGTACCAAAATAATGTTTACATTAAGGAAAAACTGGTATGATCTACTAATTAATGGATACGAATGTATATAAACGCTAAAAAAACGACTACATTCTGATGCTATGAGCTAAAAACCCAAAGAAGATACATTATAGAAAAAGATTATATATAGTTATTTAACGTGTAAAATATGAAGAATACAATAAAAAAACGCGGGCTTTATTGCTGCAACTACAAAACTGATATTCTTACATATGAATATTTAGATTGATATAGTTTATATCACCCCAAGAAATATGCTTATTAATATAAAAAATTATGTATTTCAATAAAAAAAATATATCTATAGAAAGCAAATAAAGTTGCAGCAAATTTTTACACTGGTATACACACATCTTCTTATCATAATAAGCAAAAAAAAATTGCAGTAGGAAATGTCACTGGTTTTTATGAGCAAATTATTCAACATATATATGGGTGGACATTAAAAAAATCGTCACATATTTTAAGTCAAGTGAATTTATGTTAAAGATGAAATTAGTGCAAATAAATACATAATACCATAAAAAAAATTTTGATGAAATTTTAGACATATAACATATATAGAAAATTTTAAATTTAAATCAAAAATACATTCATATATTTTAATTAAATACGTTAGTTTCTTAGATCATAAAAAACATCTTGTATTTAAAATATATTCAAGCGTTTAAATTAAAGATAAAAGCTCTAGATAACATATTTTAATGTTTATATTGATGCTAACTGTGTTGATACCTATAGTTATTTTTATGAAATAATTTTTTGAACTGTTAAACAAGTGAATTTTATGTACTTAAAGGTTTAAAGAAAACCAGAAATTAAATATTACAAATTATAAACATATTGTAAAAAAAATCGTGAGATGATTCAGAAAAATAGAACAACAAGTTATTTTAGAAATATATAACTACATTGGAAATGTTTAAAACGAGAAAAATATAAGTGCATTCATTAAAATTTTGCAATGATTATTTTGATATCTATTTACTAATTTTTGCTCTAATAATTTCTATAATGTTCTACCATCATGTTTTAATTTAGTATTTCTATAAAAGATCAATTAATGCATAAATAATCTTTAAATAAATAAAGAAGCATATTTACGATGTTATCATGATCATAATCCCCAGAATAACATAAGCATAAGTATAAGTATAATTATTTATTTTCAGATTTATTTACAATTTTTTTTATTTTACTTTTATAAGCTCTATACTTAAAGATTTGTCAATCCATCCATATAAAAATATTCAGATCTCATATTAAGCTTATGGTTTTATTCCGTTTCTAGATATACAATATTTTATTGAAGAAAATATAAAAGAGTTTATATAAATAAAATCTGATTATAGATTTAAAGTGTATTTGCCGTTTTTTAACATATATTCAAAATTGGGCAGAAAAAATGATTTTATGATCATTCATAGATATGAAAACCTATATATTGTATGATGAAATGATATGTAAAATTTGTTATTTATTTTCTTTAAATACTTATTCACAATTTTATAAAATTCCAATTAAATTTATAGCTTTGTATATAGCAAGTTCTAAGCTAAAATTTATTTGTTCATAACATGGCCTCGGCATACAGATTACACTTATTATAATCCATGGGATCGCATTGTATGGTATTTGGTGAAAATGGTGATGAATAAAGCCATGAAACTTGTGAAGCGCAAATTCTTTTTTATAAACATTAAAATATTGTTTCTTATTTTAACACAAAGAAATTCTATTTTGATTTGAGATCTATAAATTATTGCAATATAGTATCTAATGTTTTTTATTCCGATGTTATTTAGTATATTATTATGAACATTGGTCGAATCCCTATATTCAATTATAAAAAGTAAATATCGAAAGATAAATATTTTGGCAAAATATTAATTCAATATGATTTCTATGTGGCTTAAATCGATATATATTGAGACAATATATATTTTTAAAACTTAAAAAGTAGATACATGATAATTATAGCGTGATGGTTTCTGATATCCTTATATGCATGCAACACATATCAATCATTCAAAATGATGGATTCCAATGTCTATTTTTGTTAAAATGTATAAGATATTTATTTATTGCACCAAAACTAACAATCTGATCAGAAAATGAAAGGGATAATAAGGAACTGTTCCAATTTTTTATCGTATAAAAGAAGAAATTTTAAATTATATTAAGATTTTTAAAAAAAATTGAATCCTATAAAGTGTTAAAAGTGCAACATAATCCTCAAAAAGGTTTTGGGATGGTGTTAATCATATCATTAACATTACAGAATGTCTATTTTCCTTTTTTTCATGATAGTACAATAGTGCATGATAATCGAACAAAATCTAAAATAGACCATTAAAATAAGCTAATGAACAATTTCTGTGTATAACACCAATGAATAAAGTTAATAGTTAAGTTGCTTCAGCTTATTTTATTTGATATGTTACAAACTACTTTTTATTATTACAGATTTTTAAATATGGTAAATTTATGAGATCTGCAATTACACCGATTAAATTCTTTTAACATCCTATTAAAATATTGGTTAAAAAAATGAATATAGTTTATGAATAAAATTCATACTTTATTATTTTCTGATTATTAATTTTATTTTTTTTACAATATGTGATTTATTTCGATGACTCAAAAATAAATATTCTTTTCATAGTTCTAGCATAATTATTTTCTAGAGTAAGATATAATATATATTATTTATCCCAGTAGAAGGATCTTTTAATTCATGTCACCATCAAATAACCCATAACAATATATTATTTATTTAGGATAATGCTAATATTGTATTTGTTTAAAAAAATTTATCCTGTTTATATATTTTTAGAAAAAAATCATGCATAAAATTTTAACCATAAATTTAAATAAATTAATGTATGTATACTTTACTTTTATTGGCTATATTAACTTAAAAAAAATAGTATTTTTCTATAATTTTTATAGAAAATACTATAAAAACAAAATTGAAAGGCTCTTTTTCTTGCACAATATGAAACAACTATTATTATGCTATTTAAAACTGGTATAATAAGCCTTACAGCTTATAATGAACTTAAACTTATATATACAACAAGCATTAAATCTTGAAAAATCCAAAATGTTCTGTGGTCTATTCAAAAAATATCATAATCACATGTAATGACTCGTTCATAGTGTGTTTAAAAAATTTCATATACAATATGTAACGGACTTAAGAATCCCTGATGAAGTAGAAGAACGCATGCGAGCTCTCATAATTCAGATGAAACTTATACTTATATAATTTAGTTGAAGAAAAGGCGCAGATAACGATAATATCAGGGTAAGGTATTAAAGGATGTATTAAAGAGCTGTAAAATAGTTAAAAGGGTGTACCAAATGCAGATGAAGGGGTCAAAAAAAGAAGAAACGCAGCACATAAATAAAAGAAGATATGTACTTGTATAAACATCAAGCATACCTCAATTAAGCTAGAATTAAATTGATAAATTTTTATATTATATAATAATATATCATTTTTATAATTATAGAATAAATATGAATATGTTTTAATTGGGAGAATATCTGCTCTGTAAGTTTAATTATGGCTAAATTTTGAAGCACGATTATAAGATTTTTCTCAAGCTTAACTTGATATATGTCCCGCGGACACATCATTTCTATACTATTTTCATTCATCTTTCTTACATCTTCTATAATAATTCTGTACTTATGTGAGCCTATTAACTTAGGATCATATCCCAATGGTAATTATTATATATGCTTCAGTTTATTTTGTGAGTTCGAGTTCTTATAGGTACATTTTTTTCATTTAGTTGCAACATAACTATAAATAAATCATAACTTGAATCTTAGCATATTCTGAAAAGAAGCAAATGATTTTTTTTAACTTTAGATTTATAAGTCGAAACTTTCTAAAGCATTAGAAAAATTAAATTTTAAGATGAATGAGCCTTGAATCTAATTTCAAAAAATGCAGGAAAAAGCATAAAAAGACATATACACTAGAAAAAACCTTTGGAGACTTCTTTTTTATGATATTTTTTTTTAATGCATAGAATGACCAAAATTTTTACATTTTTAAAAATTTTGTGCCCAAATTAAAATACACGAAAAAATATATAATAAGCGATTCAAGACATAAGATGATTAAAATTTATTAAGTTTTAATATGTATAATAAAATTTATATCGTTACGTCATTAATTTTTTTTTCGTAATGTAATACATTTTTTTAATTTAACAGGTTAAAATGCATAAAAAGGTGAATAAAAAGATACACCAAATATTTTTTTATTTTGTTACATTGGAAATTGGTTCATAAGATTTATGCATAACTTTGCTTTTTTTTAAATTTTGTGTTTCTGCGATGCATTTTAATGTCAAAAAATTGGGGTGTTCATTATATATATAAAGATATTATAATAATATTTGAAAACTAAAAAATTTATCTAGATATAGACTAAAAAATACTGAATTCGCAACTGTTTTGTCGAATAAAATCCTTTAATTTAGTTTTATTCTTATTTAACGCATGAGATATATAAGAAACAATCGTGTAAATAATTTTTCGTTTTCAATAAAAATATATATACAAACTGCATAGAAAAAGTTTGATTGGTTATTATCGTTCTACAAATGCGGGCAATGATATATTTTCGATTTTCTAAACCATTAAGATTTCTCATATAAAAGTACTTTTATACACGTGAAGAAGATAAATCTTACCTTATATTTTAAGATTATGACCCATGCATGAATATATTATTATATATTAAGTTACACGTTTTTTTTCTAGATTGAAAACGTTGAAATACTGTCACTTATTATAAAGTTATATTTTTGTATATTACTTATTTGTTTAACTGAAGAATGATCAACTAATATAAAGCTTCTTTATACAATGTTGAAGCCAAAAAAAAATATCAGAAAATTTTACTTGCTGATGACGGTAAAATAAAGAAAGAGGAGGATTCAACTGTGAAATGTATAAGCACGTAAATATTGTCCTAAAAACCTAAGAATAAATTCTATATAAATCTGATATTTTTTATTCAACCATCATGAACTTCCAATAACTCTAATTGATATAAATGTTTAGAAAAATCAAATATTCGATCAATAAAAAAAGCGGGTAAATTTCTTGTTTAATTAAAGAATATTTACGTTTTTAAAAATAAAATAAAAAAATTATTTTTTCACATCGAGCGTTTCAGTTGAAAATGTTTTTTTATTAACATATGAATAATTTGATAAAATTAGGTGCACAATTTGATTAAATTTTAAATGGCAATATTATATTTATATAGAGTTTATTTGACAGAGTAAACTTAGAATTGTAGTAGCCCCAACAACAGGCTTTCCTTGCTGACCCGTAATTACAGTAGCCATAAAATCACTAAACTTTTAGTTAATTATTTCTGGCTTAATCACAAGAGGAACAAATACATTTCCATCAAAAAAAATAATACTATTGACGACCAAAGAAGGTAAAATGATCATATAACATGCATTTATCTTATTAATTATACGGTTCTTCTTCTGGATCCACACATGCTTGTTTATCAATAAGTATTTCTTGATTAATATGACTTCTATTGGTGAAAAAACACGCTTAAAATGTTGTCTTAACAGTGATGATAGAAGATCTGTAAACGTTAATTTTGTAAAAATTTGAATCTCTTTAAGATCAATTGCTCAGTAACTGTATTTTCCAAATAATCGGCGTTGTTCATCCAAATTATTTGACATTTTGGTAAGGGCTCTTAAAATAGAAAGTATAGATTCAAATATCGTAAAGAAAATAACAAATATTTTAGAAATTAAACGACCAGATATTACGGGTTTAGCGTTTTAATTACATATGAAATACATGCACAACTGTTAATCGCGGACAACTCATCTTTATTTTGATTATTATCCGAAGTATTATTAATAAGAGTTGAGATATAATTTATTATATTTAGAAAACCGCTGTATTTAATGTAATAACAAGAAACCAACACAAAATTATATAATATTCTTCGGAAATTCGCTGTAAAACATCTTAAAAAAAATATTTTTTTAATATATAATACACAACGAATCGCCGTAAAATTAAATATAATGATAGAAAACATATGCGATATAAAATATTAATCTTCGAAAAAAATAATGTAAACATTGAAGGCATTATTCTTTTATTTATATAATTTAAAGATGAAACTGATGTATTAAAACTTATCATGTAAAATTAAATATGGTTTTTACAAAAAAAAGATTAAAAAACTCATAAGAAACTATCTTTTCGCCTATAAGATGTATGATATGAAAAATCTATCTAAAGAAATCACAAGGAATATAGTTGAAATCATATAATATAATTAAAATAGGTGATAAAAAAATCTTTATGCTAAGTTTTTATTTATTGGATATAAATATATTCTTCGAACCATCAAAAGTCAAGTATTCGCCTGCTAGAAATTACATGAATTGGACCCCACAATCTATCGCAATTTACATATTAAAATAATAGAAGATCAAAAATATGTTGTATTTAAAAAATATGCTATAAAAACCAATAAAATCCGAACAATGCTCTACTAAAAATTAATCCGATTTGCAAGTACCATAACTTTTAGAATCAGAATGCTTTAAAATCACATATAAAAATATATCTGCAATCCGAAGTTCTATTATGAAGGTTTAGCTGTTAATGAGAGAAAGTAATAACACCAAAAAAGAGAATAACAGTATTTGCCTTGCATGAAGCCATCTATTTACATGGATTTTCTTCATATTTATAATCCAGAAAAGAGAAAATATTACATTAGACACCAAGCCATGACATAAATGTGAATCTATAACTATGTAGTATACTAATTGATAGCTGAGATATATTCCAATCACTAATTTCCAAAATAAAATTATCGATTTTATGCTAGGTTATATTTATCAGGGGCTAAAAATATTAAAAACACTTATTAGCCTTAAAATAAGCCAATACTGTACTTACTAACATTTAAATATCCATAACATTTACATGCATCTTATTTTATATAAAGTTGTTATTCAAGTTTTGTATTTTATTCCACTATTTATAATTCATTTTGTTTCTACAGGTTCAACCCGATCATATACATTTTTACTTTTGCTTAACTTTCACCTTATAGTGTACATTAAATTTATATTGGCGTATCTTAAAAATTTTTCTCGTATATTTGAAAATTTATTTATAGCTAGAAAAAAGGCTATTTCTATAGACTATGTTAAAATTAGGAATATCAATATATAATATTTTTACAAGTATATTTTATAAATATTTATCTTTGATGGATATAAACAAAAATAAAAAGAATCACTTCATTACAGATCATAAAATATTGTCATTTATTATGATCCTCAATAGAAACAATTAGAAATATCTATGCGCGAAGCCATATAATAGACAAAACACTATAAATAAGATTTTTTTTGTCGTGATTTACCATAGGTGTTATATTAAGAATCTAGGAAGGAGTGAAAGGTACACAATTAGAATAAAATCAAATAAAAGACTTGAATAAATAAGTCTTGCAAGAAGATTAATTGGGGTGATCGTAAAGATGATGAGCATTGGGAAGTATTAAGCTATTTCTGTAATTATATTTAAGTCAATATTTTTGCTAAACATAGTACAATATCTCAAAATAAAATTAACACATGAATAAAAATTAGCACTTCATTCCATATTTAGTATTAGATTTAGTAAAAAAGTGAATATTTCATATTTATAAATTAATAAATATCAAATAATGATAAATATCCTAATATTTATTGTTATTTCATTATTCACATTGTTCTACTGTTTTTAAATGTATTTGAATTAATTTATAAAAATCATCTGACCATAATAAAATCAATTTATTTTTTCACAGCATAACAATTCAAGCCTGTAAATATCTCGAGATATTCTTTATTATGTATAATTTTTAACAAAAATCCAAAAAAAAATTTATTTATAATTTTGAATCGTTTTATACGTCTTAAGGCTCCCTAGGTGGGCAGAAAAGTTTAAAACTTAGAATTAGTGAAGCCTTTTTTAATCTAGTGCTGAGGTGCAACAGGCCAATCATAAGTTTCAGGTTTAAAAACTAGGCTGCAAAAAAGTTTTATTTACAATAAAAAAGATAGATTAAAGAATGAACTACAAAATCGAAAATTGCAAATCTATGATTTAAACAGTAAATTATATAACAAAAAAAAATTTCATGGGTTTTTTTACACTTATATAATTACATTAGAGCGAGAATATTTTATATTTTTATTGTGATCTTTGTGCATAGAGTTGAACATTTATCCTTTTATATATTTATTATCTAAATTTATAAAATCTTTTTTATCGATCTATATATAAGTTATAAATATTTATACACATAAAAAATCATTTAATTTATTTTAAAATTGAATTTTAGTTTATACAAAAGATTTATCTGGAATTAAAATTTTTAATCAATCAACCAAACCCAGTATAATTATATTGTTTTTTAACAGTCAATTTTTATAGACAAAATACTATTATGATCCTTTATTAATATGATACTCCTGTAAATATATCTTAATTTTGTGTAAAACATGCTTGTGAACCACTTATGGACTAAATATGCATTCATCCTTTGTTAAAAAGTAGAGACGTCTGAGCTAGCTCAAGTTCAATATCCATTAGTAGATTAATATAACTTGAATCTGACGCATATTATACATCCATTAGGTGATCGGTATCCATTTAGGTTTTTTTGATGTCAGGATTATAGCTAAATCTTATGGCACGAATTTAAAAATCAAATCAGGGCTATCCGAGTGTTTTTTTATTATATGTTTTAACTATACACCATAAAGTACACGCACGAATATTTCTCGAAACAAAATTATATTAGCATCTAAAATACCTTATTAATAAAAATAAAGTTGAAAACTTATATAAATGATTATTGGTTTATTTTTTATTTTAAAATACAAAAAAAAACTTTGAAATACGATTGATTCGTAGCAACATAAATGCATTCATGCACACGAATCAGCCATAAAAAACCATCAAAAATAGTAAAAAAATTAAATATAAATAATATTAATTTATTATCAAATTACTATTCACATATTCTTATATGTGTTAACTTACGTTTTGAAACAATCCTGGTGATGTGGGACTTGCTTATAATTGTATATTTTTAGACAAATAAATAGTATTTAAACATAAACTAAAAAAAGTTATGCTACTACTAACATGGTGAATGTGCATATATTCACATATAGTGATATCAAAAGATCTAATAATATCAAAAAAAATTTCAATAATTTTATAAATGCCTAATAACTTCATCTTATTTTAAAACAAATCATTTAATTAATAACAACAATTCGATTTTTTATTTTAAAATTATAAAAAATTACAATAGTTGAAAAATTGGAAAATAATAGTGTATATACTGAAAATCTGCTTTAGAATTAAATTTATTTTTATTGAATTTGATTGCTATCCTTTTAAATATATATTTTATATTATATATCCCCAAAAATGCTTTTTGCTATTACAAACCACCATAGTCGAATTATAGGAATCTTTTTGCATTGAAACATCCCAAAATTTGACTTTTTTATCCTTTTTCTATCACAAATTATCCGGGAAAAATATGCAGATTTTTGATTTTCAAGCAGAAAGAATTCATGGTATAGTAACGTTTGAATAGATATATATTCAAACATGCAATACAGTGATACAGTTGGTTTAGAAACACTTATAGGATAAACTTGTGATCTAACCGCAAAGAAATGTGAATTCATATAAATTTACTCATAACGAGCAATAGCAGCGAAAATGCGGTCTGTCAAAACAGAAAGTATACTCTGAAAAGGACTGATAACCGATGATAAATTGAATATGGCTGTGTAAGACGCCCAAAACTAGCAAGTACATAAAATGAAAACCACTACTTTCAGCAAGAACATGGATAATTTGAGAGCGGTGGTGGTATCATAATCAAACTGTGACGAAAAGTAGATAAAATATCGTTCCCTTTCAAAATAAAATACCGCAGTAACAGAACTAATATACGGAGAATTAATTGGTAATGGGAAATGTGAAAAGCTACATGTGGAGGAGAGTTGGGTAATAAAAAATTTCTAAAAGTCATGAATGAAATCCTGAAAAGAATATATTACGATTAAATACTATATAAAGTGAATTCAACCAAATTTCAAAATATAGGATTTTGAAATACTTCTAAGCATTGTATTACGCACAAACAATAGGATCTAGAAAGACATTCGAAATAATAAATATTAAGATAAGAAGATGAATTGAAAAAGAAGGTGAAGATGATATAACAAAATTAAGTATCAGTCAAGTCTATTCCAATGTGCATTCTAAAGTTTTCTATGAGCATTATTAAAAAGCTAAACATCAAATAAACTTATTAATAACAATTTTTTTATATCATTCTTATCTGAAATATTTCGAGATTTTTCTCCGATTCAAAATTAAAATTTGTACGGCGACATGTCAAAATATTTCAGTCGGGTATCGTTGATTATTATCACCTATATACATATTAATTTGAGCTTCTTAATATCCACATCATATTTTTCATGGCATATAAACAGCTTAAATTCTGATACGCATAAGGTTTTTTTATAAGAAACTATATCTTCATTCCTGCCCTAATTTATAGATCAATTGAAAAAAAATTAGCTTCTATCTGGATTTAGAATAATATTCTGATCACATAAATTCTGAAATTTAACGTTTTATTAATTGTGAGTACAACATAGATCAGTATTTTTTTGTCAATATCAATAATATATTTGCATTGTTTGTATTTATACTACTTAAAACAATTATATTTCATTATAGAATTTATGAATTATCACTATACTGATAAATATACCAGGTAAAACCTGAACGGCTGATTAAATCGTTTCTTTCTGTTTTACCTATTTGCAATCAATCCTTATAGTATCAATTTAAAGTAAAGCGAAGCCATTCTATCCTTTAACAAGAATATTTATGCAAGGTTACCATCAGATATCACATATAATTTTTTTAAAATAATTATATTTATCGGAAAATCTAATTCTAAAATCTTAAGGCGACACACTTGAAAGAAATTTTTTCTTGATGCAAAACACATAATCCCGTTCCCTTTTTATATTGATGCCAAAATGAAACATTTATTTTGCTCATATTATCGGTAATTATAGCTTTATATTATAATTTGTGTTTTAAAGGTAAGGAATTAACGTAAGTCTGATGATAATATATAAAATCGTCAAGTAGTTTTAGAAACTCGTATAAGTATAATATAACAGAAAAAAACCATAAAAAAATGTTCTAAAATCGAAATAACGCATGTAAATAAAATATTCACTGTAATCATAGATAGTGCTTGTATTTTTCTATAGATATGTTGATAAATAAAAATCAAGAAGCTGTCTAACACTTTATCTAATGAACTTTAATCTAAAAAATAAAATTTAGAAAAAACAAAGAAACTCCGACCAAATATACATATAACTAAAAGGCATTTTTCTTCATTTCTGGTTTGATATTTTTTGGAGTATTGTTCAAAATCAAAATTGGTGTATTTTAAAATTATTTGACCTATACCTATAGAATATATATTAAAGTGCAAAGCATTTCTAGATTATTATGTGAAAGATAGTATAAAGAAGAATTTAGTTTGAGTCAATTAATTATATTCTACACTAGTTTATTAAAATTATATAACTTTCTCTGTGCATTCTATAATGGCATATTTTTATGGGGGTTATGATAAAAAATGAATTGAGCTTTAGATAGCATTAATGTATCCTATATTTTATAACACTCTTTTATAAATTAAGATATGTAATTGCTTGGGCTCTAATCAATTTGATAATTATGAAAGATTATTTATATTGAGACTACTTATTTTATATGATACGGAATAAAGCTAATTTTCGAAATATTATATTAAATGGCTAAATTCGTTTACAAAACACAATTTATCAAGATTTTACAAATTTAAGCAATTATATTTTTATTATATTTGATCATATGCAGTTTTTCTTTTAAATACATTTAATTAATAACAAATTATTTCATATTTCGGCTATTTATAGCAGAAAACCCAAAAAACACAAAATTTCGTGCATAATTTTGTTTGTTATATTGTATTTGCCTCATTATATTTAAAATTTGCTTTTTTAAATAAAAATCATTGATCATTATCAGCAACATATAATTGCTAAAAAATGACATGTCTACAATTAAGAAAATTGATTGGATTTAAAAAAATGAATTTTTATTTCTATTATTAAACCTGCTTAAGATTTTTGTTAATTCAAGGATTTAATTGTAGCAAATCGCTTCTTCAGGAATTTACCATAGAGTATTACTGACTTTCTAAGCATAAAGTTACAAATAGAGAAATATAAGCACATAAATTTCATATTTTATTTTAATTTTTTTCGAATTTTTGACCGCGAAAATTTCTACTATCGCCATTTATAAATTTACACTAGGATATGCATAGAAAAACTTTTTATCGGATGTAATATATTTTTTTTTTTAATTAAGAAATACATTTTTTTAGAATATATATGATATTGTAGATAAATTTATCTCTAAACAGATGCTGAACTGAATTAATATAATTAGCATGAATGAAAAATAGGATACATTAGAAATTCAAATAAAACAGGTTTAGAGAAATGAGAATTTGAATTAAAAAAATGCAAACATAAAAAAAAATTACTAAAACAGTAGCTGATATGTTAATATAAATATTGGATCTATCACAAAAAAAAAATATTGATAAACCAAATTAAAACCCCTTTATCAGTCTATAATAAATGCAGTGTATATATCATCTAACTCAAGTTTTTGATGGTAAAGACATAATTTATATTTTTTTTAATGTTGGGCGCATTTTCATGACAAAAATAAAAATAGATATATATTTTTTGATTCAAATGTTTTACTAAATTACAAGACCATTATATGCAATCATAGTAACAATAAGAAAATTTTATTAAAAAAACTAGCCTGATTTTTGTGTTTATTAATCAAACAGAAATGTACCAAGATGGAAAAGTGATCAAATATAAATATAATCTGTGAAATAAAATAAAAAAGACTCAATGGCTAAATTATTATCTTGAAAATCGCATATATCATTTATTAATATTAAAAATAATAAATCGAGCTGTAAAATTACAAAAACCTAAAGTATTAATTCATTAAAATACTAATATGTTCTTTTTGTACATGTGAAGCCTCTGAAAATAGTCTGTTTCAAATTTAGTTTCTCAAAAAAGCCAATATGATTGAACTTAAATTGTTCAAAGTTTTTTGGTTGCTTAAATTAATAAATTTCTACCAAAATTAGATAGGTTATGTCGAAAAAAATAATTTTTTAGATTCTGAAAACAAAACAAAAATAAAATTTATGCTATGTAATATTAAAAATTACCTTTGCCTTATATCTTATCGACAAACTCAGCGAAATATATTACACCTAAAAAAAATAAAGTACTAAACTAATTTTGTTACTATTTTTTGTTTCTTATGTGATTTATAGTTAGAGAATCTAGAATTTTGCCAGCTATAATCCAAATAGATTTTTTTACTTAAATTTAATAGTTTGGTTTTGAATTGAACTTATTAATATTTAATCTATCATATTCATTAAAAAATATATTGAAGAAGAAAATTTATAATAAATTTTGTTTTTATAATTCTATATTTAATCTATTCTGCAGGTGTAAATTACACCAAAGTACGAACACACCATGATTAAGAATATAAATTTACTAACTATATTACGCAAGTAATAGAAAAAAAGTGGATTTATTAATATTTCTATATATAAGTTTACATTTAAAATATAAAAAAAAGAATTTTATGATGATAAATTATTATCTCTACATCTTTTATTTTACAATAATATGAATTTATGTGATTTTGTGTAACAATAAAAATCTTATTTTTTTTTTAGGATTCAATATTACCATTGCTAGATAATTTAGCCAGATTTTTCTTTTTGATTTGCATAAATGTACATCTAGTAAACTGTTATTCTTTTTTGTTACTTGAGTAATTGAAAATAAAGTTCATGGTGCATAATTAAGCGTATATAGTCTGTTTTAATATGTTCTAATGGTAGCATATTTTATTCGTAATTACTAAATAAACACAATTTTACTTTTTAGATTTCTATTACACAATGAATTTTTAAACTATCTTAAGTGTAGTCTCATGATACTATAATCACACGAATCTAGATTTCAGGTTATGATAACTAAAGGTATATAAATATTACATTATTTTTCCAATCTATTTTTTATATATGTACTTTAAATCATACTAAGGTTCGCAAGGTAGGATAATTTAATTTTGAAGGATAACAAAGATCATTTTAAATATAGTGAATATTTAAAATAATACAAGTCACAGGAAATTTTTATATTTATGATGTACAAACATTTTATAACATAGGTATAAAAAGTTCTTTTATTATATATTTATATTATGCCGCAAAGTGGAATTTAGAAATTTATAAGATAGATAGTGCGACTGTGCTGAAATACACCCTATATTGCAAAAAAAAATGAAAAACGGCATTCTTTTTATATGTAAACATCATCTGAGTGCAATATAAGATTTTAAATTAATTTTTTTTTACATTTAAATCACAATTGACATATAATCATGAATAAAAGATAACAAAAAATATATTTTTTTACTTATAAATATTCTTATTATAACAAAAACTTGTAGGTTTCACTTCTAGTATTTTATTTTTTAAAAATTTATTAATCTCATTACTTGTTTTTGTATTTTAAATATACAAATTGGAATATAAAAGTGTTATCCATATTAAAATAGAAAAACGAGCTGCAATTCTAGGAAATTCTTTAGAAAATTATGTTATGCAATTCTATATATATTAAAAGCGACATTTTTATTTTCTATGCATACGTTTGACACCATAGGAACACTTATATGCTTTGTGTGCATATGGCTATATAAATAGCAAGAAATCTATCTACTGCTATATCTTTTAGATATAAATTTTGAAAAAAAAATCTTAAAGGGTTGAATCCTATAATCTTTTACTTTCTATTTTTAATTGCAGCTAGGTTCTATCGTCACTGGTTATAATATTATTTGGAACAAAAAATACAAAAAAAACAAGCGACTGCTTACATATATCCGTACAATGTTTCTTTCTTATGGTTTTTATGGTATTTGAATATAAAGATATAAAAATTACTCCATGATCTCTCGATGATCGTTTTTTTTAATCTAAAATTATCCATTTACATCAAAACTCATACATTTATATTTATAATTAGTAGATTGTGGTTTAAGTGTCGTTTTTTTATGCTTTACATCATATTTTAAAACTTTTTCTAGCAGCTTATGGACTGTTATTGTCTGTTTAGACGATGGCCTAAATGAGATTCGTATTTTAATATGATTGGCAAGCCCTGATTTTATAAACCGATTATCGTTTTTACGTCAATGGCTTGACTTACATCTGCAAATCAATGATATGATATTTATTAATAAATTGTAATTTATTTTTCATGTGTTTTATTCTATTTTTTAGATACTCATTAGTTATCATAGAAGCAACAAAAAAAGATCGAAAATTTTCACCTTATACTGTTATGAATTGGTAATTACTCAATGCTTTGGATATATAAGACAGTGTTTATTACACACTTATTCTCTAAAATTAAACCTAGACAATATTTATTCTTCTTTCTATCAATTTTCACTCGAAATTTTAGCTAACTATAAAATTACCTTCAACGATATAAATTTCACGTTTTCTTTTTAAAAATGTATTGGTGATATTTATGTGTGCAATAGCACTATAATCTAGTATAATTGTTTTAAAAAAATAGTCGGAATCGAACCGAATGTTTCTGATTGCGATTTTCTGTTATCTTAATATAAATTAAAAAAAATCGTAGGTTAACCAACTAAATTTAATTAGTTCAACTTGAAAGTAAAATTTTTCAAAAAATAGATGATTTTGATTTACTATTGGAATAAAAAAAATTCCATTGGTGCAAAGAATACAATTTTAAAAACCCAGAAAATTTACAAATAATTCACAATCAATTTTATTAAACTATTTAATGCAATAAAAAAGAATGAACTAGTATTTCGACATCAAATTGTATCTATATAGAAAAATATAAAGATAGAGCTGTAATAAATCGTTCCAGTTAGAATTTTATAAGACAGGACAAGCAATGAGAATCATGGAATAATATATTTTCGTGGCGTTTTAATGCAACAAAAATATATATTTCTTTTCTCCGGTAATTTTTTATTAAGTATTTTATTTGCTAGTTGAATTTAATTTATATGTACGTTTACAATTTAAATTAAAACATGATAATTTTCCTACAAAAGTGAAAAAGGTATTCCATCTTTTTATGGTGAAGTCGAACATGTGATAAAAATTATAATAAAAAATGTATCGAAATATTTTAGCTGTTTTATTTTTGCACGTGAAATTATATTAGCGATGTTTCAATCAAAATGCATAAATACGCTTCGTTTTAAAACATACTTGTGACACAAAAGAAGTGCAAGAGAAGCGATACATTTATATAAGAATTTCATTCTACAAAAACCTGAATAAATACACATTCAATAAATTTAATACATATATGGGCTGATTTGATGCTTATCTCCATATGTGTTTCTAAGATATTCATTACGCAAAATATTAACAGAAGATCTTTTTTATCAATGTTTAGGCCGAAAATACATATTTAATATAATTTCGCAATATCAGAAAACAAAATTCAATTTAATTCACACAGAAACACTCGGAAAAACAGAAAATAAGTCTTATAAGTTGATAGCTGCCACTTATACTACAAAAAAATAATCGGAGTCTATAAAAAATGTAAGATTTTATTTGAAATTTTTAAGCGTTGAAAGTAAAAGGCCTTAAATAAATTTGAGTGGATATACTATATTAACTTGAAATTATGAACCGTGTACAAAGTATGAAGTCTATGCGATCCGCGCCTATTTCATCTAAATTATTAGTAAAAAAAGGAATTTTAAGGATGTAGAAGAAAAAGTTTTGCGGGAATGTTATTATTTTTCGATATAGAAAACCATATAATTAAATGAATAAACGCTTTTTGCGTTTTTAAGATTATATAGACTTTTTTTACGAAAATTATATGAAGATATTTTTTTATCCACGCTGATAATCTTTTTTTTTAAATACACTTCGATCAGTTCTAAGAGTATTAGAAAGCTTGAAAATTAAAACTGCTTTATAATTTCATTTATTTTTTGTACCTATGATTTAATGATTTTCCGATGCTAAATTGCTTTTAAAATAGAATTATTGAAGATAAACCATAGCATATAAATCTTTTCAATTTTTTATAATGTTTTTAAAATGTAAATTATAACATTGTCTAATATAAAGTGTTATTGAACTTGAATTTATATTTCATATCAAATTCTTTGACTATAGAATTTTGACTATATATAATTATACGTAAAAAAGATCTGTTACAAGAGAAATAATTTATTATCGATATTACAGCGTTATATTTACTAAAAACAATAATATAAATCAATATGAATCGCAAGTATCAATTGCTCTTTTTTTAGATTGAGCAATGCGTAAAAAAATTAAAATATAATAAACAACTTACGGGTATTACTTGCATATTAAAAAAAAAGATACAAATTTAAAACCTCGAATTATGCCTTTGAAGACTTAATAAATTTGAATAATATTTATAATCTAAAAATTTAGGTACTACTGGTTAATTTAAAAAAATGAAAACTCATGATTGTCTGATGATTATTAAGAAATAGGATTTTACTAAAAGCAAAAATACAGCTTAAAATGAATTCGAATTTTATTACAATAAAATCATATTAATGTATTTATAAACAATAGAATTGCTTATCTTAATAAATAGAATATCCTAATTGAAACCGAGCCACAGTTTTTTTTGCGTTAAATAAATATAAAAAACTATAAACAAGTTGTTTTATTAAATAATTTATTTTTATTGTCGAAAATAAGTACATATATAGGATAGAAATAAGAATCAAACTATAAGATAATATGTCATTAAAACGAATGTTTTTTGATGCAAAAAAAATTAAATTTTTGCAGGTTTTACAAATATCTCGATACATAAAATTTTCTTGTATACAGTTCAATTTAATTAAAAATATTTTGCACAGGAATTTTTAATTATCAGTATAATGATTGAATTGATATAAATACCAGAAAAAAATTGTTAAATTCGTTTTTTTTTATTGATGAATTATCCATTTGACTTAAGCATAGCCTAGGAAAAACTCTGTTCTTAAGATATGATATTTATAGATTGATTGTCGTCAGATACCTCATAAGTAACGGATAATTGTTTATAAAAAAAGCAATAATATGAAATATACAAGCATAAAATCACATGTTGTATAAAAACAAGTGTTATTAAATAAATGGATCATTCATATACTTTGTGATAATTTTGCACTTTATATTTGTTTCAGTTGATGAGTAAGATTATAACTATATAAAAATTCTGGATTAAAACTAAAAATAAAACAATTATGCACATGTATTTAATGCTAAATGCAAAATATACAATTCATCTGTTGACTGTGAAATATCATTAAAATTTCTTTTTATGGGCTTGCAAATTAATCTAGAGCTCTAAGCTGATCTAATTTACCATCTTTTTTTTTGCAATGCAAATTTAAATTTAATTTTATTAAATTTAGCTATTAAATATAAATTTATGATAGAAATTTTATAAAATTTCAGAATTTCATGTTTAAGCAGTAATAATGTTCTATTAGGCAAAATGATAAAATTTATATACATTTGTTGGATTGTAATTATTGCTTTATTTGCCCTTTAGTTATATAGAATCGTTCAATGCAATTTTAATATTTAATTCATACAGTAAGGATCATAGCATCTATCAGGCACATCATATTTTGTCTTAATCAATCTATATGTTTAATCAAAATATTTATTTTCATTTTTTTCTTAATCCTATTGTTTTAGTTCGGCATTAGCTATAGCTTGGATTTTTAAATTGATGCTTTTAATTTATATTGATTATAAAACAAACATTCAACATATCACCATATAATGTTCTTGATTGTCTATGTTCGTTTAATTGTTTTTATCTTATTAATTCATGCTTAATCAAACTTTCATACAGTTCAAAGCATTAAATTCATATATAAAAATTATAAATCATGAATTTATTTATTATGCGCAACCTGCACACGTTAATTTGGAGATCAAAACTTATTGTCTACCCTTACGTAAACAATATCTTTTACTATAGTACTCAAATTATTTTCATATTTTTCTAATTCATAGGCGTAGTGTGATTTATTAGAAAATAAATGTTTGCGACTAAACAATTAATTGTAATTGTTGATCATATTGTTTTGTGTGTTTATATGGATGTCTTAAATCAATAGTTTTCAATAAAAAGCTTTATTTAGTTGATAAATGTTGATATATTTTTCATATCTTAAAAACTTACACGTAAGCATGATAAAGTGTTGAAATTTATAATTTTTTTTAATTGAATATTTTCTTGATTTAGCATACTTTTAAATACCCATTATTATAGTTATAGTCTACTATTTACATTCCTTCTTGGCCCCATTGATTGTGTATAGTAACATATAATAAATATCAAAAGCTGGTGATTGGTTTCTAATCTTATATAATAAATTTTTATGGTATGTGTAGTGTCGAAGTAAACACAATCCTATTCAATAATTTAGGGTTAAATAGAGTATTTGCAAATTCCAGCACATGTTCTGTTAATTAAATCTTGAATTTTCTCTTTCTCTTTCTTATGCTCTATTGCTATAGATATTTTATATATTAAATACAAGATAGCCGATACGTTTAATTTTGACCGGATATTTTCATCTAAATAGCCACATTATGTCTTAAAACATTTCATCTATTTGTAAACTTTTTAATAATTAATATGATCAAATGAGTCTTCAAGCAATCTTTTGCAATATAAAATTTAATTTTATAGATCAAAATGATCAAAATCTTATTCAATGTTTTGATTTTTTAGTTTATAAAAAATTTAAATAAATACGTTTTATCGATTTATTTTATTTAATTAAATAATGTTTTAAATAAACAAAAATACATATTCGCTTCAAACATTTCTTAAATTAAATATTAAAGCCTGATAAACCCGCCAAAGAAATAATTGTATAATATCATCAAAGTATATTTGACCATGATAGAAACCAAAATACAGTGAATATAATTATCTGATAAATTTTTCTTATGTTTATTAATAAAAAATTTAATATAATAAGGTTTAGTGATAGTATACAATTTAGAAACATATAGCATATTTGTTTTATAAATAAAATTTGTTCATTGTATCTTTTTCATTGTTAGAATACAAAAAAAAATTGAGAGTGTTTGCATCTAGATTGTTTTAAAAATTTTAATACAGATAGGGAAAAAAGGATGTTATATGAAGCTCCATAGTTATAGTTTTTACGTTAAGATTGAAGTTTACACGCAACAACATTTGATTGATTGATATTAGGTTAAATACGATTTTTTTACTAAAATAATATAGATAACAATAAAATTTGAACTAGATAAATAGATATCTATAAAACATGACAAAATTAATATTTGGTTTTTCACTATCATGCATATATTATACACGGAGATAAAACATGTTTTAAATGTAAAATTGATATTTATAATTTTCCTAGATTGTTTTAGTTAAGGTTTAATCTTTTTATGAATTTTATTTATAATAATTTAATTTGTATTTTCAAAATTAATTCAGCAAACCTAAAATTATTGCAGCCACGAAAGATTTTTTTCTGACAACTAAAAATTTATTGGATTGCTATCCTACGTTTTCAAGGATACATTTTATGTCTAGCTATAATTCTTTTTTACAATCCAAATTAAAAGCGAATCGTGTTTTACGCGTCTATTATATGTATATTCCCTTGAATATTACGTATTTACACAATAGTTTAGATAATTTTTGTAAAAATACATTTTTTCTATTTATTATTGGTCTTATATACAGTTCGAGTTTTGAATTATTCATAGATATAAAATCAAGTAACTCTGCATTTTAAAAGCCTTTGATACCATAAAACAATTGATTTTACAATGACGCATAAAATATAAAAAAAAAGTAATAATGACTGAAATGTGGGTATTTAAATCTAAATTGTATTTTTCTTGTCAATTTTCTGCTCCTTTACAGTAAATTCAAAGCTTAAAACAATAATAATGTTAGATAATAAGTGAGCAGAATCGCTGCACAAAAGGAAGTATTCACAATAATAATGCTTTGTAACAAAAAAATGAAGAAAATCCTGTTGCCTAATATAAAGTTTTGCCTTAAACAGGATCGCATCAAGATTTAACTGCCAATCACAGTGTTTATAGTTCGAATTTAGTATCGCAAGATATAACTACAAAATTCTATCAATATATGCTCACGATTATGATCTATGGATAAATAAATCGTTCGAAACATATTATCAACATGAAATGATATTCATTTATAATAAAACAAATCTTTGGGTATAGCATATATTGATATGCGACTAAATGATGGCATTAAAAAAATAAATTGTGAAAGTTTTGCATATTATGCTGGAAATTTCGATCTTTATATCTTATTACACCATACGAAGATTTATTATATTATAATAGTGCTCCATTTTGTAAAATAATATATAGCCCATCTTTGAATTTCAAATTACATGATTTTTATATATTTTAGGATACCATATAAGGCATTTCTGTATGGATTTTATACAAAAATTGTTTTATGTATAGTGGAAGTAATTTTAAAATATGAAGAAATAAATGTAAGATTTTTATCCTAATAAAATTACAAATTCTATCTACATTATCAAATTTCAAGGTTTGAAAACAAGAATAAAGTATTTACATCCAAAAATCACCATTCCTAAAGTAATGTTTATTTGGTTGATTTCTTATATATTAATAGATGTAAAATAAATTTTTTTTATCGTTTCAATGCAAATTTATATTTAAATATAATTTTATTAAATAAAAAAATTGTATTTATTTTACTAAATAGAGAAGATAGAAATTCTTATTATTTTCATAAGGAAAATTATGCACATATTCTAAATATTTTTAAAATCATATGAAAACGTTACGATTTTAAAAATAGTTTATTTGTGTTGAATTACTGTAACATAATACCCTATCTTATGTTTATATTGCAAAAACAGGAAAGTCTAGAATACGATAACTTACACGTATTTAAAAAAAAAAGCCGAAAAAATACTTTATATATTATAAATCCGCTTTTTATTCTATCTTAAAAATTTATTTTTTTAAGCTCACTAGATAGAAAGATTTCGATTATTTTCGGCATAGCTGTATTACAATATGTATAAGAAATATATTTTCGGGATATAGATTACAAATAAAGAATGTCCTATCGCATCAATATATGCAAAAAGATTTTAGAACTTACTAAATGGATTTATATATTGTCCATTGCAGTTAAACCTGTTTTACTTTTTGTGTCAAGTGTATTTTCTTCAGCTATAATAAGTTTACACGCCCGATAAAGACGAAATTCTATCTTAATGATTTGAGTCTAATTATACCAAAGTATACTATTTTGCTTTGAAATAACTTACGAAATAAATATACTAAAAGAATCGAAATTCTACAATTACAGAGGCTTTATGGGGAAATTAATATTTTCCTGGATAGTAAATTTTTGTTAATTAGTTGATTTTTATGCAAGTCTGCTATTTAAAATGCAAATTACAGACTTTATGTTCATAAATGAAATAAATATAGATATAAAAAGAAGATAAGAGCATTAAAAAAATCAATTTTAAGCGTTTCTCAGCAAAAACAGCTTGATAAAACCTTTATATAATTATATAGATGATATATAAATATTTAAAAATGTTTTTTTTGTCATATAATCATGTCATTACCTAAAACTGTATATTTCGTTAAAGTAACCATTATAAACATTTTTTTGTGTTTAATTCAAATTCCAGAAGCTCAATATTTCTTTGCTTAAAATCTTTTGTTATCCATGGTTTAATTTTAACTTAAAATAATTTAAAAAATAATTAAATCAAAAAGTATTCCAAAACGGAATATTGATAAGTATATCAATCTCATAACACTATTTATCCATAAAAGATTTTTTTATGATTTATATAAAATATTTTTTCCTTAAAGTTGTTTAAATTGAGATAATTTTTTATGTTTTTTTAAATTTTTTATGTAAATCCTGCCTAAAAAATAAGCTAGCTTACGCTTTGCACGGTTTTGAACGCCGAATACACTTATGTTAAAGATCAGGTGCAAAATTATTTTTTTTATATTTTATATCGATATTTTTATAGAGATATATCAATGTTTGTGATTAAATGTAGTATTATGATTCTAAGAATTTCTTGTCAGAAAAAAGTATTGACCCTGCAAATTTATATTATATAAAATTACTAATTTTATAATTTCTTAAAATTTTGTTATTATAAATATACAAAGCCACTTATCCTGAATATAAATAGTAAATATGATTGAAAGGTTCACAAGATTTCCAACTAAACATAATAAATATATAGAAAGTATGTAATCACACATAAAATTTATAATCGATTGAAAATATTTTTATTTGATTTTTATTGCATCAAACTTCACAATTTTACTATCTTATTTTCTCTAAAATAGAAGACATTAATTGCATGGATCCATAAAAAAATAATTATTACATGAAAATAAATATTTAGTAGAATAAAGTAATCCGTATTTATATATAAAAAATTTTGAAGCTGTTTTTTACATGTATTATTATATATAGCTTAAATATATATCTTTTTATAGTCTTTTTATATTAAATATACAATCAATTTTGAATTTATATATTGTTTATGCTGCAACCTCTTTATAGTAAAAATTATACATATGAAAATATTCAAAGTTAATGTATAGAAATCGTGACCTTGTATCCTAAAATTATAGAAATACAATATGATATTATCAAATTTACATATATTCTTGTATGAATCTAGGAAATCGGTATATTAGTTATTCTAAATGATCCGTGGGTATAGTTTAATATGGTTTTTATTATATAATAAATCATCGATTTTTCTTTATAAATTCAATTTATGATTTTTTCGACTCTTTGTTTGTATTTTTCTGTGATTTTACACCTTAAATGTGCTTATAAAACCCTATAATGAACCACAGATCTACAAATATGGGTAAAATATAACTTAAAATATAATTATATATATATATACAAAATTACGATAAATTATTTTAGCTTCAGTCATCTTTTTATTGCAGTTAGAATATTTTATTTGTTGCATATTGAATTTATATAATCCTATTATTTTTTAATATTAAAAGCATTTATAAAAAATTCATAATGTTTATTTAGTGTATATTCAGCACGTACATTCTACAATGTCTAATATTGCAAGGATTTACGAGATGCTATGATTATTTTACTAATAATTAAACATCTAAAACAACATATATTTGCATTTTAATTTCTAAAAACCCCAAAATACGATTTTATAAGTTGGTTAAGCTGTTTAGTATAAGAAATAACGCCATAGGTTAAAAAATATATTATTACGACTTCTCAAAAAAAATCGCCTATATTTATACACATTTAAAATAAAATCAACGTCTTTGCGCGTCTTCATATAATTCATTATTATTTTTTGAATAAAACTAAATAATTTGAAAAATATCTAGTTTATAAATTATATACGTAAAGATTGTGAAATATCTCTTAAATATATATTTTTTTTACACTGCTATATTTTATATTCTTTAGATCTATAGTTGTTATTGTTCAAACTTGCGATGCAATATAACTAATAATAGACTCTTTGATGTTTTTTAATTACTCGAAGTTCTGTTTTTTGTTTGGTGTTAAGAAAAATCACATACTTTATTGAGTCAAAATTTCACCCATTTTATATGTGCAATAGATATTTTACATGTAAATAACAATATTAAAGTGCAAAAATGCACACTTTACAAAGTATATTTGTGTACTTT
The DNA here is from genome assembly GCF_057557595.1 of Rhyacophila brunnea. NCBI lineage: Eukaryota > Metazoa > Arthropoda > Insecta > Trichoptera > Rhyacophilidae > Rhyacophila > Rhyacophila brunnea. The sequence continues at coordinate 184,371 of NW_028232828.1, forward strand.
AAGAAAAAAGACATGTTTTATATTGATTTGGATTCCTTTACATATAAAAACCAGATTATACTAGTTTCTTGTCTTATTTTATCTCATATTTAGCCAATATATCAATTTGGAAAAACCAAGAAACGTTTTTAGAGAAGATAAAAGGTTTTTGTTATAAGATAGGTGTATCTGACATGATTAAAATTAGAATTAAAGCTTCATTTTACATAAGTTATGAGCAGTATAGAAAAAAATATAGAATCCCGTGTTTATACAATATATAAGTAAAAACCAAGTTTCTGGCGCATTTTGTCATTTCATATTATATAATGTTAGAAAACATGCATGTCATCTATCCAAATCGATATTTTTTTAAAAAAATTAGCTAACCGTATAAAAATGCTCTTACTATTTTTATTTCCTTTAAAATGCCGTGAAAATTGTACCTAAGATCAATCCAGGTCAACCAATGAATATGTTATGAATGATTTATGATGTATAGAATGTATTGAAAAAGCAGAATATACCAAGTTCACGAGAAAAATAGGCAAATTTACATAATTTTGATGAATACATTACTAAAATGGATTTTATAGATATCCCTGTAAATCGATAAGACCAAAAATATAAAATTGCATAGTTAAAACTATAAAACTGATTCATAGGCATTTAAAATAAGGGATTGTTCATAAAAAAGAGATTTAGTAGAATTATCGTTTCGTGTATTGCATGTTTCATCAAATATTTTATTGCAATCAATTATGTTTTCAAAAAACTTGAAAAACAATATTTCTGATTAGATTCTACTAACAAAATTTCTCTTTAGATATTTTTTTTAGTGACATATGCGAAATAGAAAATATCTTTTTATATTTGTAAAATATTTAATTTAAACAGATATTTAAAACCCTTATTCTATTTTTCAAGAATCATAAAACAAGATATTGTATCTATGTGTGAGAAAGAATTCTATTTGATCCATTCTATTTGAAACTGACATGCGATGGTTTTATCTATATTTATAAGAGAAAAATATATTGCTTGATTCTAATTCATTCGATAAAGAAAGATTTGATGCTGACATCACGTTATGTGTTCTCTTGAAATGATATTCCTACATAAAAATTCAAAAGCTTTTTTTGCAAATGTTATAAGGTAATCATGTAATAATTTACGTTGATTTACTTAGATTGATAGAGTTACTAATATCTATATTTGATGTTCTGACATAAATTTCATCTGAAAGCATCAGGATTCAATGTAAGAGATTCCTTGATTTTTAAGAATTAAATATATAAGATATTTTATTACAGAATACCATTTTATAATTTAATATTGTTGTTTGATTCTTAATTGATAGATATTTTATTAGATAGAAATGTTGAACCAAAAAACATGCTTGATCGTGAACTTTTGCACATCAAAAAAGAAAGTATTACAAAAAAAATTTAACAGAACATTATGATCCATATAATTTCTTATTTGTGGTTTTTAAAAGTTATGAAAACATATATAAACGAAAACTATAGATATAAGATATAGAGTTACAAGAAAAATTTGAAATTTTATTAGATTGTCGGTTGGTTTAAAATATTCAACCTAGTATTATCAATGGCTTAATTTAAAGTCTGAAATAAACATATGAATAAATATTAACCTTAAAGACACAAAAATAGTAATGATAGATGATTGAATAATATTGCCATTCTATATCAATCTAGAGTTAGTATTATTCACGTATTTTTTTCCAAAAAATAAATCGTGATATTAGATAAAATAAAATATAAAAAAATAATAGAAGATGTCATTTATGCATAAATTTTATTAAATATATATTTTTTTTTATTAGTAATTCACCGGTTTTATCATATATAAAAAAGCATTAACAGTCGCCAAATACATTAATATAAGTGATATGATGCTACGAAATTGATGTAAACGTATGTGGCGAAGTAAAAATTTTCGCACAAATAAGAATATATGAATCAACGAAAACTTTGAAATAAAATAATAAAATAAATTTATCCGAAAATTGGGAAATAAATATCTAGATGAAATTAAAGTTAAAAAGTAACTAATTAGCATTTTTCTATAATAATATTGCTTTATTATGCATCAATTGAACATAAAGACTTCTTGGTAAAAGAAAATTTCAAATTGAAAGTCATCATATGTATTAATGAAGTTTGATATATTTTATACGATAATATTTCTAAATGTAGATAATAGAATCTCTTAGAGACTATAAACACAGAGATATATTTCGTTTGCCTTATTCAACAAAAAAGGCTTGTTCAAGATTAAAAATTTATACATTTAATTCCCGTTCGATTTCTTTCTAACTGATTTTTTTTATATTCTAAATAATTATCAATGAACCTATTTTTTAAATTTTAAAATCATTATCAATTTACTAATTATTAATATTGTTATCTTACTGCTAAGAGATAAATAAAAAAACATAAATTTAAGATTTTAGATAACCATATAATTTCGTAAAATTATTTTTTCCAAACTATAAAAAATTAATATACGTATTTTTTACATTTAATCATATACTCTAGTGGTAAAAATTATTAAATCTCAATATTATTGCCCAATATGTAAGTGAATTAACAAACAAATTAAAAGTAATCCTATAAGTCTTTAATCAAAATTAATATCAATATAAGAATAATTTTTTGAAGTTTGTATTTTGTGCATTAGTTCAAAAGATAATTTAACATATAGAATAAAAAGGTCTAGCTGAAGAATTTATATAAAATAACTTTTATGTCATTATTATAAAATAGAGAAAAAGATTACATATCACACATAAAAAATTCAAAACAATTACAAATCGAAATAATTGCATTATAAATTAAAAAGTAAAATAAATATTCATCGCCAAGCTTCATAAATATAGTATATCAAAATATATAACATTTCAAATAAAATTTTGAAAATCCTCTACGAACTTGATGCTTTTTTTTTGTTTTTTATTGTTCGTATTGGAGCATGAATGATTGAATATAGCATAGGAGCTAAAAATATGAAGAATTTTTGCTTTTTTTCTCATAGATTAATTCAATTACAATAAAAAAAATAAAATTAGAATACAAGTTGAAACGAAAAGCAAGAACCTAAAACATTAGATATATTGTTACTTTCTATAACAAAACAATTGTTTTTTTATGATTGAAATTTTTACGTTATGACAAAATTTCTGTAGATTTATAGTTTGCATAAATGGGGTATGTAACTTCTATGTATAAATTCCACCTGCTAAGACATAGAAAGCCTACAAGAATATTGCACAACTCTAAAATGCTCCTCTGGCCCTTCCCCTCTAATCTTTCTTGACCGATTCTCTTCTTCTAGCAGTGGATATTAATTAAAGTGCCTTAAAAAGTATGAATTTTAATAGATATGATGGATTTAATATTAATATATAGCATTTAGATATAATTTAATTGTAATTTACATGACGCATGGATCAATAACATAAAGAAGTCTCTCGAATGAATTATCATGAACATTTCATTATATGAATAACTAAATAAAAGGTTTATTGTGCCCTTTTATTATATTATAAGCGTAAAAATATATATTTTATAGCCTTTTTATCTTTAAATAATATCCTTTACTTATAGTATTCTTCACTTTAATGTATTTTAATTTAATATGAAGTTTCATATTATTACTATAAAAAATATTATTTTTTGTTTATTTAAAATGTTTATTTTGTGTATTAAATTTGTGTGCTCTATAAATGTTAGTTATTTTAAGAAATAAAAACGTTTTCATGTACCGAACTAATTATTATCAATATTTTCATGTATCAAAAGTTTGTTTTAAATAACACTTATGTGTTTAAATATATATTGGCTTATAATATAATGAAAAGATTGATGGGTTATTATATAATTTACGGTTTTTATTTTAATCTTAATATATATCTTTTAGATATGTACGTTTATAATTTTGTTTCGTTTATTTTAAATGCTTTTGACTTTTATAATTTTTAAATACAATATTTATGTTTGATTTGCTACAAAACTACCAGAATTAGAATTCCATGCTATCTTAAATTAAATTAAAACTGACCATATATATTTTACAAACGTACTTCAAATAAAGAGGAATAAATATGGCAAAAGAGGAGAGTGAATAGATAAAAAAATAGCAAAATTATATATAACCATCATCATAAGTGTGAAAACGAAACGCAGTACCTCGTTTCCATATACTATCAAACGAGTCATGTATCAAACTCAATGTAACAGAATACAGAAACTGATAGGATTGATCAATAGATTCATGCGATATACAACTAAATTCTAAAAATATTCCAAAGTATTTTTTAAAGTACTTGTGAGATTTCTTCAGAGGCTATAATGTTATTTAGATTTGCAAAACAAGCATTTCGATTTAAATCATTATCATTATCATTAAATTTTTGAAGACAATGATAGGTACATAGAGAACGGTCATATATTTTAATGATAAATAAAAGTAAAATGAGCTCGAGTATAGATATAAAAAATCCAAATTTATTTAGTGATCATGGAAAACTTATAAAAAACGATTCAGAAATAATATTAAACCATGAAAATATGTCGTTATCTTACCTAGCAATATTATACTGTGAGCTAGAATATCACAAATTATGCAATAAATTATATATAATTTATGTATTCAATTTCATTTTGTTATTCTTGTCTATTATTTTTAGAGTATCACAAGTTCTTTAGAAAAATTATTTCTGTCATGTAGCAAAAGCCAGTACAAATTAAAAACTAAAAATATTGGAATTTAAAGAGAGAAAAGCATGAAGAAAATATATACCAAAATTAAATAACATCATATGGTCTGGTTTCTGGAAAATATATGGAGAAAGAATTTAGAGAAAAATAATAACGCTGACTATATAATCAAAGATAAAAAAAGAGCATACCATCTAAAAATGTAGAGAGGAGAATACTTGAAACCAACGTAACATATAGATTAAACCGATAGTTATTTTTATCGATTTAATGTTTCATTTCAACATCTGAATATTCTACAACTCACGGATGAAACTCAACCAGAGCTTTAGCAGAAGGAAATACAAAGTCTGTTTTTTTGTTTGAATTTTCTAATAAAACAAAAAACTAGCCAAAAAGATAAATAAAAGCGAAATTGCTAATCAATTAATATGTTTACAATTGCTGCATCATAAAACAAAGTCTTTCAAAATGCTAAACAATTTATAAGCTTTAAGACATCTTTCAAACGATATATATGGATAATTTTTATAGAAAAGAATTATCACTCGCCGATGATTACCATTTAGCCATATGCAATGACATAAAAATGATGTCGAATTTTACCGGTTATATTCTAGCATAACTTATCCTGTTTTAAAATAATTATAAATTAGCCTAATTCATGAGCGCTAACTTATCAAATAACCATTGAAGTAATATCTATTATCCAACAATTTATCGAAGACATTTTGGGCATTTTATTCTTTTCTTATTTATTATATGGAAAATGTGTAAAATTTGCAGCTATGACGCCATGATTAGATTGAGTTGAAACGGAATACATAACATAAAATTCATTGAATTTGTAAAAAACATATAAAAAGAGCAATTTTTGTTTTTTTGTTGGGAATAGGATTGCCTTATTGCAAATTTTATTAAATAAGTCATATCAAATGTGAATTACAGCTGTCAGATACAGTAAAATAGATATATATTCATAAACTATAATATTTTAAGTGCTCAGTAATTCTACATATGACCTCTGGAAATATAATGCCAAAATTCAACAACAATTAGAATGCATTACACATGAAATAAATCAATAGTAACTTGAAGGTGAATGACCATGTAATAAATGATCATGCATAATTTTAATATAACTGGCTTGTTATTTCTATAAATAATAGCATGAAAATGATTGCATTACTTTATAAATCAAAATAATATCAATAAAACCGGAGAATGTCAAAATAATACATCGAAAATTTTTGCTAAATATATTCTGTTGCTAATTTACAAGCACAGCACAAGAATTATATCCTTCGTAGTAACTTTGTGGTGTGATAATAAATCACCTAAGTTCTCATTTTACCATAAAAAAATGCTTGGGGAAATAGAAAATATCCAAAACAATAGGATTATTTGAAATCACATATTTTACATCATATGGTGAAGACACAAGGAGAAAGGAAACAAAAAAGATTATATTTGAAATAAGATAGAAATAACCCTTTATAAAGAACATTTAAATAATTGAATGTTTAAAGGTGAAACAAAGTCATAAGACAATGCTGTATATCATTAAAATTTAGAGTATTATAATGAATTTACAAACGAAAGCGTTTTTAAAAAAGAAAAAACGGAAGATACATAATGTTCTATGTATGCAAGCAAAACAAAAAAAAAGATTATATCCTATTTAAATGTCGTAATTTAATTAAAGGGTCCAGGTGAGAACATATTTATACAACATTAAATATATTTCTCGTGAATAAATTAAATATGAAAAATTGCTTAATTAATATGCTTATATTTCTTAATTCATATGAATATTTCAATTCTAAAGACTGCAACTGAATGATTTAAGAATTATTTAGAGAAATAAAGCATTTTATAGTACTAAGGAATATATCCTTATATATGATTTTGTATCTAATAAAAAAGAATTGATTATAGGATTCTAGGTGATATAAAAATTGCACATAACAAAAAAATATTAAATGAACGTTAATAGTCACTAGATCAGGTGGAGGGTAAACTTTTCCCCCTAAGCACATTTTCTTGTTTTGAAGAAGTCGCGAAGCCACATTATAAGATAATTTATACACAAAAAAATTTAAATTGCCTGATCATATAAAAAATGCAAAAAATTTTCTAAGAACGTTTTATTTAGTGTGTTAGTTGATATTGCTTTTTATATATCTATCTCAAATTCACACATTTTTTATCTTAATTAATCTTCTTGTAAATTATTCTTAATTTTTTTTCTTAGTCGTTTTTTAATTTAAGTATAGTGATAATAGTAAGACCCACATTACGTACTTTAAAAACATTAGAATAAACGCTAAAGTTTTTTCGAAATAGAGATACACTCTTATATTTTTTTAGATATATAATGGATCTAGCTTATTGCTGTTGAGTGATTTATTTATATTATCTTCTGGTAATGTAGGTAGCTCAAATGAAGTCCTACCAGGTACCTGCATTATATTCATAAGATGGGATCACGCAAGATGCATGCTTATCACATGTTCTGAAATATCCTTAAATCTTTTATCACATTTAGTTTCAGGGACACTAATATATAGAATATCTTCCCATATCCTCTATTTTCGTAATTTCTATAATCATTTAAAATTTATTTCTTAAATCTTTCCACAGAAATAAGTTCCCTTAAAAATTATAATTTTTTTCGAAAGACTTTTTTCTTCCGTATATGTAACAAATTTATTTTATTTTATTTACAAATAGCTATAAATCAAGCACATTCTGTTTATGTGTAATATCACAAAAAAAAGCAAGATCGTGACGGAATTATTCATCTTTCAATCGACAAGGCTGATCAACTTTACTTACAAACGATGTAATGTTTTCTTTAAGCTCAAAGACTTACAGATAAGATACAGCTTATTGTTTATAAACGAATTTTCGAATGATATGGAAGATAAAAACTGCTGGTTCTTTTCTTCTAAAAGTAGCAAATTCTAAAAAATTTACGTTTTTTGCTGCACGTTTTCTGATATAATTTACGATTTTAACGGTTTCTTTAACAGATTAAATTATGGCAGCTTGCATATCACAAAAATTATTTTTATGTGCATGCAATTAGATTCAAACATATTATTTATCAAGACTCTCTTTTTTTACCAATGCAATGAATCCTTCTTGTTTTCCTTTCATTGCAGGTGCTCCATAAGTAACTTAGACTATAAATATAATATACTAACCCATGATTATCCACATCTATCTTTGTCTTTTTAAAAATAAAACGTTTGTGTTCTCCAAAAAAAATCTATCGGACAAAAAAATTTCACCATAGGAGATTTGCAAGTAATTATGCTAAAAAATAGAGAATCTGACAGAATACCTTTTCTGATTGTACATCGACAATGGTGACTAATTGAAATCAAGATTATACAAAATATATACAAATGCTTTTTTAAGATATACTAAAAATTTAGCTGTCTTTTGGTAATGGTACCTCATAATAATGTGGTATAGCAGCTTTTGAACTATATCAGAATTAATGTATTTTGCTTTTATTGTTGTTCATTCTGATTCGCTTGATACTGCTAACTAGTTAACCCATTCTTTCTTCTAGACAAGCTTTTCAAATAATCGCACCTGTAGAATTTTTATCATAGCTAACAAAGTAAATATATAGCTTTGTTTTGCTTACTTTTGTTTACCATTTATTTATTCAGCTTCTGTTTGAATACTTCTCCTACCAAAGCAAAGTATTTATGTTTTTTATGGAAAGCATAAAGTATATTTGCATTTTGCTTCTTAAACGTAGAGTGAATACTACCAAAATAAATGTTCCATCTTATTTTTAACTGCTACGATATATTAGCAAGTATCAAATCAATTTAATAATTATCATTTTAGTTAATTCATAGTATATAGGGGGTGTTAGATTTTTATAAAATTTTTTATGAAATAAATTTATATGGACCAATATAAACTGAATAAGCTTAGAGGCCACAAAAGTTGCCTCTAAAGGCCTTTGTTACGATATTGCCCCAGTTTGTGCACACCTAGTTTATTCACAGATAAAATTATACATTGATATATGTCTAATATTACCAGAACATAAAAAATGGAAAAATTGATGCAAAAAGTATATTAATATGTGAAAATTTCATGTTTTTTTGCTAAGCTTAAATTTAAATGCATAAAAATATTGCAAGATTAAATTAGATATTTGTAGGGTTTATGTTTGTAAAATAAAAATCTTTAAAAAAATCGAAAATTTTAATCGATTTGACAAATTATTGCGGTCTCAAGGTTGAAAAAAAAAGTTTAGCAATTGTATGCTGCATTGTGTTTATTCTCTGTAGAGGTTTTTAATATGCATAATTAATGTAAATTATGATTGATTTTGGTGTTATATACGGAATAGAAAAAAATATAAAAAGATAATTGAAAATATTGTCATATCAAAGTTAAAAATGTCTTTCTATAAAATAGCAAAAACATGTATGCAAAATAACAAAATTTTCGGTTATCATAAAAATATGCTAATCTTCTGACAAAAAGGCAAGTATAATTCTCAATTTTCTATGATCTTTCTCCAATGAAAAGAATATAAATTTTTTGCAAACTGTTGGTTATACACATATAAGTTCATATGAATCGCATATTATTTATAATAAATACAAAATACAAATTATTCATGATGGATATAGAAATTTTTTAGAATAAGTGCTGGATTAAAACTATAAATTTAAAACTACTAAAGATTATTTTAGGTGCAATGAAACTAAGTTATAGGTGGGCAACCTGGTATTAAACAATATATCTGGGTGTATTAAGGCATAAAATTTCGTATTTTAAGTCACTCAAACCTGATTATTATCTATAAATCTGGATAATATGGCATATTACCCGTATAATTTGCACTTTCATAATGTGTAAATATCTCTCTAATTCTTTCAAAAAATCAATTTATTTTTTAAAGAAAAATACGATAGAAAAGAAAGAAATTTATTATTAATCTTATTTTTGACGTTAATTTATAAAAACATGTTTTATTTATTCTCAAAAAGCATTTTAATTATCTTTTACAAAATGTCATTATATTTTTGGAAGATTGATATCGCATCAATTATATCTGAAATATTAAATCGTTCGACAATCATATCTAAATAATTTCGCCAATTAAAAATGTTTTAAAACATATGTATTTTACTCCTTTTTTGGGTTTAAATCTTTAATTTATAGAATCTTTTTTTTTTAGTTTGATATTTTTTAATTTGCGAGGTTTGTTATCCTCATATTAATACATATACTATCTTGAAAAAAACCTTTTTAAATGCCGCAAATAAAAGGGTTTCGGTATACATAAATCTATTTTACAGATTCAAATTTATCCAATTATGTTTGTGTTTTTAATCTGAACATTTACACGTATTTGGCAAGGAAATATTTTTTTTATATTATAAATCACTATATCAAGCCTTAATATAAATAAAGATAATAATTACATCCATCGTGTCTCTTGGTGTTTAATTATTATTCAACGTAGAATACGAATGGGTTTTTTTGTGTCATTTATCAATTTTTTCATCTAAAAATATATTTGAAATGCATATTAATGATTTATTGTTCGTTTTCTTATGTAGTTATATTTTTCTTTGCTCTCAAAATATTTGACAAAAGCATACAATATCAATATATAACACTTCTAATATATGACGATCTTTAACGTCATATTTACACTTAATTGTCGCTTCTAAATTGAATTTCTGCATTTTTTCTGTCTTATGCGCAGATATTTTGGGGTTTAAGAGATCTTTGTTCAATATAAGATCACTAGACGCTAAAAATCTAATCGCTTATTATCTTAAATGAATTTCTGGGGTGTTGCAGCTCTTAAATATAAAAGTTTGTAAACATGCGCCATACAAATGAATTTATGTGTATGATTGCTCATATAAGCTACTATGTAAATAATGGTTTTGATAAATATTCAATCTTCATTATTTATTTTACCGAGGTTAAGCTATTCGCGTATATGGTTATTTATAACAAATTTTAAACACATATAATAATACAGCATCAAAAAAAAATTAAATGTGCGATTTATTTGTAATGCATTTGTGGATCTGAGCATTGATGAATAAAAATAAGAATAATCTGTTTAAATTTTACATGTATAGCTTAAATATGTTTTTATGCAAAGATGTGAAGAAATTTTGCCTTTCATAATTAATTTGTGTGTATTTTTATATAAAAACAGAGCAATAAACTGCATCTCTATATATTGCCGTTTTCACATATATTTTTCACAAGATATGTCGTTTAAATACACAATAAAACGTCAATCGTGTAACATTAGATCATATTAAAAATCATGCAATATTTTTAAGATTTTTTTTCACATTTTCAACATTTTCAAAAAGATAAATATCACCAACACAAAAAAATATCCCATTTTATATAAATTTTGATATGTATATAGGTACATTCTTAGGCGATAGATACTAATTTAATGGAATAAAAAATCAAATTGTAGTTTTTTAAATATTTTGAAGAAACTCTTAGTGATATCTGAGTCTGAAATCAACAGAGGCTAATTCAGTATGCCAATAAACCATATATATACGAAATTTAGCTTCTGAAATATATCTATGAGGTAAAATATTGATATAAAAATAATTTGGCTTCTTAAAATATTTATTTGCGAGCACATCTTTTTTAACGCATGTTTCTAGAAACCAGTATATATTTTTTATAAACTTATTTATCGTTTTTTCTTTCTAAAATTGATATTATACGATTATATTAGAAATTTGTTAAATTTATCACAATATATGTTATAATCGTATGTGGTGCGTATTTTCATGTTTAGATGTTATATCCGCAATAAAAAAAATAACACCGCATTAACGAGCTTCCACTCATAACTTAAACCACAATTTATATAAACAAGTAAGTTATATAGAGGATTACTATTTTATAATGTTTAATCAGATCAATATATTTTTGTTTATAATTTTCTGCAACCTGAAATCATGTTAATATTCAAATGTAATCATTTTTATGATATTGCATGTTGATAATTTGAAATTAAATAGTTATGCCATAAATATAAAGGATAGATTTAATTATATAGCATCTAATTCATGAGGGAAAGCAAAATTCAACATTAAATATCTGGAATCAAATAATAATATTTTTTCGGAATATGTTGACGTTTTTAAATTTGTATCGGTTTTTATATTTTCGAACCCACTATTTTGTGTTTTTTAAATTCGTGTAGATTTTGAAATATTCATATTTGCGAAAATACATTTCTGCATATTTACAATACCATCTTTATATTTATATTTTATGCATTGGATTTCTTTTAATCAATTGAATAGATTGAATAAAAAACAAATCACCTGTTTTATTTATGTATAGTTTATTTGACAAATCAAAACTTGAAACTAGGTCTATCTTAATATTAGGAAAATTATTATATTTATTTGCTACTTTAAAGTAAATGATGCATTAATTGATTTTAAAGCTTAAAACCTAGGAATTGAATTACATTAAAAAGATGATCGTGAAAGATCTAGTTTACATGGTAGTTGCATATATGATCACATCTAAAACCGCAATTAATTATTTTTAATGGACGCTTCGGCCACTATTTTATGTCAATTTATAATAAACTCAGTAAATAATTGGTCTTTGCTTTTATATTAATCATGGTGTTTATTTTATGCTACTGGTCTCATTCGATGTTAAAAGCATAAGAACATCCGGAATTCAATCTAATCAATGTGATGTCTGGATGTTATTTTCGAGTCAAAGTGATTTTTTTATTATAAAACTTTCGTCCAAATAATTTAGCTCTTAGGTACAAAATTAAATCATCATATTTTAAAAAAGTTTTAGTTTGAATAAGCTTAGGCCTATGCATAAATATTCAGGTAGAAAGCAGTAAAATACATTATAACGGAAGTAAGATCGTAAATAAAGTTGATATTAATATATTAAACAGTTACTTCTAAAGATATATATTCGCAAACTTCATATGTTTTGTAGTAGAGCCTTTGTTCAATTTATTTTTAGGTTATATAAATTGTATCCGAGTATATTATCATCAAGACACATTCAAAATGCAAATGCACAAAAAAAAAAGAATATCGACGAAATAAATATTTGTTTTTTTTTTGATATTATAAGATAATTTGATGGAATAAGAAAGATCTGGAGGGTTTAAATTTAAGCAAACTAACAATTAAAAAGCTGATCTTCATTTTTCTAACTGATATTATTAGAGATTTTAAATAATATAAAAAATTAATTAGAATAAATATTCTCTTCTAGATTGTTCAAACTTATTTTTTTGTAACAAATCGTTCAAAAATAATCAATTTAATAAATTTTTTTTATTATTATTCTTAAAAGATGTAACACAAAATTAAAATAATTATAATTTTTTTATAGAATCGCCAGAAAGTATAGTTCATCTATTTTTTCTTCAAAAAATCTGATATTTATATATTGGATGATATATTTGTTATTTAAATATTATAGAATTTTATTAAATCACCTTTTAATATATCATTTTTATCTGCATATGTTAGTTCAATCTATGGCATAAAAAACAAGCAATGGAAAAAAGATTTCAATCTTCTGGAAATATTATTATTTGTCTATAATTTTAAATTCAAATGAATGGTATTATAATCAATAATATATTTTTATTAATATTAATTGATTGCTATATATACTTTAAATTGAAGCTAATTTATATTGTAAATATTTTGTGCAAACAATAATTAAAATCCTTTAAACCCGTAATTATTACCAAAAACCTTTTAGATTTAAACTATGTATTTTATGCTATTGTGTTGGTTTTAATTATATCAAAAATCTTGGGTATACAAATTGAAATTATATTATATCTAGAATTTATTTATACGCTCATTATAATGCATTTAGTTTTTCTATTCTTTTATTCACATAAAGACGGAAATTTTTTTCTTTTCATAAATCCTAGCTTGATCAAATACAAAATAAATAAACAAAATTTTTTAGATATAATTACATTCATTTTCATCCTTATGTGATGGCTTGGGATGGGTGGTCACAAAATATCGTACAAAATATGTTAAACAGTTAAAAATCCCGAACTAAGTATTGGCACGCATGCAACTCTCACACACCGCAAGGCTCTTAACTCGTCTCATTTGAGAGAAGGACAGCAGTGATGAAGATGAATCAGGGGACGGTGTCAAAACTGGCATCAAGGAGTTGAAATTTTCCAAACCCACTGACCACGTCTAACGGCATAAAATCTATAAAAAGAAAGATAACCATTAATAAATATTAATATTTCTATCTTTTTCGTTAGTTCAAAAGTTAATCTTATATCTATTTTATTTTTTATGCTTTAAAAATTTTGATTCTAATCGAATTTACTTTATTTATTTATATTTTACTTCTATTGCTTTTTAGGAAGTTCGCTTTATATACATAGGAACTATTGCTTAACTGCTGCGTCTCTCCATGGAACTCCTCCAGCACTTCTTGTCACCCGTAATCACCGTGGATTGGGCCACTTTCTCATAGGTGGCATTCATAATGTGATGGGAATGTGATTCTATCTACTGTTCGTCACTACAAGCTACAACCACACTCTACACTTACCTATATCCTTGCTGAACAATGTAGGATCTTTTTCAATACTGAAGGCACATAACGGGTTACACAGCAACCTCCTTTTTCTCATGGCTTGTCAGTGCTTTTTGGATAACTGGCCGCCTCTTTGGGTATTTATCTTTAGAGTAAATTCGATTCGAAATTAGTGGGGTGGGTGGAAATGGAACCCGCAACCCCTGACCTAGGGGTCAGACTTGTAAACCACACAACCATACCACCCCTTTCATTTTTTAAATATATATATATATATATATATATAAAAATATTTAAAGGATTAACTTATGAAAATATTTATTTATACAAATACTTTACTTGCGTTATATTTATATTAAAATTTAACTCTATTTACAATCACTAGTATCTCTTCAATGTTGTTTAAGGCCATTATAATTTTTGTGTATTTTTGTTAAGCAAAATAAGTTATATTTCTTTCTTTAAAATAATAATGTGTAATTACATTCGAAATCTACAATTTTATGCTTAGATAGCATAAAAAGTCCATTATATTATATAACATCTTTAAAAACAAGATGATAGTTATAAATTGAAATTCTTAGAACTTATATCTTTCTGACAAAGAAAATTCAATCACATAATTAGTTTTGTAAAATATAATGCTGGTGATAAATTAGAAATATAAATTATGCTTCATTATTTAAAAAAGATTTCGCAAATACATTATAATGAATCATAAAAAGTTTAAACGGCTTAGAATGTAATTATTTGTCATATGTTTTAAATAGATAT
This sequence comes from Rhyacophila brunnea, assembly GCF_057557595.1. Classification (NCBI taxonomy): domain Eukaryota; kingdom Metazoa; phylum Arthropoda; class Insecta; order Trichoptera; family Rhyacophilidae; genus Rhyacophila; species Rhyacophila brunnea. Next base: position 199,484 of record NW_028232828.1, read on the forward strand.
TTTATCGATCTCTATTCTTTTACAATATTGACATAAATATAATTGCTAATATGTGTGGTTTTGATTAAAATTACACAACGTACACTATATGTTGTTAAATTGATTTTTTATTCTTTACCGATTTTTCCATCTAATCAGAGCACATTTATTTTATAATTTAAAAATTATTTATTATTGAATTATATAATACTTGTGTAGCGTAATTGAAAAACATGTGTATATTGTAAAAATCTGCATCGAAATTAAATGATATATCATTAATTTTAATTGATACTTATTTTGGAAAATTAAAGAGGCGAAATCCAGACTATTGAAAAAAACGAACGTTATAGATACTCTTCTCAAGACTTAAGAAAAAGATTTTGTGCTGTATATAACTTTTAAAAAATTAGCATCATTTCAAAATAGAAAACCCAATTAATTAAATGGATACAAAATATCAATTTTACAGCTCTTAGGAATTAAAAAAAACAAAATTTACTCTAAATAAATTTAAAACCATAAATTTTTATATTAAAAAGTCTTCTATTTTAATTTATTAATTTACGTGATACACTATGATAAATAAAGCAAAATAACAATCTATAATATAGGCTAATTAGAGGTTTCTATTGAAATATATGAAGATCTTTATATTTATAGATAAATTTTAGACAAGTATATAATCTCAAAGAAATATAGACATAGATATTAACAGTTTGTAGATGCTAAAGGTTATTTTTGATGTAAAATTCTTAATTGTTCGAACAATGTTTTTTACTGATAAAATTACTATCTGTTATATTTTCATTACTAGCTCAAATATTGCATAAAGTTATTTGTCTTTTTTTAGTTTCGAATTGATCAAGAAATATATTATATTTGAATTCAATGCATCAAATAAAAGTTACCCTTTGTGCTATATTTCAGCCCAATAAATTTTCCAAAAAATATGGAAATATACCATACGTCACAGTATCAATTTATTATGATGTTGTTCTGCGTTATGGCCGGATTCTATTTTGCCACATTTAAAGTTCAAAGATGCTATAGAGTTTTAATCATTTTAATTGTATTAAAAAGCAAAGATATATAGATAAATACGAAACATTAATATATAACTAAACTTTGCGTTAGTAGATATTTCGAAGCATGACAGACGTTATATAGTTATATCTAGCTAGGTGTGTGTAATTTAAACATCTGAATACAGTTTTTCTGTTTACAGGTAAAAATAAAATTAAAACATCAATAAATTCTAGTTTACAGTGTTGTTTTATTTATTCAGTTGGTTTATAAGCTATTAGATAGTAATTTAACGATTAAACATAAGACTCATTTTTTTTACCTATTATTGTTTTAACCATTTCATCATATAGAAGAATCGATTTATATTCTTGAGTTATATGTATTATATGGATTAAATATTACTTTACTTTTAAATAATCATTAATATATATTTTATAACAAATTATAATTATTTCTTACATGGCAGCTGGTTGTCATACATATCGAAGCAAAAATAAATATCCAGTATGTGATTTTTTTGAATCTGTGATAAATAGCTATTGATTAAGCATATAATTAAACATTTATGTGTATAAAAGAGAATAGAATATATTCCACACCCGTAGATCGACCGTGAATCGTATGAAGTACAGTTTAAAAAAGCTATATAAAATTTTGAGATGCAAAGAATTCAAATTAAACTTCTTGTTCAGTAAAAATAGTTCATCATAAATGTAATTTCATTTTCCCTTTAGTTTATGAAATAAATGCATTTTTTAAACGATATTTGCTCCCATAAAATTTAAGATATAATATTTTGTTTATGTATTTAAATTATAATAATCGATAGTGCAATGGATTGATTCTTTCTTTGTGTCAGCGGTATACTTGAATTAACAAATTCAACCAAAAAAGGTAAAAATACCATCTATACCATATTCAAAATGTTGGCACATTATTTTTTGATTTTTATTTTGTAATAATTTCATTTATGGTTTTTTGGTGAAAAAATAACGGGTAATGATAGAAGCTCTGTAAAAAACGAAATATATAGATGTGGATGAAAAATTATTTGATCGTATAAAAAACATATATTAAAACGTAAAAGCGCTATGGACATCAACTCAATTTTTTTTTCCTACAATAAAAAAATATCAACTAATTTATATTAGGAACTTCAGATCAAAGTAATGACGCATGTTTAAATTTTGAAAAAATCTATCTATTATCAAAAAATTGAATTTCAACGCAGTATAGTTATTTTCTTTTCAAATTTAAATTATTTTAAAAAGGTTTTTATCAATAAATATAGTTTTATATGTCAAAACATATATATCTAGAATATTACGATGATAAAGGAATTTTTATTATTATTTCTTGCACAAATTTTAACATAAGATATAAAGATATATATAGCAAATTTTTTAATATTGCGATGAAACAACGAGATCAATAAATGTTACATATTTATGATAATTTTGAAATTTAGTCATATTATGAACTTATTAAGATAGAAAAAATTGTGTGAATGAAGTATATGAAAATATTGTACGGTTTATTTATAGAATATTAAAAAGAATTGATTCTCGAATAGACTATTGTTTCAATTAAACAAACTTGTCATATCGTATGTACGCAATCTTATGACGCAAATAGCTTGAAACTTTTAAATCATTAAAGATGGGATTTTCATGCTTTAGATTATAATACTAACAAAAAAAGTGCAAAGATCACACAAAAATTTTATTTCAGATAAAATTATTCAGTCAAGTTACTTATTCAAATTTTAAGTTTTTAGATCAAAACACTAGAAATAGGTTTTTTATAAGAAAATAAAGCAAATCGCATAAGGACGCTAAATCATCGATAAATACATTTATTTGGGGATAAAATGTATTTCAACCCAGAACTAAGTTAAAATGACTGCAGTATACTAAAAATAATGACAAAGTTTGTATATTTTCTATAAGATATTGTATTTTTTTTAGATACCAGGATAGTTTTTTCGTATGGTATTTTTGTAAAATAAACATGGTGCCGTTTATTGAAGCTAGATATCCACAAAAAAATTAGCCTATGTTCTGTAGTTTATTCTAGAATTTGATCTAAGATTTGCAACAAAAAGTAAATTGTTGCTTATCGAAAAAATAAAAAATTTCATGGATTTTAGGAAAAAACTGATTCAATTAAGATTTATGTGTATAGTCCTGGCACTATAAACTTTACATACAATCTATACTCATCCCTTATTTATGATTAAAACCTTCTATCTTTATTTTATTTTCTTATCTTTAAAGAATACATATATCAAACTTTATGTTTCTAAATCGTATAAATTTATTTTTTCTTGCTCTCAATTTTAAATAAAAACGTATATTATAGAAAAAAACAAATAATAATGATTTATAAGGAAAATAAACGTATGGTCTTAATTTTTTCTATGTAATTTTAGAATTTAAATATGATTATAAATACGAAAATTTTTCGAGTTTATATAACAACTGTGCAATTTGATATGGGAATAAAAAATACTTTTACACATTTTACAATGCTTTTGTTGCGCATAATTTTTTCTAAATTTTAATAATTCTCATTTTGCATATTTTCCCTGATGCACGATTATAAATATCATTAAAAATCTAAATTTAATGGTTTTTTGTCTATCACATTTATATTCTACATGTAAAACACATATCTTGCTAATCTTTATATGAAGCAAAAATATTAAACCACATGTATCTACTTCTGTAATAAAGTCAATTGGTTTTTTAAAATCATTTTAGATATCATATTAATACTGCTTATGTAATTGTGTATGGATGCAATTTTATGAAAAACTTTGTGATGCTAAAATCATATTAATATATACTAAAATACACGTTTTTCACACATATTTGCTCATCCAAGAACTTTAAAATCTACCAATTAGTATAGCTTTGTACGAGTACTGTTTAAAAATGTCGTTGCTTAGACATAAAAAAGTTCACAAACTATTGTGATAACATTTTTTGCGCTGTTCTTTCTATTTTATTGTATAATTTGCAATATTATATCGATACATATGATAATGTAAAAATAAAAATAAATAACCTTTATTATTTTAATTCTCCTTGAAACATCCAAATCAACTGTATTTTCTAATTTTTTTGCGCCAAAAAATATCCAGATATGTACTATATTTATATTTTCATAAATTTATTTTTCGTATCAAATCCGATTATTGATTTAAATTTATTTAAATCTGGCATGAAATATTTTAAATGTTTTTTAATCAAAAAAGAACCGAAAGACACCGATAAATAAGTCTAACATACATCTTAGAATGCTTGCTTTATGATATTTTTAGATAAGTGTTACTTTTTTTAAATTTTCTATACTTTTATTTAATAATAGACCCTAATCATTTAAATTGGTATAATGCAAATTAAATTAAAATTTCCTAAAATTCTAAATCTTCCAAAACAATGTTTCTTAATGCAATAATTTATTTTAGGAAATGTTCTTATTTAGAAATTTATCCATACTTAAAAAACACATTCTTATTTTTGTTATAATCGTCGGCACCAAAAAGAGTTAAAAGTTTTATTTAAAATAAATTTTGTTGGAATGTTTCACAGATTTAAACTCAAATCAAAATCTTAAAATTAATGGTAATTTTAATAATGATCAATAATGGCTGTTGAGTGAACAAAAGATTCTAATTAGTGGCCGCCAAGCGCAGTGATTTTTTTTGTAATAGAATATTCGAATACGTAAGTACATGAAAATTGTTCAAGAAAAAATTATTTATTTATAAAAAATTTAGCTAGAATATTTGTGATTATTTATTTTTTTTATGCAAACGAATTCCCAATTAGAAAAAAACATAATAAAATTTCATAAATATGCTAATTATACACAAAAATAAATTGAACTATTGAATCATTTGATTAAATTTCTAAGAAGACATACATATCTGCATTATAAAAATAGCTTTTTTAATTGCAGAACTAATTCAGAGACAAAGGGTACATAAAAAAAATTGTCAGCATTCAATAATTCACAAAATTATATTCTCTAAAACCGCCAGCACTAACTGTTGTTATTAAAGAATATTTTTTACATTTATTTATGACATATGAGGATTCCCGGCTGATTTTATTTTATAAATATATTAGATTTAGGTTATTAAATGGCTTTTCGATTTTTTAATTTTTCAATAACCCGCATTATTATGAAATATTGAGTTATGTAAACTTTAAGTTTACCTAAGAAATATTATATTACATTTAAGATCAAAAAAAAGGATTCAAGTATATTACAAATAAAAGGTATACCAGATTTCTAATTATCATGCTTAGATTTTAGAAATAAGTGTCATTTTGAAGGTTTCCTATTTATAATAATATGTCAAGAGATACCATGGATATATATAGGCTTATCTATTCTATATTTTTATAATATTGAAATCGTAAAAATATAATACAAATGAGTTTTTCTGGTTTCCTTATTTAGCCGAAAAAATATATCATCATAAACTGAAAATTGCATTTCGAATCAAAATAATAAAGATGCTCTTTCTTTAAAAAATACCAGTTTAATAAATGAACATATATTGCAAACACTATGTATCTAAATTTTTTTATGTCAATATATACCAGACAAATAAATATCATAAAAATGTTGACGAGAATAGAAGTTTTAAAAGTTGAAAAACATTTAAGCCTGTTAATTATATTTTCTTATTATCTTAATATCTTTTTGTGGATTTTCACTCCATCCAAATCGATATCAAATCAGAATATTCAGTATTTTGTTGGTTTAAAAGTAGTATATTAGGTCAATAAAATACATACAATTCCAGTTAGTTATGCCATATAAAAATATAAATTATTTCGATGTTATATTTGTATTAGTACGATAATATGTGATAATAATTTATAAAGTTGAGCTTTCATATATAAGAATTGGTAACTAACTAAAAAAATATGAAACCTTTTCAAACAAACATAATATTTTTTATAAATCTTATTATCAAAAACATTTTTTAAATCATTAAGCACCACTGGTTCATTCCTTTTATTTTTAAAGTAAAATTTCAAAGTTTAAATTTATTTTATATCGTTATATATGCATTTTCTGCAAAAAAATGTTACTTTAAAATCGTATCTATTACTTTGTTCTTTATATATTTATTTTTTAAAACTGAATTCTTCTGTAATTGCGCTGGCCACTGTGCAAAAATCAATAAACATCAATAGATTCATAATTTAATATGGAAAATAGATAATTTTATATTTCCAGATATTATAAAGGCATCGCCTTTCTAATATAAAAATAAGGGAATATACTTATCATTGATCACAAATTATGATTTTTTTATTTACTTTACGATATATATTATAATGTATCTTTAATAATATGACTATGTTACTATAATATCAACAATTTAATTGTTCAGTTCTGAACAATGTGTTAACAATACCAAATATAATATTTTATATTATATTTATGAGTTAAGTTTCTTTTTATCAATTTAATCTATTTAGACGTAGTCAGTCTATTGGGAACATATACAATTCCTTGACCCAACACTTGAATCCTACCCCTGATCTATCAGCATAAGCGCTTGTGTTCTCTCGAATGGGATGAGTTCAAGTATCTTTAATTTTGTTATAAATTATTTTGAACTATAATTCAAAGCAATATTTACCTTAGAATATAATAATATTTATCTTTTAAGAGTTATCGAATTTACAGAAAATTGATTCAAAACGTCTAATTATTAGTGATTTTATAGGTTTGTGTGGTTTAAAATGGTTGAATAAGTTCACTCAAAAAATCTTACTATTCAGTTATAAGAATTTATGGTATTTTAGACACATAATAAAATTTGAATTAAATATTACTATCATATTTTATTTTAGTGTGATTTATTTATTATTTACTATTTTTTTATCAATAAATAATCTTCCAAAACATGAATTTTCAAATAAGAAAAGATTGATAGTCCACAGTCTCAGTCGTTTTAATATATTTCAAATATAATCTTTGCATAAAAAACGAGTCTAAAAAATTATTGGTTGCATTTCGATGATTTTTTAAAAGTAATATCGGCATTTTTTATGTATAAAAATACAAAATATATGATTTAGAGAAATACTAATCGTCGAATCATTGATGAACACCTTTCATTTCTCCATAATTAGAATCATAGCCCATGCATTATTTTTAACAAAAAATTTGAAATATTATTTTATGGATATAATTACATACAAACATCTAAAAATACCAATATCCGTTTTAATAGGAAATTAATTACAATAATCAATTTATAATATTTTTTAATTAACTGATTGTTGGCTAATTTATCTATATTCTTATATTATCAAACATATAGAGCTAATGAATCACATAAAAAACATACTTTCATAAAACTTATCAATAAAATAAACTTATATAATTTATAGTATTTTATTGTAATTATGCAGAGGTAACATCACTAATATTAAAAAATTTAAAATTTGTATTCGTTACCCTTTCTGTACTCTAATTATGAAGAATATGAATCAACCGTATAAAAATAATAAGAATACACCCATATAAAAACGAAACATATAAAATCGTTTTTTGTGTTTATTATTAACTGTAGGTTTAAGTTTTTTTTTAAAATGATATTTAAAGTTTTAATATATTTGATAACAGAAATATATTATATTTTTCATCTATTGTTTTGATGCACATAACTTTAGTTTTACATAGTTTACACATCAAAAGTCCACAAAAATGTAATCGTGCTCTTTATTGGGTGAAATTTTGTTGCGAAAATATAAAGGATATAAAAAAATACCGTAAATAGCCCCTATAATAGGAATAATATCAAAACAGTTAATTATAAATATTTGTTATATCATACAATAATATGATTTTGCTACATTTGATTACAATAATTTATTTTTTATCATGAATAATGGCAGTTATGTTCTAGATATATTATAATAAACGTCAATTGAATTAATTGTAAGCTAACAGCTCAAAATCTGTTTTTTTATGGCAAAGAAAATTTTATATTTAAAGGGGGTGAATATATTATCTGCACATTTTCTGAATATTCAAGCCTAAAAATAAAAAATTTAAAGATGTATCGGAACTAAATGTATAAATATTAATTTATATTATTTCACGTTATTTTTCGGATGTATAGCATAATATCATAAAATAATATACATTGTAAATCGAGATCCGCTAGACATTAATTAGATCAGATCGATGTTAAAAAAATATGAATATATAAAATAAAGTAAGATTTGGTTTAATTCTAAGAAAGAAATTTACTGATATGATGAAATATGATTATATATTGTAATGTATATTTTTTTAAGATTACATTTTTTAATACATTTTTAATTCACAAAGGTATTTAATGATTCTAAAGTATTTAAAATAATCCAATTTTTTTAGTTTAGATTTGCGATTCTTAAAAATCATGATCACATATTTTTTTCGTATGAAGTATAAAATTTTATCTATAAATAACTTTTAATTTATCATATCAAGAAATTTATTGGCACTTTATTTGGCTTATATTAAATAATGTCTTGATATAAATCTGATTCGAAGGATATAGAAAAAACAATAAAGCTTTAATATATCTATAAAGAACAATTAACTATTAATGTATCAATCTTACTTACATAAAAAGTGCATTTATATGTTCAAATATATTTAAATCTGTAAGTGGGTATTTTTAATTTTTTTTTGCTAAGTATTTATATGATCAACTTTTATTTTGTATTACAGTTGGAATAAACATCTAAGCTGTAAATTAACTGTTTTTTTTATAGACAGACTGTGTTAAGATATTTTTCTAGGTTTCTTATCAAAAAATTTTTTAGTATACTTTTTCGGAATCTATTTCCTAGTAATAGATAAATATAATTCTATTCTTCCATTTTATGCCTTTGATTGCACTTCTGATTCAAAAGTTGGTACAATAAATAAATAAAAATTGCTATATTTATTTTATGAGAAAATAACACACAGGTAGATTTAGGGGTAAATGTTATTGTCGATTTTTCATAGACAATATTTTTTTTTATATTAAATAATTTATTTGTCTAAAGTTGCGAATATATTTGATAATTTTTATTGGATTTTCCTACTCAAATAAAAATTATTTCATAAGCGACATACCACTATTTTTATATTATGCGTTTATATAGATATTGTCAATTTACTCATGCATTTCTGTTTTTATCATAAATATAATGAAAAAAAATTCATATTTCTTCGAAAGGATTTTTTTTTATAAGCTAAATTCATGGTTATGATTTATGTTTAGTTTTGACCTAATATTTCTTGATTCCCTGCATGCACAGCGTTTTTATACTTTCAGTTATCTTCACTTTTTAAAGTATTCTTCAATATTTCACCTTTTTCGAGACCTATTCATACAACGGTTTTTCTCAATCCCAAGGTTTGTATATATGTCTCAACCTGGTTCGTGACGTCTAATCCTTCAGATATAGAAATTTTTTACATATAATAAATATAAATTAATGTAACGTTTCTTAATTTTTAAAATATTTTTTATTACGATTTAAATATATATTTGATTCTAGAAACATTAATAAAATTATTTTTACGTTTTAAATCACCTTCTCCAAGCTTTGCTTCGATTATAATTTAGAGTTAGAATACTTCTATCTACTATTTAGGTAAAATGTCGTTAATAAATTATAAATAGATTTAATATTTATTTACATCAACATATCTAAAAATCATATTTTTGATATCAATCCCATTTCACAATCTATAAATTAAAGTGCATAATTTCACCATTTTTTGTCAGTTTTAATATTTTATTGCCCTATTATCATCACCATTGCTTGTGACTCTAATTTTAATTAAAGCAATATCTTTCAGTGTTTAGATAGAATATATTTCCGGTTATTATTCGATATACCATAATATATTAAAGATGATATATTTTTTTAGTTTTGATGAATTAATATTGTATAATTGACCATAAATTTATGATTAAAGATTGAACTTTCAGATATTCTTCGGTATGTGCATTTTTAAACCATCAAACAGCTATTCAATCCAGACCATCTGCAAGAATTAGAGCATACATCTGTAAACTGCCTCACAGCAAATAGCATTTAATCCGTAACATGTTTATGACACTGAATAAATTTGACTCATTTATCATGCGCAAAAACACGTGATCTAAAACAATTTTTACGGTTAAATGGAAATTTCAGATGTGAAATTCCATGATTGTGAAAAGATTTAAAATCATAGATCAATTTGCCAAAATTGGTCTGAAACAATTGGCTTAAAGATTTACATCCCGAGGCTCCAATTATTGCCTTTATAACGAATTAATCTTTTAATAATACCAATCCTGTTTTTATTAGAATTGTTTGTTATATATTACGTAAATATTTATATTTTATCGGTTTTAAAATCATTTGACTTAATTTTTACCCTTTCATATAAAACAGAATAATTCTTGCTGTCCATGTGTTCAAATTAAAATAGCCAAAGAAAGATTAAAGTTATCAATCAAATTTTATAAAATAAAAATAAACTTATTATGTTAAAAAATCACAATATACTCAACTGATCGAATGTATAAATTTTAAATTGAAATCAGAATAAAGAACCATGGTTAATACCAAATTTTTGCTTTATATATTGATCGCACATAGAATGTAATGTTATAATATGGAATTTAAATTTTCTGGCTACAGAATTCTGATGAAAGTGAAAGTATACTTATATGAGATGCGAGTAATATAAACATGCGACAATTTGTTTTTAAATATTGTTTACAATTATATGTTGATTTTTACAGTTTTGTTTTAAAATACATTTTGAGTCTTTGTATGAGTATGTGACTGATTTTTCGAATAAGTTTATATAAAAATATAGAAATCAATTGGAATGACGAGATATCGAAAAAATTATTTTGGTTTGTATGTAATTAATACAGAAGAGTTTTAGAATAAAGTTGTAAATTTTTTTTGATGTGTTTACTAATGTATGTCTACAGGAATTTTCGAAATATAAATATGATAGAAATGTTTTTCATGTAAGACTTTATAAATTTATAGCTATATATAATTTTAATGATCTGTGTTCAGCGAATAATTCTCTTTTTATATATTTAAACGCTGTTTTATTTATTCTTTTTTCTATTCCAATATCCCATTGTGTTTTAGTAGAAATACATAGAGCAAATCGTGGTTTATAAACACACGTGAGCTGTGCATATTTTACATGTCAAATGTCTATTCTTTCTGTCAATTCATATTTGATTGGCATGTTTTAAACGTTTCTTATGTATTTAATGCACATGTATAACATAATGTATCCAATATTAAGTTCAAAATCTGGATTTTCTCACATTAAAAATCCAAATTCTATAAGCAATAACGGTTCATATCACAATTTTAGATAGTTCACATGCATAGGGAATTTTCAATAATTAATTTTACAGCTCATAACACTGCTTCTATGTCTAGGAATGATTCAAAATTCATGCTGCTCAATAATATGCAAAGCTTACTTGAAAATCTTTCTGATAATATAGGTCACATACTCAGATTTTTTTAGTTCCTTGCACATAAGCAGCATTTAAGAGATGTTTTTTATTTATAGAATACCCTTACATTTGATCATTTATACCTTTGCATGTTTAAGAAAATATAATTCAGATATGTCATATTTATGCATGGTTAATTTTTCATTATTATAAATTTCGTAATGAGTACCAAAAAAGAAGTTTGATGCTATTATTTTATCAAATGAAACAAATAAAAAATTAAAATTCGTTAAATATACATTTTCTATTTTTAGGGTCTTAAAAAATTTCATATAATCCCAACATGTTAATAAAAATTCAATGTCAACGGACAAAATATTTACATAATGTAAGTTAAATTTTATGGTCTAATGATATCTAGATATACTTTGTATTTAAGTTTTATACTTAAAATGTACTCATGTGCTAAGTAGTTGTGCGCGTGCATATTTCATGTAAATTCAAGTTGTTTTTCTCGATATCGTGTATTACAACTGAAAGTACAGTCATAGCAAGCTAATTAATAAAATTTATAAGCTTTTGGACACATAACTTAGCCTTAAGTTATTAATAGATGTAATCATTTTCTATTTTGAATGTTTGTAAAAACATTTATTATTATTAACGACCCTTCGATATAATAATACACTTTATTATAAGGCACAATTTATTACAAAATTCATTTATATTATATCGGTTATAAATCAAGACTTATATTTTAAATCATATTTTGAACTTGATGAACTGTACAGAACCTTTATTTTTTATATACTAAATTTCTTAAAATATATTTCTGCTAATATATAGGCAAAAATATTATTAACAACCAAATTCATGGATTTCTAATTTGTAAATATAACTTATACGCCAAAGATACTGACATGAAATGGTAATAAAAGAATTATAACATAAATCTAAATTTTATATCTTTTATTTTAGTTTTCTATATAGAATAATCGATATTTTTCTTGGTAGATAAGAACGTATTACATGTATCTTATTGAATACTTGGTAATTTTTGATTTTAAAAGGCTTTATATAGTGTTAATCACACAAAAATCCATTTTTATAAAATATTCTTCGTAAAAAAATTCTTTTTATCATTATAAAAAATTATTTTATGTTGATTTAGATTAAAAGAACATAACAAAGCATATTATATATAAAAATATAATGTAAATGATTATAAAGGTATTAATTAGAATGCATATTTTTTTTTTAAAAAAAGTTAAAAAAGTTCACAGTCAGATATTATTGGATCTTTTATGTTAAATATTGTATTAATAAGTTAGGTTCAGGCTTTTAATTACAAAAAATTACATTTGAATCCCACTAACATAAAAGAATCCATAAATACAATCAGTTAAAATATTATATTACTTAATATTTATTACATTATACACAATTTTAAAAGATTGCATTGCTTTATACGAAGAGTTTGAACTATCGCATTAAATTGTATGATCAAATCCATGCAATAATTACTGCATTCTAATATAATACCTAAAAAAAACATACATACAAAATTATTACCATAAATTAGTATATTTTGATAAAATACCAAGGTTCTATGGAAAAACCAAAAAAAAAAATTAAAAGAAATAAACTTGTAATCAAATCTTGAGCGTGTTCAAAATTTTAATTTTGCAATTTATTTTTATGTGCTTAAAAATGCATAAATTGTTTTATATTATATATCTGGAGTGTAATTTCGAATTTAAAAATTAAAAAACAGCATTCAGAAAGATAGATGCAAGATTTAAACCGATAAATAAAGAAGCTATTTTATATGATAAAAAATAAATCATGCATATAATAAGTTCAAAAAAGCCCAGAAAAAAAATATTTTCTTTTTTATTTTTATCATGGCCTTCGATTTAATCAAAGTATGAAACCTTTTTCATACGCAAATAAAATTATAATAAACTTGAAAACCCGATTCTGGCATGAAAAATGGTAATCTTGGCTGTAAAGTATAAAAAAAATGTTATTACATATAATAGTTTTAATAACAATAATATTCTTATAAATAAAGAGGCCAAATATGCAATTTTTGTGTCTAATTAGTTTTTATTTTACTTTAATATTTATTTTTATTGTTTTTGCATTTTTTATTCGCTATTTTATTTTCGAAGCGTGTATAGTATAACAAATTTAGCTCAACATATTATTGTTTGGAAATATATAGATTTTTAGGATACTAAAGTGCTTATAGAAAAATTTTTTAAATTGGTAAATATCACTTATAATAACACGAGAAAGATTGTTGATCTATTTTTAATTGGAATTGCAATGTGAAATTTTATATTTTTAGGTATGATTGAATATTATACAAAAAGAGATATATTTCATACGTATCGCAGATAATTTTGGAGCTTTAATTATGGTCAAATGAATCATTCTGGAAACATTCTGATTTTTACCGTGAAAAATATAATTTTAAGGAACGTTAAAATATACATAAAATCAAATTAAAAATATAAGATAATTCTTATTCTTTTTACATGCATTCCCCATGATATAGACTTAGCGTAGCTCATAAAAAAATATCTATTCAAAGGGATTATAAAATTTACAAGCAATTTTTTTTCGCAACTTTTAACTTTATTAGTGCATAAAATAATAATTATTTTGATCTTAAAAGAATTTTAAACAAAATATATGTTTTAAAGCAAGTGTCGTATTATCTATATTCTCTTTTACTAATATTTTCAATATGTTACAAATGCATGACATTCCGATGTTAATAAAAATTTACATAATTAACCCTAATATTCTGGATTTTTTGATTGAAAATAAAAAAATAAAAAGCATAATTCGACAATATGTGTTTTAGAAAAATTTTCAAATGCGTTCAATATTTCTATAGATAATGAAAATATTGTAAAAATGTTTTGTTTAAAGCATATTATATGCATCATAGGTAAGATCAAAGAAAAATAAAAAAGGTCTATTTTATATTTGAAACTTAATAATCTATCTTATTTAACTGTGATATACAACTTCGAAAAAACCATCATTTGGGCATTAAATACAAATTCTTACAAATAATTGTTCCGTAAAATATATTTTGAGCACCGAAAATATTATATCTTACTTGAAATTAGATTTTTTTTTGCTTAGACTTCGTTTATCAATTATTTTAACACTTACAGGCATGACTTGCATACTAAGCATAGTTCTACTAGAAAAAATTATATTAGATAATTGTAAATTTATGCTAATATTCCTTATATAAATCTATTTTTTTATCGCGATGTCGTGTAAATACACATGAATTTTTATTTAATTTATATAAAATTCTCTTTATTTACTTTTGTTATCTAAGCTAATTTCTGATTTAACTAACCAAAAATCTACTAGTTTAAAATTTTCAACAATAAAAAAATTTGTTTTTTTTATTCAATTAAATGCAGCGATTATTTCAGAAATGATTTGCTTTATATCTATGCATGTGATTAATAATACACTAAATTCTCTTTTTTTGTTAACCGAATTTAAAATATCAGTGTTATACTGTATTGATAGTGTCTATATGAATATCTTCTATATAAAATAGATAAGTATAAACATAAAAATTAATTTTTTTTTAATACCTCATAAGAATGCTAACTTTTAATGTGTGTTCACATAAAATATATTCAAAAATAAAAACACTATTTTGAGTGTTAAATTATTATCGTCGTAAGAAGTATATTGTATAATTTTGCTAAAAATACGGCATGAATAATGATATCTATTCAATAGTTGATATATATATGCAGTTTACATATTAGATCTAGTATAAAGCATATATTTTAACTAAAACTTGCACATGGAATACACAGAATTTATGCTTAATAAGATGTGCTGTTTATATCAACGCGTTTTTATTATAAGTTTATTGGTAGGACCTGTAATAGTTCTGTTCATATCAATATACTTATACATCTTTATAAAAAATTCGGAAGAATACACATAAAAACCGCAAATTTTAATGTTAAGAAAAGAAGAATAAAGCTACGTATTTTTAATGGTATATATTTTTATATTAAAGCACACATACCTTAAAGTTCTAATATAAAATATGGAACATATTTATTAACAAAAAATATCTATTTTTACGTGACTATGATAGTAAAACATATGCACTGGAAATCTTAGATTAATAAAAAACCAACTAAATTGTTTAGTTAATATTCTTAAAAGCAGAAAGAAGTTTTGCATAAAAATTGAAGTTTATTGCACGGATATAAGTTGTATGGTTTAAATATGAAATAACTTGACTATTACATCTGAACTTTTCGTGGAATAGCTATAATGTCTATAATATAGTTGTACCTATACCAACAGTATATTTTTTTTCTAATATATCAGCAAAAATAAAAAACGGTTTGTTAAATTAGATATCAGTATCCGAAATCGCTTAAATATAAACATTTCTATTTTATAAGCCCTCTTAAAAAGATTTCAATGCTTATATTACATCATATTTAAAATCCACTGCAGATAATAAGTTAGATTAAGAAACCAATACGCAAACGTTGCCGTAACATATAAGAACAATATAACAATCTGGGTGCATTTTTTAAGCGATTAGACAATGATTAGCTTAAAATTTCCCATCATCGAGAAAAAGAGTTAAACAATAATACTTAATTCACAATTATTGTAGAATCAAGTGAAAAAGATGTCTTAGAATTAGCTTCAGTTCTTATTATCACAAACTAAAACTACAAATAAGAATTCTATTTGAAAAGTATCACAAAAGGATACTTAATGTACATACGAATGAGAAGACTAAGAAAAAGAATCATCAACCGACTCCAACATTATAAAATCACGGAAAAATTATATTTATATACTAGATTTTTCGCACCATGACAGCGTATTCAGCCACACAGAAGCAAGCTTAAGTAAAGCCTTTTAATCTACAAAATGATTGAAAAACAAAACGGTTAAAAATAAAAGATGCTATAATTCAATTATAATACAAGTTAGGCTGTATTTATGTTCGCTCGACCTTATTAAATATGAAAATATAATTTATATTACTTTACATATCATATAAATTTAAATACCCTATACATTGTTTTTTTATTCTAAGCTTGCATAAATTTAATTTGATTTAAATTAATTAAATCGACCGGTCCGATTTTCTGTGGATCCAATATGTTTATGTGACGTATCATCTTGACGACTATTTTTTTCGTATATAGCTTTAAGACTGAATAGAAATGATAAGTTTTCAGTGTTTAAACTATGATAAAATCAATTATTATCTTAAAATTTTGTCTTGACGAGATTTTAAATTCATATTGCATTATAACATATGAAATGTATTTTTAAAAAAAGATAACTTAATACCAAGTAAACCATTAGAACAGACAAATTGAAATATAAACGTATAATATTACAGTAAATAATTAATTAGTATATCCAGATTTATGAAAAATAAATCTATGCGATGGCTAATGCTACTTTTTCCATATAAGTGCATAAAAAAAATATATTTTTTTTGCAGATGATAATGTTTATTCTACTTTAAAAAGCCTTTATTGGCATACAATATAATATAAAACAAATAAATAAATTAAAGGATATAATATTTATATGCTAAATCGTTTACTTTATTTATGCAAATTCCAATATGGATTATAAAATATTTCTTAGTAAGTTTAATAGGCTATTCAAGATACGACATTATACATAAATGAGTCGATTGGGAATTTTACATTAATAAAAAAAATTTATCTTTATTTAAAAAGTATAAATAAATGGGAATTCAATAGTTTTATTGCAATTATGTCCAATTGATATAGATACAGCATCTTAACAGTCATATCTGGAAAGGTATTTCATGTATTAAAATCTTGAATAAATCCACTTAGATGATTGGTAAACTTGCATATTAATATACGATGAACTATTTGACAGAAAGAGTTGAATATTTAAAACATTAATAAATTTATATTGATCTTTCCTCGATATTCATGAGGCCCATAAACGCATTGCAAAATTTTGTTTATAAAAATTAATTGATGGAATTACTGTACGATTATGATATCGAAAGATAAAAAAAATATATCTTTTGAGCGTTATAACGCTAAGATACCCAATAAATATTATTTATCATATAATCAACGAGATTTTAAAGCCTTGAATCAAATAAAAAAAAAGATTAATCGACATTATTTGAATCCATTTATTATAGAAATGACATCAAGATTTTATCTAAAATATTTAATTTATTTTTTATACTCTTCAATCTGGTCTTTTTATGAAACCATTTCTTATGCATTATCGATTTACATGAACAATTACTGTTAAAAAAAGTTACAAAATTGCGTGCACTTTTTTAAATTTGTTTCATATTTATAGAGGGCAAAAAGTTATGGGTTAAATATAAAAAAATAATGATATAATCTTGACCCTTGAAAACTATAATTTTTTACCATTATCTATAATATGTTAATAAGATAATAGGCAGCATAAAGTACATGAATTAATATAGGAAGTATAGCTGTTAAAGTCTAAAAAGTAATATTAAAGATATGTTCGGGCAATAAAAGATATGTTTAGAGAAATCGTGTAGTTTTAAGATCGAATATGTATTTTCATGTCGTAAAAATATAAATACACAGCCAAAATTCAGCATAAAATTCAAATATTATATAATTTATGTCTTATTATTGACCATTTATATGATGACTAGAAAATATCGGAATTATAAGTTTAGTCTATCTGATAGAACGAAAAAAACGTTGCTGTCCAAAAAATATGTAGCTTTAGACAGATATCTTATATTATAGGACTTTTCTTATGTAAAATTAAAAATTAGTTTGAATTTAATGATAATAGAGTTGTCATTTTAGATGCATATTGTATAAATTATTATAGATATAAAAAAAAGTAAAATTTTATGAGCTTAGATAGCTTCGTTAAAATTATATTCTAACCCATAGAAGCGCAAAAAAATTAAAATAAAATCTTCATTGTGGATAAGACTACAAATTGACACGAAGATGGGCATCATTAATATAAATAATCATATAAAAGTATAAAAACAAAATAGACCTGATATTTTTCTATACGATAAAAAAGAAAATATGATTACGCTGATCGAAATAAGTATAACGAGCCTTGATAACTTGACTGAAATTGAGAATGAAAAATATAGAAAATATGACATCTTAGCGAATGAACTTGGTTTAATTTACAAATGCAAAACAAGTATAATACCATATGGGATGACTTGGGATGCTGTGGTCACAAAATATCATAAAAAATATGTTAAGGAGTTAAAAATACCAGACGAAGTAGAAGCATAGATGCAAGCTCTCACACTCCGCAAGACACTTGAACTCATCTCATTTGAGAGACGAAGAGCAGTTGATGAAGATAGATCAGAGGAAGGTGTCAAAAGATGCATCAAGAGGTTGTGCAATATTCCCAACACGCTGAACACGTCTAAATAGATATTATCGATAAAAAGAAAATTAACCCATAAATAAATAATAATTCATTGCGTAAAAGTATAAAAATGCATGTTTATATATTTATAAATAATAGAAAATTAAAATTAACTAAATTTGTATATCTATTATAAAAATGATTTTAATGAGTCTACTATATGAATTCTTTGTGACGACTAAATTTCTTTTATTTAAAATTTAACTGCATGAACATTTGATTTTGTAATATTTGAAGATTAACATATAATAAAAATATAGGATTTATTATATGATCATATAAGTAAATTTTTCTATTTATATTGTATTTTTGCTAGTATAATCAAGCTGGATCTTAATCACACACTGTCTAATATTATAAAACATTATCTAGTTAACATAAAAAGACTATACAAGCATAATTATGGTTTTTTTTAAAAAAACTACCTGCTAACATAATTACGATAGCGCAAATTATATCTTTTGACGTTAAAAAATCTTATTATTTAAAACAATAGCGCATTGTGAATATATATGAGTTGAGCTTTAAATTTTACACCAAAAAAGCAAAATCTCTGAATTTCTGATATATAATATACGTATTATGTATCATATATTAATTCATTATACTTTATATATTTTTTTGTTTTTCTTTAAAATTTGTAAATTATTTGTGCATAAATACGGTCCAATTGAAGTGTAAGTAAGATTTATTTTTATGCCTACCAAACCATTTAAAATCCTAATACTAATTTTTTGTAAAATTTAAAATTAGTAAATATAGAAAAAAAACTATATATTACGTATTCTTGTCATTTGTTATTTATAGAAAGAGTATAAGATAATAAATGTATTTACCAAAATTAATCCGCCATAATAGAATAAAATCCGCATATAAATAGCATAAAACATATTAATATATAGGAAAATATTGAAATCTTATTAGATTCAGTTTTATTGCAAAAAAGTTTATTTTATAAATTAGAAAAAGAAAATTACATTGAGATAATATAAAATTAAAACCTGAAACCACCTTAAAACTTTAGGAAATTTGTAATTGTATTTCCATAAGCATTACATTTTATTGCAGGCACTTGGACACATCTCATTCGAGAGAGAAGAACAGTTGATGAAGATAGATCAGGGGAAGGTGTCAAAGGATACATCAAGAAGTTGTGCAAAGTTCGCAATAAACTGACTACGTCTCAATATATGTAAATGATAAAAGAAAATTGATCCAGAAATAAAAAATAATTTATAGAAATTTAGCTCATGAATAAGAAGACTTTAAGTTTTGGAAACGACACACATAGATTCAGGTATGCAAGAGGGACTTTTAAATACCAAAAAAATTTATGTTAATAATTAGCTCAATATATTGCAGCTCAAGGAATATAGCTTTTATCGAAAGACATTTATATAAATCTATTTTTCACATTGAAAAGATTTAATATAATATTGAGAGCCCTTAAATTAAAAAAACACATACAAATATTTGTTCTGTTTTATATTTTTTTCTGAATCTAAACCCCAAAGATCGGAATATATGGCTAAGATATCTTATTGGTAAACTAGATAAATATATACATTTGATTTCATAATTTTTACATAAAAAATGTACCTTAAAACCCTGTATATTCTAGTTTTTTATTTTAAGTATAAAACACAATATACATGCATCTAATAATCATTGGTTTTATATATCCAAAATATTATGATCAAAAATTACTACAAACATCATATTATCGCAACTAAAATGCATTGATATGCAGTCATATAAATCTAACCGTGTTAGAATAAATATAGAAAATGGCTTTTATCAACACATCTCTATATGAGAATCATAAAATAAATATAAAGTGTCGCTATATATAAAAAAAATCCAAATTCGATATGTTTATATGTTCTGATGGCAAAATTAGAATACTAAGGATGTAAAGGCCGCATTTAAGATCTATAGATTTTCATAAAAAAAATTGTAATTTAATGATCATATGCAAAAATTAACATTATGGAAAATAATTATTTTTGGTAGATTTGTGTGTAAAGCCTATAAAAGAATTAAGAATGCATTCTTATATATGATATAAGCAGTAAAAATACCAAGCCTATTAAATTCATTATAAAATACTTGTTTGAAATACATACGCAAGTATTTATTCAAATATAAGTTTATTTGATTTTTCGTTGAAACTCATTTTTTATAGCTTATTTTACTGGCCTTAAATGGTAATGTTAGTTATTCACGATCTCTTAAAAATTTGTATTTATATAAATTATTGAAAATCAAGTAAAATAGAAATAAAATACATATTCTCAGTTTACTTCAAAGTAAAATAAAAAATTTAAAATTTTATATTTTACGTTTATGAACTAATATCAAAACTAAAAATTCGAAATACAAAATTACATTTTACCTTCAGTTTCAGAATGTTTTTATTAAATTTGAAAGTTTAAGGATAATTAAACTGCCAGTATCTCACAATACGTAAGATTTTATAAATTTAACATCATGCCTTAGCATAGAAAAATATCAAATTTTCGTTCTGTCGTTTTATATAGATTTTAATGGTTGTGATATTTATAAGTTTGTTTTAATTATTCAAATTTGCTTTTTATATTAAAGAATTTCGCTTATCATATAAATAATTATATACTTAATAGAAAAATAATTATGAATATTTATTATGCTTAATAAATTAAAATGCCATTTTAGAGTTGTTTTTCATTGCGAAGTAAACCTTTTACACCTATATAGTTGTGAAGAAAAATATTTTAGAACTATTATTCAGTTAGTTACTTCAAAGGCATAAATTAATTACAGATTTAAATTGTTAACTAAGAATCTTATATAAAACCAAGGAATCTTTTTGATAAGTTGATATATATCATAAAATATAAATTGAGAATATGATACATATTGTTATAGATATCAATAGATCTTCAGGTGATTGTCAAACCAAGGAAGCCCGTCTATATATTATGTGTATGAAAAATATTTGGCCAAGTTATTGGTAAATTTACAGAATATATTGCCCTATATACGAAGTTTTGACAACTATACAGATTAATGTATAAAAAATGAAAATATTCATGCCTTTTTTAGGAATATATAAATAAAATTCCGTAAATTCACATAAGAAACGAAAAACACACTGTTAAAAAATACTTTTACCAAGAAAACCCAAAATTATCACTAAAAAATATAGATGTTCTCATAAAAGAAATTATATAATCCGAAATTTTCTTGCTGAATTCGTTCTCTACACCTTTATATTTTTATCCATAATTCCAGAAGAATTGATTATAAAATTTTATTAAATGTAATCATACATTTGCTTAAATTATTTTGAATAAAAACATTGTCTGGTATACAAATAATCTGATTTATTGTAGTTATATTTACAAATTCAAGGTTTTGTAGTTTATATAGAGTCTAAACACTCGTACGAACCGTCTTTGTTTCTTTGCATTATATATAATTAAGTATTTTATAACTATTAACGATATAATTTACATTTATTATATTAATTGATACTTTTATATATCTTGAAAGATTAAATATCGAAGGATTTTAACAGATGCGATAACAAGAACATGTGAACACAAAGAAAAAATGCAAGACTTTATTAACTAGAAAATTAGCTTTATTCTTATATAACCTTTTGTTTATGCCAGAACATTAATATAATCTGTTCTTAAAACTTTTAAACAATCATATAGGCACTTTAGAATTTTATCGTATTTATCTATGAGTTTAAACGATTATTATTGTTTGATCTTGATCCTAGGTGTTTTATGGCAATAATTCTGTCGCAAGTTACGATGAAGATGTATTTACGGACCTCTTGTAAATTAAGCGATTTAATTGTTCTATTATATTATTATCAACTTATATGTTTTTTTCTACATATTTGATCTTTTTTTATGCTTTGCTCCATAATTATCTATTACCTATTATATTCGTTATTTTTAAAATTTTCATAACATTTAAGAATCGATATATCTTCTATTACACGTGATCCTTAAATATTTCTTATTTATCTTATTTAATGCATAAGTATTTTTTTCTTTTAAGTTTTCGTTATAATTAATATTATGTATTTAAAACGAAACTTTTTTTATTTAGTATGCGTAGATAAATCCATTATAAATTTCACAATCAAAAGGGAACTCTTTGAATTCATTCACAGAGTTAATTTTTTAGATGATCATTTAAATATGTTTGTAGTTCCATAATACAAATTTATATATGCCAGCTAAATTCGTTTTTATTGCTTGCAACCTTATCCAAATAACCATAGTTTGTTATCCTAACATCTGTATGTGGAAATATTTGTACTATGGTGGGAAGTAACCATATTGCTTTGTGCTAATAACTTTGCAGATAATTCCAATATTATCAGTTGAGTAAGTATAAATTTTTGAATAGTTATAGTCTTTTTTATTTTGGCCAAACTTTCTTTCTTTAAATCATAAAATATATAATCTAAAGCCTCTTTAGCATATTAAACTTTTTGTGCTTATCACTCTTTCTATTTTATATTAATTTGATAATCTTGAGGGGCAATATATTTTGAAATCTTGTGTCAACATTTAATATAATTAGAATATTTCAATGTTTCTTGTATTGAACAATATCTATTTTATTTTACGATGCCATCTTATTGATATTAAAATAAAAAGTCACTGTTGCAGTTTACTCAATTTAATCCTTCAGGTTATACTTATTATCATAGATACTTCAAAGAACAGCTATAGATAGATATAGTATTTTGTATCTTTATTATGAAAAAATAGCAATTCTGGTTATAACCCGATGGCACGAAAATTTCTTTAAAATGACAACAAGATTGATTTGGCATTTTATGCAATATACCAAATGCCAAGACATCCCTAAACCTTTTTCAATATATATTTATATATTGCGGTTTTAAACACGAGAAAAATTTTATTTCTTCAAATTGCATTTTTTATAAAAGAATATTTCAATATGATGGGTTTTTATATTTAAAAGTTTATAGGTTTAATTTATGACACTGGAACTCATCATATTTGAGATAAGAAGAGCAATTGGCGAAGATAGATCAGATGAAGGTGTCAAAAGATGCAATAAGAAGTTGTGAAATATTTCCGATGGGCTGAAAACGTATAAATAGATAAAATGATAAAAAGAAAATCAAACCCATAAATAATATATACATGTGAGTTATTATATTTTATACTTTAAAAAAGAACATAAAAAAATATGTATCCGAAATATAGGAAAAATTCATAAAGGTGATTTATTAAAATAAAAATATGTTTATTAAGGGAAAATGTGTATAAAAATGCAGACATGAGTTAATATAAGTAATAAGTCTATAATTACACCCTGTATAATACCATAAATTCAAAATAAATTAAGATACGTTTAAAAGATATTTTTTAGCATATGATAGAATACTTTAGTAACTTGCATTTATTTACTATATTTATTTTATTCTAGAGCCACAAGTTACTTAATCTAGAAAATAGAATTCGACTCAACATATCTTTTTTTATATTTCCTATATTGCTTGGTTTTAATAAATTGCCCTCAATACGACCCCGATAAAGATAAATACAAATGTTTTTCTTTACACTTATATATGTAAGCATTTACCAGTATACGTAAAATAAACTGGTCTTTGATGGTTCTCTTATATTAATTCGGTTCAGATTTCTCTTTTTCAAGTCATAATCTAGATAGATTTAGATGGGTTTTATAAATTTTTCAAAATCGTAATCTCGACACGAAATTTCATTTTTTCTACTTTTCTTATCGTAGACTGCATATTTTAGACTGCCTTAGTTATCTATATTCCTTGTTTGTGTTTACACGTTCGTCGTCATCACCAAAGATTTAAAATGGGGTAGAGGTAAATAATAATAGGATTACATAAGAACACGATATTTCTAGAACTAATTTTTTTACATTTTTTAGTGGTATATTATTTAATATTTAAATTCAATAATTTTATAAAGAGAAATAAGTTTAATAAGATCAACGAAGGCTAGACTGTAAGGTAATACTTTATGTAATATACATCACCATATGGAACATTTTTTCAGTGCATTTCAAGTTTAAGATAATATAAGTACAAGAAATTTATTTTTTTAATATTTCTTCATTTCAATGTTCTGATTAAGAATATATAGAGCTTTAATCTAAATCAATTTATATTTATTAAATAACAGCTTCTATAAATACAATACAAAATATCTTATTTTTTTTATTATCATCTTAATACAAAAACAAGATCAATTTAACATCGAAATAAGAAACTGATATTTATATTACATTAACTTTTTCTAAAAGTTAATTTTTATATGCTGCTAACGGGTGAAGGAATGTATAAAATGTCGTCTAATATTGTTTTAAAATTATTTACCTACCGAAGACTGATGTGCAATTTATATGTTAAAAAAACTTTCACAGGTTTTTAAAATATTTATCACTTGAATTGCTATCTCTATACAAGTAAAGAAAGGGATAAAATTATTAAGCTTTGAAACAATTCATGGTGAGCGAAATGCTTTTATAGCTAATTATAAATGCTTTATCTCATTAAAAGGACTTCTTTGACGTTTATAGGCTGTAAATAATATCATTTTTATGTAATGAGACAGAGATCTAATGTTTTCTTAAAAATCTTCTAATATTATAAATAATTGATCATGGGGTGCGATATAAGCAATTCAACTTGTTTTTATCCCAATATAAAAGCACTTCAATATTGATATAATAACATTTAGAACCATAATCTGATCTTTTATATATATAAAAAAATTCACGAAATCAACACACGAAAAAATATATAGATCTCGGGTATTCCTGCTGTATTTATTGTTTTTTAATATTTTTGTTTTATCTTTAGTATTTTTTTTCTGTCAATTAAAGACACATAAAAGTACTTTTTCATAACAAAATTATTACAGGAGCTCATTTTAGACATATACTAAATATGGCAATAATAAGAATTTATTTTGTTCATGTCAGGAGATTAAATTTCATATTTCTCTCTATGTAAAGTTCAAGCAATCTAAGCAACACAGGGTTAATTTTAATCATTTTTATTGTACCCTTTGTTATGGTTGCAATGCAATTACTCAGACACATATGTTACAGATGCACAGAGAATGATATATGTGATACATATAACAGAGTTTGATAACCTAAAGATGATGCTTACATCATCTGCCTCCCCACTTTGAATTAACAACAGCCTTTGCACTTCTTTCCAAAATTTAGGGTGGTTTCATGAGAGGTATTCAATATCCGACTATTTTTTTAGTTTTGATTAAGACAATACATATATCGCGCATAAATTTAAAATTTATAATGCAATAGAATTTCAGCTATTAAAAATAATAACTACGATTCACAATAATAAAAGCACCTATCGCTTGCTGTATTTGATCGAAATTGAACATTTAAATCTATATAAAATTGTAATTTTATGAGTTTAGGGACAGATTATTTCAGATTAAAATTAAAGTTTAAAATTATAGGCATTATAAGCTATGAATAATTAGAACAAACCATAGAAACTAAACTAAAAATTTTAGAGCTAAATTCTAATCTAAAATCGCATGAAATTATTAGAAACAATATTTAAAATTTACGTCTAGGGTGTAAACGATTTTTTAGATCCAAAGAAATAAATTTTAGAAACAATATTTTTTTATTAACAGAATTGAATAAAAATAAACCATGAGAAAATTCAATTAGATGACGATGAAATTATTTATTGTGAATCGAATTCATATATAAGTACATTTTCAAGTATTTATCCTACCATTTTAAAATTTCAAATATTTTTAAGAAAGATGTTTTTTATATACATGGAATTTTTTATTAAATAATAAAAATATGTGTAGTTATACCAAAAGATGTTTTAGAGTTCATAGTGATAATTATGTTTATAAAAATAGAACTATGAACCCGTAACCAGTTAATTCTTTTATAGTATTGATAAAACCAGAATAATGTTATATAGTGCCGCAAAAAGCTTTTTTCATTATAAATATGTAAATATATATTTTAGAAAAAATGGGAAAATCAGAATTTGTAAAGATATAACGATTGTCATTTGTAAAGCTTAATCTGGTATTTATATTTTAAATGATCCCCTTTATAGTTAAACCGAATTTTTTTTTTAAATATTTAATATTTTATATGCTACTTAATGCAATTCCCAGACACAAGAATCAACCTTATTTATGAATTTGTATGTAAAATATATCTATGCTACAATTTTCACATATTTTTGACGTTTTCGTACATGAAAATCAAACAATCAGGATATTTTTTTTACAAATGGTGTACAAAATATATGGACGTGATTAAAATTTATTTGACTTATATGTAATATGTTTTTAAATATAAATATAACAAGAATATTTTATGTGTAAGTGAAGTTTTTGTCAGATGATTAGCTTATTTTTGCAACAAATTACATAAAAAGTGTTTAGCTGTACACAGTGCATTTGAATTTTTTTAAATTTATTTATGCTAATATATTGTGATTTATTATTTCAAATCTTTTATTTGCTGCGTGAAATTATCAACATTCGCCCTTTTACCCCGTCGGTATTTTAGTCATACAATATAATTTCTAAATTTGAATAATTAGCTTATTGTAGCAGCATTTAGAATTCAATAAGAATTTCTTCAATATTATTATTTTACCAGATAATTTGTTTATAGTTGGATATTTTTTATAATAGAAAAAAATTTAACTACAAAGGTAAAACATCTAATGAGTTTAATGCTAAGTTGATGTTGGATTTTTATTATCTTTCTAAATATACATTAGAAAATTATATATTATATAATCTTTTGCGAATAATAATAATACATCTTTGTATCGATATAGATTGAGTATTTAAATCTCAATATTGAATATTACGAGGTTTTTATTTTGTAAATAGTTTAGATAAAAAGGATTTAAGTTTGATTCCCGCTTTATTTACATTATATTTTTACTTATTAATAGCCCGACATGTAAATTCAAGTGTTTTCTTAATTAAATTGCTGTAAGTAGAATTCTGCTTATGAGTTATGCTATAATCACCATTTTGAAGCCATTAGTGTTTGTCCCCAAAGATTATTTTATTTGTTTTTATACTATTATTAACTGCTAACATAGTGATATGATGTAATTTTAGCCAATAACTTAATTTTTTTTATTTATTTATTTAAATTAAAACTGAAATTATTCACAGTAGTATAGAGTAAACCATTTCGATAGTATTCTTTAGAGTCTCAAATAATCTTTATATCAGAATACACAATAGAACAGCAACAAAATTGGTTGAGGATAATATTAAATTTAAATATATTAATAAATATAGACATAACTTTACAAAATAAATTGTCAAATTGATAATTAGATGGCTGTTTTTATATTGGTAATTTTTTTTACAATTATATCAAATTTTTACCAATTTACTACTAAAATTAAATTTCAAACGAATAAGATGACCGACGGTGCATCGGGTTAAACTGATGATAACAAAATACATGTTTCGATCTATATTTTCCCGAAAATAACTCGTTAAGTGTTCCTGATAGTGTCCTATGTATAAACATTGAAATATAGATAGACTACAGAATATATAGGTGTCTTTAAGAAGAGATGTGTTGATACAGTCTTCGAAGAGAAAAAAATAGCCGAAAGTATAAATATGCAGTATTCACTGAATAATCAAGCAAGTTTTGCCTTTTGGGAAATACCAGTATAATTGCATATGAATCATAGCAATATAGATTTAATCATTAAAACTGCATAGTTTAGTAACATTATGAATTTTTTAAATGATGTTTTATACTATTTTTATTTTTATATATTTAGTCCATGTTGTTTTGTATTCTTACATTGAGCAGATAGCATAGATTTCCGATGACACTGGTAAATTTCTAATAAATTACAACTCTGCTTCACTTTCCAGATTCAAAAAAAGTTAATTTTTTCATTACCCATTCTGTTTGCTTCTAAGATTCTGCTATTTTTAATATAAAACAATTAAAAATAAACTTAAGGTATTTATTGATACAATGATTATCTTAGTGAAATGCTAAAATTCAGAACTTTGAACAATGTCTTGTTGAAAAATCCAAAATTATAAACGAAATAAGTTCAATATAAATTCACATATATATCAATTCTATAATGATACATGTTTCGATGTCAATGTTAAGTATTTTAAGTTTTCTGTAAATCGAAAATTACACAAAATACTCTTTAATGCATAAACTTAAAAATGCATAAGATGCAAAATTGCGCAAAAAATTAAATAACAGCTAAAAATAAATTATTAAAGTCTTAAAGGAATGATTTTATTTTTAATGACAATTTTAGTTCACGAAATAAAATCAAAATAAAATTTTGCATTTCCATATTGTTCAAAAGATTCCTGCCACTTTATTAAACAATTCTACTCGAGTTTAGAGCATTTTATATATATTTACTAAGATGAAAGGATATGATTCTATCTATAATGAATGCATGAAGAAATAAATTTTTAATACTGATTGATATACGATATTGTATCTGAATTTTTAAATAAGTTAAATAGTAAATTCACTATAAAACTTTCTTGAATGATGCTTTAGAAAAATAGGTTTTATATACAAATCCAAAAAATGCATTTTCATAATAAGACTTATACATATAGTCGTCATAAAATGCAGTAAAATACAAGTTTAATATTTGAAACTCTTATTATTAGAAAAAAATATAAGATCATTTTTTCTATCAAAGATTGTCAAAATCATACCTTTTTCAATACCTTGTTCAATACCTTAGGACGAATATTTTATTTTTTTTTGTATCTCCTTAACAAAATTTAATCTATAAAAGATTTAAAGAACAAAATTATAGGTTAATCACATTTAAAACCCACATTACAAACATTATAATAATGCATTGTTCCACGAAGTATATGGAGATTTACTAAAATTACACCATAACAAGCGATATCTGTTTATGATTATAAGAATTCAAGCGTAATTTTGTAAACAGAAATTTAACATCTTTTTAAACACACATTTAACATTTAATTGTCATTTTTGATTTTATGGTACATCAAATCATCCATTTTATTTATATAGACATATTTATTCACATATGCAATCTGAAATTATAGAAAAATGTGAGCTTGATGGTTCTAAAAATCTTAATAAGCTAGAAATATAAAAAATATGATATCTGCATACATATCATAATCATTTTTAAATACATGTTTAAGGTTTCATGTTAGATTTCTATTAATACCCAATTAAGAAAATTAAATTTTATTTATACGAGTATATAATCAAAATTGTAAGAAGAAAAAAATTACTTTTTATAAATCATCTTTACTATATTTTTATAGATAACCATGCAGAACAAATAAAAACTATTTACCCTACTTACTTATTCATAGTCTACTTGCTCTTTAGATAAAATATCAACATCATAAATACCAAAATAAGATATGACAATATCTTTCTAATATTAAACATTTTCGATAAGCAAAAGCTTTGTTTCAATCAGTTTTTGGCAATTTCTTATATAATTTCAGGAGATTCCTAAGTAAAGAAGCAAAATACGCCATAAAATCACATTAAAAATATTCTTTAATATGCTATATAGCCATTTTTGCATAAAATTTTTTTAATTGTAATAAAAGTATCAATATTTATTTCTTTATAGTTAATCTATTGACATTACAGCGCATTTTTAAATATATGAGCACAAAAACTCTTAAAAAACGCATTCTTAGTTCGTAAATTGGGGATAAAAAATCACATTTATTGAAAATGTAAATTTATTAGATATTTTATATGCTTTATGTTTTATGTTTTGATTTTGCTCATATTTTTTTTAATTTTCATAAATCAATAAGGTACTATAGTTTTATTTCCATCATATCGAATATTCGTAGCATCGAACAATTTTTGCAATATTCATGTAAAACATAAATTGTTTATTAATCAATTCAAAAAATTTTAAATTTTAGAATATAATGTATTTTATACTGTATTAATCTCTATAAAATGAAATTTTGACTTTTTTAACTGAGGCTTTAAAATGAATAGGGCTAGTGAAAAGCATTTTTATCGTGATTTTCGTTACTTTTTAATACGATAATTTCATATAATATACAATGAAATATGTAATCTAGAAACATACATTAATGAAAATGCTACAAAACGCATCATATAAAGAAATAAGTCTGTTTATTTAGATATGATAAAATAACATAGATCAGAACAGATCTTAAAAAGGAAAAACAAAAATTTTGTTGATCTATAAATAAATATAAATTGGTTTTATACCTATTTATTTAATATAATCATTGAGAATGCCTAATATTAGGAATATTATGACTAAAGTGATGTACCAAAAACTGTAAAAGTTCTTTCTATTTACGAAGGAGGCAGAATCTTTAACAGAATATACATATTTTAGAGCTGGAATCGATTCAGGAGGTGTGACGATAACTTATAACTTTTGATTATGCTTATATGCCATATATGTGTTTATAGGCTTCTAAGAAATACATTTGAAAAAATAAAAATATATAACATTTAGGATAAAAGACAACCTTTAATACTACTAAAAAAACTTAAACTGCTTTAATAAAATTGTAAGATGTCAGTTTCTTATTCACGAAGCATATACAAATTGCATATTTGATCGTAAATGAACACTTAGGGTAATTCTTTTGTAAATTCAGTAAAAAAAAGTATATTCTGAGTAATTACGAGTAAATATTTTATATTTATAATTTTATTCTTCAATCTGTAAATTTACTAAATGAAAGTTCGTGTGAACCAATAAATAACATTTTAAATATTATATATGGATATCTGCTCGTCTTGTATGTTTTTCTAAATAAGTATGTATAAATATTGCTTCTTAGTTTGTATTTTTATAGTGTTTATGCAATAGAAAAGCTAGAAAGCTTTCTATCTATACTTTTTATAAAATAATATATGTATTATACAAACATTTTGTTACATTTCATGGAAAAATCTATGTTTAAATATATTATTAAGATTGTCTATTTTCTGTATTTAAAAGCTGTTTTCCCTTGTTAAAATATTATAAAAAAACAATACTTAAACTGTTTCTTTTTTGTACATGAATTTGGTTTCAGAAAATGAATTCTGTGACGCCTTTTTACAAATGAGGATTGAGTTATATTTTTTATCTCCATTAGTTTGTTTTCACAGGAAAAAATATTATTTTAATAACAATAACTAATATTTGCTATAGACTAATTTTAATTATCTTTAAAATACATACATTTATGAATT
Source organism: Rhyacophila brunnea (assembly GCF_057557595.1). NCBI lineage: Eukaryota > Metazoa > Arthropoda > Insecta > Trichoptera > Rhyacophilidae > Rhyacophila > Rhyacophila brunnea. Next base: position 231,801 of record NW_028232828.1, read on the forward strand.
AAAAAAAGTAAATTAAGTTCTAATGCCACTTTTATCCAGAAAAATATTTCACAAAAAATACTGCTATAACCATAGTTTATTGAACAGTAATCATTTATAGTAGAAGTTGTTTATAAAATATAACTTTTTAATGATAAATTTATATTGAAAAATGTCACGATATAGGTTTATATGTCATATAATTATATCAGGCAATATTTTCTTTAACAGCGTATTTGAACAAAATAAAGAGAATATCCCATTCTTTACCAAAAAAATATACGATCATATGTGATTTACAATGAAATAAATACACAATAAAACAAAATTGTAAGATACACAAATTTTAAATGTCGTTTTTTTACAAAACTGGGTTGTAATGCACGATAAAATGCAATAAATGACAAAGAAATTATTTTAAATTTTTATACGCACCGAACACAATTTTTTTGCTTATTGTTTGTTTTTAACATAACTTTTTTATGCCATTATTAGATATTAGATTTCGTGTATGGATTCAAGAACTTTTAATTAAAAATGCTGATCTGAGATTCTATATTTATGGTCAAACAACTTAGCTTGACAAGCAGATAATTTAACACATAAAAAAATAGGCATATTTATTTTAAAAAACGAAGAAATTTATATAATCAAAATAAATAGATATCTGAAGATTTAAAAATAAATACATAAAATTCGCACTTTTCATAACCAAAATTGATAGATTTTATTTTATGCACAATTGCTATTTACATTTAGTTGTAAACGGTAGATGATTTATTTATTGCGTATTTACATATTATAATACATAATGGTATTTACATAGATCATAATTTTTTTTTTGGCACATGGCGCATAAAAATACATCAAAACTATTGAATAATATAATAACGCCTTTTCGACTTTTTATAAGCATAAAGATAAAATAAAACAATATTTCATATAATATTTTTTATATATAATATAAGCGTAAAAATATTTTGTCACTTACATCTTTTGACTTGAATAACTAATTTCTAAATAGTTAAAATTTTGTAGATTATAGAATTTATATACGGAAAATTAAAGTTTGCGAAATGCTTTTTTATTCTGTAACATCTTTACTATGTATCTAGGATATTCTAAATATTCAATGCTTAGCTGTTCCTTTGTTTGTCATATTGAAAATATTTTTGTGTGTGTTTTTACATGCTTTCTATGTATTGTTCTTCGATCATTTATTTTCATAGATGTATATAATTATTATAAAAAGCGAAATTTTGTATGCATATATGTTTTTCTGATGATTGGAATCTGCACGCAGTATTTATGAGTGTCAAAGCTATGAACTTATAATTTATACTGTTCTAACTATATAATTACAATTTTAAATCTAACACGAGCTATAAAGATGCATACAAAAACAAGATAATATCTTTTATATAGAATTAAATGTTGAAACCAGATAATTCAATATCAAAACATCGGATTTAATCTTGAATGCAAAATCTATGTGGTATATATTATATAGGCAAAATATGATAAATGTAGCATGCCCGTATAAATAAATAAAAAGATGAAAAATCATTTCAAATAAATCCAGCTAAATTTCATGTAATTTGTTTTAAGCTTAAAATACCGATCGGAATTGCATCTGAATTAATAATAACATACGCAAAATATACGTTCATATAAAATAGAGCTTTAACTTCTGCATGAATTACTTCAATCGTTAGTTGCTGGATTATTATTTTTGTAATATTATTCCATTTTTTAAAAAAATAAAAATCAATTTCTATTAATTTTAATATATTAATAATTTATTTTATAATTTCGTATGTTATTAGCTATAGCTATTTAATCACTATCTTTGAAAGTTTCGGTTTATTTATTCGGATATAGTATTTATGTGCAAAATTATGTCTATCATATTAAAAGCTTTTTATCTGATATTATGTGTTTTGTATATAACATGTTAAAATTAAAGACACAATTTTAGCCTTAAAAGTTTCTTTTAAAATCCCGTGAGAATAAATAAATTTTGTATAAATCATATAAGGCAAGTGTAGTATACATATTGGCAACAGAAATAATATTAATTCATTCATTATAAAAGAATATTATAATATAAAGACCTTTTTTTGGTATTGGATAATTATGATATTACAATAAGCAATGTGCAAAATTTATATGTTTTTGATCAATAAAGCCCTTATATTATCACACGAATAAAACAAATTTTTATGTTTTACCGAAGTTTTTTTTCATACAATTGATATTTTTTTTAAGAAATACACCCAATCAAGCTTATTACCTTCTTAATTATTTTTAATAAGATTTTATTGAAAAACTGCGAGTTTTAATTATAAATGATTCAGATACACATTAAAATATATATAATTTTTTCTACATCAATAAAATTAGTTTAAAGGTTTCTTAGAATTCAGAATATAAAAAAAGGTATTATATTTACGATTTTACCTATATGCTTTATATCTTAATTGAAATTTTTCTTAAAAATTAAGTTTTTTAACTCTTAAGTTCTTCTGATTGATATAATATGACGATTTTAAGCTTAATAAATATACACGAAGCTATATTTCACATATAATTACTATTAACTTTTATGCTATTTTTATATAATCACTACAATATATAAACCTTAAAAATAAATAGAAATAACATAGATAAAAATACATAAAAATTTATTATAAGCAAACAATATTGTGCAGAATTATTTGTTAAATTACATTTTATATAGCATATTATATGAAAACGGATTTCTTTCAATTAACATAATTTTTTTATCAGTGAATCCATTTTTTATTTCGCATTTTATGTAGATTCGATCTTATTTTTGTACATATATAAATAAGCGTTTACTATAAGCACAACAATCTACAGCCATATGCAATTAATCAAAATATATTTTTATTGATTATCAAAGAAAGATATATAATAACAAGGAAACTAAAAAATTATGTAAAAAAATATTAAGATACAAAAATATCGTGATAAAAGATATAAAAAACAAAATGACATAAATTATTAGACCTTTTTTGTTTTTTTTTGCAAATCATTTCAAAATCTTGTTGGTAAATTCTTTTTGTAACTAAGCTTATGTTTACCAATTTTTTTTTCTTTAAAATGATTTAATATTTGTTATTTTTTTCGAAATCGCAAAACTATTTTCATTGTTTATCTATTTCTTAAAAAAATACTTTCATCTCATTATATTAACAAAAATTAAATATCGAGAAATATATTTCAAGGATAATCCTGACTCTAATACACATAAAAAGTATGGTTCTTATATGATTTTATTAGAATTTTATCACCAAAATAATTTAAGAATTCATAAATTACTAACTCTATATTTATTTATGTTCGCATGGCGATATTCAATCAAAAAAGTACCTATTATCACTATAACTATTTTTCTATCATAATACTGTTGAAAACACAAATATTTATTACAACATTTGTAATATTTAAATAAATTGTGTTATTTCATCTTTTTTTGTTTACATAAACTTATTTTTTACAAAAAAAACACAATGCTGTGTGATACTTATGCGCATTGAATGTTTTTTATCCTTTTTTTACGTAATAATTTACCTACTTAACAATTTAATATCGTATTTTGTTTTTATTTTATTGGGTATAATACATAATCTATTGATAGATTGCAGGATTTTTTTATCAAAACCATTTAATAACATTATTTGTACTTTATATTTTCTTGGCCTGAAATTTCCCCATTAAATTATCGGCATATCTTCTATTTCTAGAGCACACAGCCGTAAGGAATAATCTAAATTTATTTCAGCACTTTGTTTATGTCGATTTCAATATAATTTAGCAATATTTAAATGATATAAGATATATGATAAAATTCATGTAGTAGTATATCAAAAAATATATGTTTTTTTTTCTATAAACAATTCATATTAATCCATTATCATACATATAATACTATATCTCGGATATATTTTTTAGAAATGGGAATATTTGATAAAATATTAGTTATAAGATCACAAACAAATAATATCTTCAATATGTAATATATCAATTTTTTACATCATAAAATTAATAGAACATAGATTTTTAGTTTTAAATATCGTCTTTTTTTGCTTGACAAAATTTATTATTATTACAATATAGCATATTTTATTTATTTATGGGTTAAGTTTCTTTTTATCGATTTTATCTATTTAGACGTAGTCAGCGATTTGGGAATATTGCACAACTCCTTGATGCATATTTTGACACCCTCCTCTAATCTATATTCATCAACAGCTCTTCTTCTCTCAAATGAGATGAGTTCAAGTGTCTTGCGGAGTGTGAGAGCTTGCATGTATGCTTCTACTTCGTCCGGTATTTTTAACTCCTTAACATATTTTTTATGATATTTTGTGACCACCCCATCCCAAGTCATCACATATGGTATTATTCTTGTTTTGCATTTGTAAATTAAACCAAGTTCATTTGCCAAGATGTCATATTTCCTATATTTTTCATTCTCAACTTCAGTCAAGTTATCAAGGCTCGTTATACCTATTTCGATCAGCGTAATCATATTTTCTTTTTTATCGTATAGAAAAATATAAGGTCTATTTTGTTTGATTAAAATACCTGTTTTAATTATTACAATATAGAATTATTATTTTTATAAAATACTAGCGCATGGGTGTTTAGAATTTATGCTTGGATATTGACACTAAGAGTAGCAAAGTCTAAAAGAGCCCTAGAATACACAAAAAAAAATTGAAATAAATTGTGATAATCAATTTACATAAAAGAATCAAGTTATATCTCCCAAAGAATCATAAAATTTAGTTATTAATCTATTTTTAAAATTATTTAAAAATACGATATCATTGTATACACTCTATTTACAATAATGCGAACCAAAATATTCTACAAATAGTTTTTCTTTTGACTATTGTTTTAATTTCGTACTAAAACCGCAAAAAAAAATATAAATCTTACAAAATAAAAGTTTTTAAGCGTTTCAAATAATAAAATTTTTCTCAAAAAGTATTTCTGGAAAATTCCAATCGAAAATATTTGTATGATCTAGTTTTTATGTTAATATTTTAGTGAAACCAATAAATACGCAGTAATTGGATCATTATTTTTTTAACATGATTGTCATGATATGAGTACATAACACTGGAATATCAATATATTAAATCTATAAGTAAATAAATAAACATATGAATACCATTTCTATTTGTTAGAATTAATATATAAAAATGGCTTAGAGTAGCGCTGCTCATAAATCAGCATATATGAAATTTTCATAATGCCACCTACACCTTTCAAAATGAAAGAAAATATAATGAAAATTAACATGTGTTTGCATGTTCTACAGACAAAAATATGACACTCTAAGTATTGTAAAATCTGATTTCTATATTCATAGATAATATTATAAAAAAATAGTTTTAACGATAGATTGCAAAAAAAAGAGGAATAGAAAATAGTTATTGTGGTTTATTTGTGTATTGCATCTATGATAGAATATAAAATTCATTTGTATATATGATATACGCAGCAGAAAGATCAAACTTATTAAATCAATATAGTATACTTGTTTAGAATGAAGGCCAAATTTCTATACAAATACAAGTTGATGCGCAATTCTATGTTTAAACGTATTTTATAGCTTTTTAAAACATCGCTAAAATGGCAAGTTTATGATTCACAATTTCATAATTGTTTTATTTTATCATAAATTAAAAAAACAGCGAACATAAAAGTTTGGTGTGCTAAAATGTAATATAATTAATATTTAATTTAATATTTTACGTTTATAGATAAAAATTATTGCAATAAATATATAAGGTTCCTATGCATGTACCATAAATTACATTTTTTAATTTTTTTTACAGAAAGTCTATTGAATTCGACCGTATGAAGATGATTAATATGTTAACGTGCCGAAAAAATCCGATTTTAAAAACTAAATACAATGCCTTAGCATGAAAAAGTATTTAAAATAAATCTATCTGTTCTTAAAGTTTTGTAATAATGAAGCTTCATAGTTTTGTTGAAAATATTTCGGATTTTCTTTGCTTATATCAGAGTACCGCTTAATTCAAAAATAAAAAAAAAGTTGGATCTAATATAAAAAACCTTTTTTTATAATTAAGATTTGCGTAATAACAGACAATAAAGTTTTAAGTGCTATTAATCATGTGATAAAAATTGAATTTACGTATGAGGTTGGTAATTACGCTTCACCGAATCTCGCTTCCAGTATACTATGCAAAGGGTGCAATTATATCTGTTTAAATTTTAAATTTGAATATATTTATTATAACTAAGAGATCTTTTTTGATAACCTGATACATACTAAAAAATATAAATTAAGCATAAAACCGTATAATTTAAGATATAAATTGATATTTAGGTAGTTTGAAAATAGGTAAAGCTGGCTAATATAATATGTGCATATAAAATATTTGACTATTTTTATAGTAAATAATATACAGATTTTATATATCGTATATGGTTTTTCAACTATACAGATTCTATTGCAAGAATATATATTAAATTTTCGGGAATATATAAACATATAATTTTATAAAGTATAAAATAGAATATAACTAAGTTTAAAAAAATCTCTTTACAAAAAAATACTAAATATATCTCCGATAAATAAGAACAGATTATAAAAAGAAATTATAAAATTTGAAATTTCTTCTGAATTTTGTTCTGAACAATATTTCAGATAATATTGATATAATTCCTTTGAGAATGCATTATCAATTTTAGGAAAAAGGTATTTACTCATTCGCGTTAATTATTTCAAATCAAAAATACATTTTTTCTAAAAATATCGCATATATTGCAGTATTGTGCACAAATTCATGGTTTTGTTGTTTAAATATATTCTAAACACACATAAAAACTGTATTTTTTCAATCCTATATAATAAAGAATTTTAGAACTTTTATAAGTTTATGATTATATTATTTATATGTATTGATACTTATAGATAGTTTATATAAATTTATTCGGATGGAACAACTGATTCGGTAACTAGAATTAAGTGAATACACAAAATAATTATGACCATGCAATATAAACTATAAAATTAGCTTGTTTTATATATTAATATCTTTTTGTACCATTAGATTCTAAAAATTGATCATTGACTTTTTTTAAAAGTTGTATAAGTGATTTGAGATTATCTCGTATTTATATATAGAATATAGACGATTATTAAAGCTTGATCCTGGTTTCTTAGAGTTTTAAACCAAGAATTTGGCAACATGATAAAATAAAATATGTTTAGACCTCTTCAAAACTAATAGACTTTATTATCGTTGTAAATTATGTTAAACAGTTTTATTTTATTTAAAATAGTAGAATATTTATTTGAGATATGTTCTATGGCAATATATATTCTTATTTAAATGCGATATTAAAAAATTTTAATAACATATTATCATCGTACGATCTTCTATGTCTAGTGATTTAAAATATTTCAAATTTATCTTAATCATGCTAAAACATAAATTTCTTTTGAGCTTTCGTTATTATTATAAATATAAAAAACACATTTTTGTTTATAATGCGTAAACTAATTCATTGTAAATTTGATTGAAAATATGACTCTGTGAGTAAATCACAGATTTATTTTTTAGATGTGTTTAAAATTGGATAATAAATGTTTAAATATGAGCCAAATTCGTTTTTGAGGCTTGAAATCAAATCCAAATAACAATAGCATTATATTTTGAAATTTCTATGCGGAAATATTTATACTATGGTGAGAAGTAATCATTTTGCTTTGCGCTGATAACCATGTACATGATTTCAATATTTTCATTTTAGTAAGTACAGATATTTGAATAAATTTACATCTTTATATTTCAATGATTATTTCTTTCTTTAAATCAAAAAATATATAATCTGGGCCTTCTTTGGCTTTCTAAACTTTATATACCCAAAACGCTTTCTATGGTATATTAATTTCATAATCTGAGCCGCAATGTATTCTCGTATTAAAAAATCATATATTTTATTTTACATAGTCATTTTATCTATATTAAAATATAAACATCACTATTGCTGTTATCTGAAATTTATGCTTTAATATATTTATTTTGCAATAAATACTTCAAAAGCAGTCATAATGCAGTATTACATGCATTTTCTATAGAAAAAAAAGATACCTGATTATAATCCAAAAGCAGAAATTTGTCTTTAAAATAGTAAACAAGATTAACTATTAATTTTTGGTAGCTTTCAATTCACGAATACAAGTCCGTACTATTCTTAAACTATATTTCTGTTTAGTGTTCATTAACAAGCCAAAAAATATTTTTACCTTACATCACATTTTTGTCGTAAGAATAGCTAATTATAATGGATTTTAAACGTGTTTATGTTTATGGGTTTATTTTATGCCTTATACTATAAAGTTGATATAATGCTACGCTAATAATTTTATTCTTAAATTTTAACGTCTTCTAAATATAGAAGATAAGAAAAAAATGAAAGTAGGCATAACGATTTGTTTAAATATAAATATAATTTATTTCTTAAAGGAATGGGGGATAAAGAAAAAACAGGAGAGGAGAACTACAAAGATGAATATTCAAAAACCGATCCTGTAACGATAATCTCAACCGACAACTTGCCTGAAACTCACACGACCACACGCATTCATACCACGGCTCTTCTTACTCTCATAGCCATCTGCAAGAATACACCCGCCGAGAAAGAGCAAAGGATTCAAGAGGCTTATACCTCGATCCTAAATAGATTCGGAAGAATGCCGAGATCTGGCTGGCAAGAGTTCCTAAAGAGTCACAATGATATTTTCAACAGTGATATGAGCATGACTGAAATTAAAGCTAAATCATCAAACGTTCTAAAAGATAATGATGGTAAAAGAAGACAAGTCCGGAAGTTCAAAGAAATAGAAACGAAAAGAAGAAAACAAAGCGATCAAGAGGAAGACTATAAAACACTTAACTATTGCATTAACCTCGACAGATGCAAAAAAACATTTCTGAGAGTACTGACGGACTTAGAAAATACGGACATCACAAAACACCCTAGAACAAGTAAATAACATATACTAAAGTTAAAAGCGATATAATTGAAGGTCTGAATTTAGCGGTTAATGACATATCACTAATCACCGCCCTCAAAACATATGCTATATTGCAAAGATCTTGCAAGCTGTCCAAAAGAGTTACGAAGAGCTAACATCAAAATCTGTACAGGAAAGATTTAACTACGTGCTAATAAAGGAGGAAAAAATAAAAAGATATGATCAAATTAACACAACCCTCAAATCCTACGTAAGAAACACAGATAAACTCCCAGAAAGTGAGACAATATTTCTAAGAAAAGTCATGAGACAACATAACAAGATACTTGAAAAAAAAATGATTTCCCTGAAGTGATTACTAAAAATAACGATAAAATTAGGATAATAAATAAACAGATAGAGCAATATGAAAAATGAAAAGAATTTACAAAAACAAACACCCAGTTCGAAGTCAACAGAAGACAATTTTATAGAGCATTAACAGATACGGTAAAATTGGAAATTAAGGCAGATAAGGAAAATATTGTGAATTTCTGGTCAAATATGTGGACTAAAAGCACGAATTTTTATAGTTCGATACTTATCTGCGCTATAACGCGCTGGAAAACACACCACAAATGGTTTTTATCACTGAAACAGAATTTATCCAGATCATAAACTACCTGCCTAACTGGAAAGCCGCTGGATGCGATAGTATATACAACTTCTTCATAAAAAAATCACAAAACTACACGCAATATTATATGAAACAACAAAATAAATATGCCTTGAAAACAAAGAGGTAAAAAGTTGGTTCTACTCTGGGATCACATACCTCATATTCAAACAAGAAGTTTTAAATGGATCGGAATTCAGACCTATAACATGCATGTCAAACTTATAAAAATTGACAACATAAGCTGTCACAATGATACTACAGAAAGACGTCGAATCCCGAAACCTACTATCAGAAAACCAACTTGGTACAATCAGAAGAGCACAGGGAGCTAAAGAACAAGCCATGATAAACGTTGCAATAAACAGTGAACATAATAATAAATTTCACGTAATATGGTTCGATATAAAAAAGGCATTTGACTCAATCTACCACGAGTATCTTCTGTCCTGCCTGAAAAATTTTAACATACAAGAATGTATGATTGCCTTTATATCTGTGTTAACAAAAAACTGGAAGTTATCTCTAAGATTAAACAATGAAGAAATCTTAAAAAATAAAATTGAAAAGGGGACTATACAAGGAGATAGTCTATCTCCACTTCTCTTTGTTTTTTGTATGGATCCGCTAAGCCGCCGATTAAATGAAAAGTTTTCATCAATATCCATTTACCTTGATAAGAAAGCATTTACAACCAATCACTTCCTTTTCATTGACGATTTAAAGATTTTGTCGCAAGAAGAAAGTAACTTAAAACTAATTTCCAATGAAGCAACAAAATTCTTCGGATGTATAGGAATGGAAATTAATGTTACCAAATCAGCTACTTACAATATCAATTGCAAAGATATTGCCACAGTAATAGAAGGAAAAGATGAATATAAATACCTCGGGATACTGGAAGATTCCAAATCGAATACTAAACCCGAAACGATGGATAAAATTAGAAAAGAAATGCTTGATAGAGTAAAAAGCATATGCAAAACAAAACTAAATGGTAAAAACATAATAAAGGCGATTAATGAATATGCAATATCACAGATAAACTACTATGTGGGCTTATTAAAGCTTAGAACCAGAAGATTTTAAAAGGCTAGATGATGAAATTAGGCGAATATTAATAAAAAATGGAATACACTTACAACCAGCGAATAAAGAAAGATTATATCTTAAAAGAAATGAACTAGGACGTGGATTGGAGAATATTGAGTTGCAATCCGAAAGAATACTTTACCAACTATACAAAACCCTAAACCAAGAAAAAGGACAATCACCCAGAAAAGCCGCGATACTGAAATTTGAAAATGAAAATGCAACCCACTTATACGTAATAAATGAATTCCTTAGAACAAAATATGGCCTTGTTGACATAGATCTTTCTACGCTTGAATTTAAACAAAAAGAGAGTTTATTGTGTAAAATAAAACAAAAAACACTACATCAAAAACTCTTCGATGTTCATAAAAATACAACGCTAGAAATATTAGGATCCTCAAAGTGGCTACAATATGGAAATATCAGACCATTAGAAGAAGCTAGATTTTGCTTCTTTTCAGGATAGGAACATATTCTTTGGAGATAGATCAAGGTGCCCGCACTGTAACGACTCAATAAAAACTGTCGACCACTTAGCAAGCAGATGTAAAAAAATGCTTGGTCATGACTATACAAGAAGACACAATGAGATTGTAAGATGTCTTCACTTTATGCTGGCAAGAAAATACAACTTCAAAAAAACTAAAAAAATACGCAGACACTCTGTACAAGAAATAATGGAAAACGAATTCGCAGAGATCAAAGTAGATACAAGAATTAAAACAGACATCAAGTTATCGAACGACAGACCTGATATTTTTGTATATGACATAAAGAAGAACTGCATCACTCTGATCGAAATTGGCGTGACAAGTATTGACAACATAAACATAGTTGAAAACGAAAAAGATGAAAAAATGACCGGCTAGCATCTGAACTATCATTGATATACAAATGCAAGACAAAAATTATCCCATATCTTATAACATGGACGGTGTGGTTACACGATATCATAGAAGGTACCTGAAGGAACTAGAGGTCACGAACCAGGTTGAGGCATATATTCAAACATTGAGATTGAGAAAAACCCTTGAATTAATAAGTCTCGAAAGAAGGAGGGGTATTGAAGAAGACTTTGGAGAGGAGAAGATAGCCGAAAGTATAAATACACTGTGTGTACAGAGTATCAAGAAAGCTGTGCCTAAGAAAAAAAAAGAATTACGTCCATAAATATTGACCATAAATAAAAAATTACTTTTTTTCTATGTAAATTACTTGTGATGCGGAATAAGATTATAAGTGTATTGAAAAAGGTGCGAAATGAATATGGTTACATAAAAATACATTCATTTTGGGTAAATTAGTTGATTTATTTAGTATATTTTGTGTAATTGACTATTATTTGATTTCCATAAATTGAAATTTTTAAACCAAGCATTTTTGTGATAAAGAAATATAAAATTGATCATTGAATGGACGTTTGTGCTCAATAATATATGGTTTAAATGGCTGTTTACATCTTTTCTTGCACATAAAATAGTAATTTTGGATACAGGAAAATTTTACTGTAATGATATATATAATTAAAAATTTTTAAATTATATAAATATGATTTTTGTTAGGTATTGAGATACCTGATGCCTTCCATTTTTCAATGTAATTCCAAATATAAGACTTTCTTCCATAATATTTATAGCTCAAATTTACCTTACGACGTGTGTTTTATTGCAAAATTATTCATCAATAAACCATTAAATGCGCAAAATATATATAATCTGTATTTTTTGTACACTTTTTAATCTGCTCCATATTCTTTCTAGGGAGAACTTATGGTTATATATGGCAAAGATATTTCAGTTTTATCAATCGTATAGTTTCTTCGTAATCAATAAAAAATTAGATTAACGAACCAGAAACTCATAGTAATTTGATATACAAAACTATATGACTCAATACAATAATAAAAATATAAAAAATAAAATCTTTTTTCGATAGTATAACAAACATTCTCTTTCACAATACAATAAACTATAATATATTCTAGATTCTTGCTTTATACAAAAAACTTGCGTTATTATAAGATCATGAGATGTGGAATGCTTAAGCTAGATAAATCTATCTTTATTGTTGTCAAAAAGGTAATCTAAACCCATAATAGATTTATTTGGTAACCCATTGATATTTTAAATCTGATTTTGTGTATTCATTATTGTACGTTTGGTTGTGAAGAATCAGATGAAAAAAGAAAAATCATTTTTAGCATAGCCTTCGTTTTTTTATTGTAGATTTGTATGACATATGAGATTTTTAATGTAATTTCGCGCTTAAAAAATAAACGAGTACCATGAATATATCGTGTCTTATAATTTTAGAAAAGCTGTAATTATTTTAGTTAAAGAAAAATGAATTTACTAATATATCGTAAGTTTCTATCACATTTATAATAACATGTAAGCCTGTTGAACCCTAAAAAAATAAAAACAAAATTTAACATTGATAAACCCAAACATAAAAGGTAATGTGCATTTCAAAAGTTTCTAATGTGATTTTTTATACTTTGTAATCTTATTGCAAGCGCGATTGAACAACGCATATAAGAAAATAGGAAGAAAATTATTTTATTATTTCCAAGCGCTTTAGTAATCAAAGCATATAAATTTTGATTTAATAGATAGAAAAGAATAGAAAAAATCTACAAATACTAAATTTTGCATAAACACCAGTTATAAAAGCATCAAAATCTGATTGAACCATAAAAAAAATACTAATAGCTGATATTTATTCGAAAGAATACATATTGTCATTTTAGATGACTTTAATCATCAGCTTAATGATAAGAATGATAAATTCTGGATGTTCATAATTTAGTAAAAAGGCACTAATGTGACCTAAAGACAATACTACATATAATATACAATATCGTTTCTCGAAATATTAAAAACAATGTAAAATTAGCTACAAACTCAATATGATTTATAAATATATTTAAATTCTTATAGTGAAAAATTATGATTATATTAAAAAAAGGTCTAAATGTATTTATGGTTAAAATAGAAAATTTGCCTGGCGCTCTTGCACATTTATCATTTGAATTTATTCAAAAGATATATACAAGTACTCGGGAGCAGCTAATAGACATACAAAGATAATCCATCTAATATTGCCTAGCTTATTCAAGAAAATACGAAGTTTATGTGTTTTTTGTCACAATGCGCAATCTATGTAATAGAAATACACATTTAGCTACGACTATAGTTAATTAGAGTAAAATTGTAGCATATTTTTCAGCGAAAAACAGATCATATTCGTACCACTTTATAAATGCCGAATATTTGAAATTTTTAATGAACTAGGTTAACTAGTAACACTGGAGATTCTTATAGAAAGAGATAACATTATAAAATGGCTGCTACAATCAGCGAACTTAATAAATATGAAATTAAAAACATTTATAAATAGAGTTAAATTACCGAAAAAATCTTATGAATTTTTGACAATTTCACAAGAAATATTATTTTTTTCTTATAAGTAATTTGTTTTTTAAATGCCTTAATATTTTTTTCCCGTTTTTATAATATAAAGCGTCAAAAAATAATGAACCAGTAAAAATTTTTATATAGTTTTACGCATAAAGATCTTGAAATTCCGTTTTGTTGTGTTAATAGAATTATTTTTACAAATTTTATATCAGGAAGAAGAAATTAGAAATAATATATATTGTTAACTTTTTTTGCAAGTTTTTTCTTTTCTGAAGTTATGATCATGCTAATTATATTTATGTCTAAGGCTATTTAATCGGTGACAAATCAGAAGCAGAGCAGTACTAAGACTAATCATGCAAAACTGCGGCTGTAACTGGGAACGAAGATGCGGTGGCATTGTAGAATGCGCAAATATTATTGCAAAAATCAACAGGGCATCTGAAGATAGAATCGATACTTACATCAACTAAATCTTGATGCGGTTTAATGGGTACATGATGCTTACGTGGGTATATAATACGCTTACATCGTATGCCTAGCTTTCAATGAGAGAGACACCAAAAATATTATAATAGAAAATTCCAGTGTAATTTGCTCCAAAAAAAACGAAAAAGAAGAGTGATGATTATATAATAATGGACCAAAAAAGTGAGAGTCGGTTGTAAAACTATTTGATGCCGAAAACGTCAAAAACACAAAAAATTTAGGAGTACCATGTTATTTGAGAATTGAAAGGTATACGAATTATGTAGAAGAAAATTTAATTTTTATACGTAAGCTAAAAAAAACAAACTCGTTGAATTTACTAGAATGAGAAAAATTTCATACATCAAAGTTGACTCTAATAATTTCCAAACTATTTAAAAGATGAAGGGGACAATTACATCCACCATCATTCCTATGAATATGTCCGATGTTGCATTCTTGCTGCAAACCACACAACAAACTTAGAAATGCCTCACAACAAAACCATAAAAAGACGACCATCATATATTGGAAAATATTGAGCTTTATGTAAAGAATAAGAAATGAACTAGAATTCTACAAAAATAAACGCATTGAAGTCAAGAAAGAGGAAGTAAAAAAATGCGAATAAAATATGCAATCATGTAACATATCATGACAAAAGATATTCATCTAAAAACAATGTTAATTGTGAAATCATAATAAATATGAATATCATAGAAAAAGAAAGAGCTGTACGTAAGAAGACATGACTTAGCAAAGAACATATTGCAGCTTAAAGCGATATAAAAATTTTTTTTTCATAGAGAGTTATCGGCAAACAATACTTTTGGAATTCAAGCGTCAAATGAACTAAAGAAATGTTTTTTATTTTTTTAAAAAAGGAAAAAAGTACGAAAATTTAGTATAAAAGCAAATTACACGATGATGTATTCTCATAGTTAGCAGTTGATAATCAGGAGAAATAAGCTTCATAACAGAGGCACAATTTATGTTTAAAATAAAATCGATACGCAACTGTAAAGCTGTTGGACCAGATGAAATCACAAATTTCTACATTATAAAGATTCGTAGCCTCTAAAAATCCATATATCAAGAAATACCGAATGAATGTATGAATAAAAATCAGAGTGAATAAATTACTTAGACACGACATATCAACTACCAAAAGATGTATGTCAAATTGGAAGTGATTTCAGACCAATCACATATATGTCAATTTATATAAGTAAACGATAAAAGCGTTCAAAAAAAAATTCAATATAAAGAGGAGACACAGAATTCATTTTAAAAAACAGTTAAAAAAATGGTCGTTTAATGAGCAACTGAACAAGCTTTAATAAATTTTGCATTACAAAAAGCATGGAATTCATATATATACATTGTGGGTTGATGTAAAAAGATGCATTTGATTTATTAGAACATAACAGCTTGTATGTATGTATGTATTGAAAACTCGAATCTACCTAAATAAATCAAATCTTTTATAAAACATATTACAGGCAAATATAGTATATATTTATGCTTAAACGAGAAGAAATCATGCATTTAATATTATATAAGAGGATACTCTTAAGAGAAAGTCTGTCATTTTTTTATTCGTTCTATGTATTTATCCCCTATGCAAAAAAATCAATAAAACGCTGGCCGAGGGTAAGTGTAATGAATGATACAAAATCATATACAAAAAAGCATCCACTTTTGAATATTATCATAAATTATGCATCAAAAACATTAGAAACAAGCAAAATCGTGAAGGATTAAACATTTATTATCATCGTTCAATAGGCCTTAAAATGAACTAAAATAAGATTGCCACTAACCATCTAATATGCTCTGATGATGAAACATTTTTTTAATGCCAAAAAAATAATAATAAAATCTAGAGCAACTGGAAATAGAAAATAGGAGCCTAAACTAAAACTTTTTTGATATAATTCAGGAAAAATACATAAATTAATAAGAAATTTATGTAAGCTGAAACTGAATGCTAAAAATTAGTAAGAAGATAAAAATAGTCATGCAATATCGTATATAAATTACCATAAAGGCTATTATAAAAAGAACAGGAAGGATACACATAACTTTATATTAAGGTAAGATACATTATAAAATATTTTTCTATTTCCCTCTAGCCTAGTAATTTACAAATATTATATATAAATAGAAATTGACTAGGACGTAGGTTATGTAATTTTGAATTTAAAACCTTTAAAATAATCTATCAGCTACATTTATTTGCTTGAAAACAATATAAAAGCTTTCCGATAAGGCTGCAATATTAGAAGTAGAAAAAGATAAAATTACAAATCTCTCACTGATTGAAGAATATCCAAAAAAATAAATATCATGCCAATATCACCGATTCCAAATCACTTCAGAAAAGTATCAAGTAAGTTATTGTGTAAAATTTATGAAAAAAAATTACATCAAAAGCCATTTGAAGCCAAAAATAATGATATTGTTATATTTGCTAGATAATCAAGATATATTTTACACGTTAACAGAGAACCAAGAGAAGCTGGTAGATTAAGTTTTCTTCACGAAAGAAATGTGTTTTCCTGACAGGGTAAAATGCCTAAATTCTAACATATCTAGAAAACGTTTAACAAGTTACAAAATGATGCGAGAAAATTTCGGGGCATGAATAAACGCGATGACACAATGAAATACAAGATGTCTAAATCTGCTCGCAAAAATAGGATTAGAATACACGAAAACCAAAAAGATTGAACTCACTCAGTACAAGAGATTTTCTAAAACTAAAATGCAGAAAAAGGATAATGTAGGACAATACCAGATATAATAAGCAAAAAAGCAAAACTTCAATTTTTCAAATCAATAAAAAAGAAATAAATTTACGTTGATTAAAATGCTATAACTAGCACTGACATTCTGCTGAAGCAAAAAATAAAAATATGGGAAGTATATCATCTTCATAAATGTACTAAATAAAAATGCAAAATTATAATGACGAATAAACCCAAATGTAATGACTTGAAATCACGTGGATGCAAAATTACATAAAAAATATCTAAAGGTCTCAAAAATCTTGATAGATGAACATCAGGGGGAACTCTCACACTCGCAAGACACTTATACTAATCTTTCTTAAGAGAATTAGTGCATTTGATATAAAGAGGTCAAGAGGTGCCAAAAGATGCAATAAAATGTTGTGAAATATTTTAAATGGGCTATTCACGTCTAAATAAATAAAATTAATACAAAGAGAAATAACCTATAAAAAAGGTATTATCTTTTTTTATGCAACCAAGTTTAGGAATTTACACAAATGCTAAAAAATATAGTTATGATGGTTATAACTATGATTGTAAAAATGTCATTTTTTATAGATAAACGGCTATTATATCTATGTGAAAAGATGCGTGGCTGATTAGAGTAAAAAATAAATCTGATCATTGTTAAAATTTCCTTTTTTATATTTTTATAAGTAACACACAAAGAATTAGATGGAATCGGTTGACATCAAACAAGGATCTACTAGCAGGTTTATAAGTATGTTAATCAACTATTTACTGATAAAATTGGCTAAAAAAAGTGAAAATGGGTTTTGCTTGATATGCTTTTTGAGATGATGAAACGGTTCTTATCTATACGATTAAGTTTAATCGACACAGATGATCAAAATATGTGTTGCAAATTTGAAAATTATTGACAAGATCAAATAACCTAGAAAGATTTTTCAATATTTAATACGAGTAAATGAAGCAACTTTAATATAGGTCATTTCAGTATCATCACATAGGATTCAGTAGTGTGTACAGAAAGGTGTAAAAGCCAAGATGACATAGCATAGAAGGGCTAAAAACACTTAATGATCATACATAGGTATGATTTCGTTGATCCTTCTTCTTTGGTAAAAGCTCAAAATGTAGAATCATATAACAAAAAGCAGTATTATTATGATAAAAAGAAGAAAAATGTATGAATTAAACGTGTAGACAAATTTTTAAGTCTTTGTATTATATGTTCATATTAAAAACAAAATTTATGTAAATGTTCTTGATTTCATTATAATTTAAAGATAAACGCTTGTATTATTTATAATGTCTATCAATTTTCACATATAATGGTAATATACGTTTGTATATTAGTTTATCTGAATTATATTGAATTAAGTAATTTAAACGACTGGTAGATTCGTCTATTGATATAAACATGGTAATTTGTCGATTAATCCAATTTATGAAACATGTATTTACGTTTGTGATAAATTATTTATAGATTTTAGGGCTGGACTAATCGTTATAATTTTAGTTTTTTTTCTCAAGCACAAATTGCTCGATCTTTCGCAAACACAGCCTTTAAAAATTTTTGGCGTCCCCTCTCCAAAGTCTTCTTAAATATCATACTTTCTTTCAATACTTGAAATTCAGAGTTTTTCATAATTCCAAAGTTGTATATATGATCAATGGGTTAGTTACATCGAGCCGTTTGAGATAACTGTTATGATTTTTGTTCAACAATTGTCCCAAGCTATAACATATGGATAAATTTTTGTCTTGGACTTGTGTATTTATGACAGATCTGATGTTAGCAGATAATTCATAATAATATATCGTATTCAACTATGTTTTTGTTTTCAATATTAGTCCCACCAATTTATATGAGAGTGATACGGTTCATATTTTTGCAATATACAAAAATTCTAGTCAGTCGTTTGATAATTTGATACTGATTCTTATTCTTGTATCTTCTTTGATCTCTGCCATTAATTTTCGATTATTTCATGGACTGTGTATCTACAGAATTTTGTTTTTTTTTGATTATGTATTTTCTTACTTTTGTAAAGATAAAGGTGTCTTAAAGCTATTTTTTCTTGTATTCATATGACCAATCATTTTTATTATCTGCTTGCCAAGTGATTGAAAGTCTTAAAGGTGTCGTCACAGTGCCAGCGCCTCCGAATTTCACCTAAGAAATTTCTTCTATCTTAAATAAAACAGAACCCCATTTTTTTTAAAGTCACATATTCCCGCATTGCAGCCACTTAGAGGTTCGTTCTATTTCTAGCGTTGAATTACTGTCCACATTATGGGGATTTTGATGTAAAGTTTTCTCTTACAAAATAGTCAATAAATACTCTTTTTGCTTATATTCGACAGGTAATAAATATTTTTTCATGTTGAATTTTCATTATATATAATCAATCATTAAGGCCAACTGCGTCGCTTTGTATTATTTAAATTATACCTTGAGATTACTGTGTCTGTAACTTTATGCTTCAAATTTTGTATCTATGTTCTCATGGCTGCACGTAAGTTTTTTTCTTAAATGTTAAGTCGGTCTTTATAAAAATTTTGCTTTTTTTAGCATTTTTAATCATTATAGCCTTATTTAAATTGTTTCCTTTATTAAAATCTTTAGGCTCTATCTTCAAATACAAAAAACACTAATCTATAAATAATCTATCACGTTCTTAAATTGCATCAATGCAAATTAAACTTTAATTTGTGTTTAAAATACAGTTTTGACATTCTTCAACATTATATTTATTATTATTAAGGGGTTTCGTGTAGATTTTTGATTTTGAGTCTTCTAATATTCCTTTTGATCTCGAATGAAGATTACTAATTGCCGTTATCGTTGTTATAATCAATCTCTGTTGTGTTTATTTCTAAAAAAATGCATTTTAAAAATTTAGCTGCTTCATTGGACATTATTGTTGGTTACTTTCTATCTTCGCTAAAATTTTTAAATCGTCAATAAACTGAAAATTTTAGCTGACAAATGCTTTCTTGTCTAGATTTATTGCTACTGATGCATATTTTCGTCTAATTTATGGCTTAGTGAATCTATAAACAATGCAAACAATCGTGGGAAATAGTTATCACATTATATTACCCCTTTTTAATGTGTTTTTTGATTTTAAATGAATTTGTGCTTAGAAATCTGTGTCGATTTTTTAAAATTTAGTTTAAATATAATTATACATTCTTGTGTATATATTCATGTGGCAATTCAAAAAATAGTCATTATTTATCAGGTAAAATTGTCTTTTATATCAAACGTTGTTATGATTAAATATTTGTTTAGGTCTAGATATATATAAGATTTTTTCGATACCTGTTCTTTAGCTCACAGTACTCTTATGACAGCCTAATTTGGTTTCTCGATAGTAAGTTTCGTAGTTCGATTTCACGTTGCAAGGCATTAGCATCGTATTTTTTGTGCATTTATATAGGTTAGCATGCATGTAATAAACCTAAAATTGTTGTTTATTAGAGATTCTTTGTTCTGGTATTAAATATTTTATACCGGAAAAAAACTAATTTTGTTTACTTTGATATTTTTAGACAAAATTATTTTACCATCTTGGATAACATAAATTAAAATTGCGTGTCTTAAATTATCAAAAAATGTATATGCCATCATATCATGCGACTTCTCAGTTAGGTAGATAGTTTTCGAGTTGATTTAAATACGTTTTTATTTCTGAAAAACACATGTAAATGTTATTTAAAATGCTTTCTTGCGAAAAAAAATTTTAAATTGTCCTTTTTTCGCATTTTTCCACATTTTCTGGCAACGGTATATAATTTAATCATTTATTAATTTCATTTCCAGTTTTTCAGTGCTTGTTAAGAGTTGAAAGTTTACTTGTTGTTGACTTCGAACAGGCAATTTATGTGTCCACTCTTTTTATTTTCTATATTTATACATTTGTTTTATATTCTTCTTAATGATAAAATCTCAATATCAGTCTTTTTGTCGAGTATTTTGTTGTGTTGTCGTATGATATTTCATAAAAGCCGAGTAGTCTTGGATTTTCGTTTTATACAATTTCTTGCTTAAGATGTCACCATTGTTTTTTTTTGTAACTTTGCATTTTGTCTTCCTTAATTTCAATATAATTATGTCCATCAGCAGCTAGTTTTTGATACAATGACACCCTTATATACTATATTTATAGAATGTATATGGTTTGATATGTGATCACAAGGGTTCGAATAAAGTTACTATATATTTCATATCTAGCGGCATATTTCTATTATCGATAATATACAAGTGCGAGAAAAACATAGTATCGTTTTTTGTAACATTTATTGTAGCCGCAACACAATATTGTAAAGAACTCGAAGTCACAAACCAAATCGAAGCATAAAATTAACTATAAGACCAAGATAAATCCTTGAGCTAATAGAACTTGAAAAGAGGAGAGGTATCGAAATAAATGTAAGCGAAATTTTATATGATAATAGAATGGTTATTATTTGCACATTAGAAATCTTTCTCGTTATGCGTATAAATATAATATAAATTTCAATAATGAAATTAAACAGTACATAAAAAGATTTATCTAGTAGGTTTAATCATTTCATATCGTTACGACTTAATACAATTTCACATAACAAACGTATAAAAAAACCTTTCATATTCTTATGTATTTTTTTAAAAAATAGAATAAAAATAGAATAATGCTTTTTTATAAATTTTTGATCGTTTTAAAATTAATACTATCATCATAATTGTGAACATTTGTTTTTATTATGTACACATTGATAAACATGTTGATATTTTCAAATGCTTCCAATTTTAAAAGACCATAAAATATTCACTTAATTTAACATACAAATTTAATTACAGATACATATAAATATAAGTAGGAAATAGGTGCGAAATTATCTCTTCATGCAATATTCAATAAAATAATATGTGTAATTATATGATTTATGATATTTTTAGACTGAAAGAGAATTAGTAGGTAAAAATTAAAAGGTTATCATGATAAATTTGCTTAAATAATTTTAAGACTTGTTCTATTTTATTTTTTTATTCAATCACAAATAAAAGCGCAATGCGGTAAAAATGCAGCTTTTTATTATGTTTTATATGCAATATAGATTATGTGATCCATAAATTGATATGTAAATAACATTATTTGTATTTTGTAAAGAGCAAAAAAAGAATTGGTTTTATATCAAACAGCCATATTATTTTTCTTCTATTGATTCACATATATATCAAAATAAAGCAATTATTTAAGTATCATATGAGTATAAATGAGAAATCCAAATGTCTTTTTATTAGCAAATCATTTAGAAATCAAACAACCACCTTTATTGGGCATCGATTTGCGCAAAAAAATATTTTTGCAGCAAATTAAAAAAGCCGGAATTCTATGTGTTTTGTAGATAGTGCATGTTTAATTAGAATTATACGACACAAAAAAGATGTACCAATACTTCATTAAAAAAAATTCGGCAAGTCGACTATAGCATATTCAAAAAAATGTGATTATAAAAAGAGATAAAAGCCAAATCCTAATCGCAAAATGAACTAAAATTTCGATCTTAAAAATATAAGTGTTGATAAAAAAACATATATCTAAAAAAAAAATACGGCATGATTGCTTAAAATTCGATTTATACTCGGTGCTAATTTTAAAGGATATTCATTTTAATGTCAATACGATATTTATCTAGTTCAAAAAAAAGTTAATATTAATAAACGAAATTAATTGTCGAGATAAAATCAATAATATTAGTTAACAAGATAATAAGATATAATGCAACAATTTCAGAGGTTAATATCAACAAATGAACCATATTTAACAAAGTTATTATGAAAAAAAATGATTAAACACGTATGAATCTATAAGTAAACACCATAAACACTGATTAATTATAAAAAACCAATATAATTTGTATTGTAAGTTATTTATGATTACGGGCTTTTAACAGATATACGACAAAAAAATATATTTAGAATGGTTCAAGTTATTATTATACACTTTTTATATTTAGAAAACAATAAACAATTTTTTTTACTTGTAGGATTATAACTGCACTTAAAACCGAGATATGATTATATCTGGCTCTTAATAGCTAAAAATTATAATGTTTTCATTATATTTCATATACCCATACATAATCTTTTATTTATGGGCTAATTTTATTGTTGTAATTATACTTTATTTAAATACGAATGGCTTATTTCGCGCGTAAACAGCATATTTATCACATAATATTAACTTCTTTTCTGCAAAGTCTATATCAATATAGTTTCTTAAATATAAAACTAGTGATTCAAGCGTTTTTATAATGCCTAAAGTTGCAATTTTTGGTTAGATCCGAGTCGTGTCATCTGATTAAACTAGATTCTAGTATGTATTTATGATATTTTTTATTTAAATTATTTTAAGCATTTTCTTTGCGTTATCCAAATTAGATTTAGAGCCTCCTCAAATGACGGTGAGCTCGTTGAACCTAGATAAATAAAAAATTCAAATAATTATTATCTAACATGAAATACGATACCCACAATAAACCGTATCGCATACTTTGGTATACTCGGCCTCGAAAATTTATTTATAAACAGCCTAAGTGATGTTACCTTGACAGAAGATAAAGCTAAAGGGTTAATAAGGTGGCAAATGCTGACGCTAAGTTCTATCATTGAAAGTGAAATGAGCATATAAAAAATATGGTAAAGTTGGTGATGAACAACAATCGTTGTTCTTTTAGCATGTGAAATAATAAAAATGAGAATTTACGTGAATAAAACAATTTATTGATCTCAATTTCAAGGATTTAACATTATTCTTGTAGGAAAAAAAAAATTAATTTTTAGACGCTAAACAAATACAGTAAAGTTGGGTAGATAAAAGTCTATAAACGAAGTCTAATATACGCTAAGATTAATAGTTATATAGCAATCATTTTTTTTACAGAATTAAGCGTTCAAGCATTTTCGAATCTGGGGCTGCACAGTAATAATTTATAAGTTGCAAGAGGTGTCTATAAAATACAGTGAAATTATAGAAGAGTTGTTAATTAACTGTAGCTTCGAGAAATATTGAAAACTAGATTTAAGTGAAAAATCAAAAAAATATATGGTGATAATCTACCTACTATGAATTTTTGGATTCAAATGGTTTTTGTTCTTTCATAAGTAGCTATATTTTAGATAACGAGAAAGAACTATAAAATATTCAAGAAACAGAAGTAAACTATTGTGTGAAAATATAGAAAATCCGAGATCGAAGTTTTATCGACATCTAAGGTTGTGCGAAAATTTTCTCTGGCTTTCAAACGACATCAAAGATGTTACGGTCAAAAAAATTTTTCAATTTGCACAATTTTAAATCTTATCGTAGTGAGAACATTTAGAAATTTTGTAAAAAAACGATGTAATTCCGGTAATATAATCGGAAAACTATAATCAGTTAAACCATCAAATTTTATTGAAACAAGAAAATGCTTTTGCGACCTTTTAAAATATCAACATCAATTATTTATAAAGGCGCAAGCAAATTTGCGTGACAAAATCATAAAAAATGGTCCAAAGCGACGGTCAATTCGTTTCATAAATTATCATTTGACCGAATTCTATGTGTTTAATCGGCTAAATCGATGGAAACTGATTTATTTATATATCTCCCTGATAATACATTAGCATGTACATAAATGAAAAGATAATATTAAACAAATATGGTGATGCTCTGTTGACATTTATGGATTCATTTCGATAATACTAATTTAAATAGTGCTAAAGTGTATATGAATATATTTAAACATAATTAAAATAAAACAGGCAAAAAAATCCGTATGCTTTATTACGGCATATATATATTCTTAAAAATGCAGATGACTATAAGAACTGAACCAAGGGCTATATAACAAGATTTCGATATCATATTATGTTACCTGTTACAATGAAGCAGCAAAAAGGTGTTTTAAGAATTGATAAAATGTATTTTTAACAAAAAGCCGGTAAAGCATAGAGATTTGTGTATTTTGGTGTTATAATCAATTAAAAAAATCTAACTTTGTTCTATTTGCTTTTTTTACCAAAATTTAGATGTTCATAATTACCTAAAAAGAATATAACGTTAAGTTTGCCTGATCGAAAAAAAGCATCAGACCTCTGTTCGTTATATATTATTAAACATAAAATACAATGAATTTTTTTTTACTAATACAAGAATATACTTAGACAAAAATTTTACAGTTTACAGTTTTTAGACTTATAAGTGTCTAAACTTATAAAAAAACGGCTAAATATAAAATATATTGGTGAAGACAACAAATATATGGCGAAACGAGTACATATTTTTATATTGAAATATTGTACCTCAAAATTCAAGACTCTTGAGAGTCGCACATAGCAAAAAAACCAAAAAATAAGATATTTTTAAGGTGAACTACCAATTGTAGTAAAAATATTTACACTAGAATTTATATAAAAAAATGATTTAAATCGATTTCCACCTCTGCACATGTTTTTATCTTTTATACGTTCGCCAATATTATAAGGCTTAGTTTTTACATTTAAGGCGACATTGGTAGGCAGACATAGTTAAGAGAAAGCTTGAACACATAACAATCACTGATGTATGCACAAAATATACTTCAATTCAAGTCCGAAAAAGTGGTTATGCAACGTAACTCATAGTTATAATGTTGCCTTGTTTTTCAGAAGAATCAACTTAATCGTTCGGGGAAAATCAAAACTGTTAGTTTATGGGCCTATGAAATTAGAAAAATTTCTTGCCAAGCACCAAAAACCAACATATAGACATATAATGAACATAAAAATGTTCATTTTTATTAAAATATAGTATGGGTCATAACAGATTACTCACTCTAATAAAAATACATCTTTTTTACAATTATTTTATATAGCACAAGAACAAATTTAACCTAAAAACAGAGGTAGAAAAAGTTCACAATACAAGAAACAGTACACAGCTTCTTTCAATATTTTCACACGCTAAAAACAATACAAAACGGCAAAGTAAAGATTAAAAAGATGTAAATGAATGCTGTAATAATAAATTTTGTTGAGACTCGCTCATATTCATAAGAAAACTCCTTTGAAGCCTAATGATGTTAAATATTTTTAAACAAACAGCTAATTCTAAGTCATCAAAAAACGATAAAACTATATCTGCAAGCAAACTGAACATATAAATCTTTAGGTTGTAATACTACCTTACGCTATTTTACTTAAAAGTTTTGAGCATATGTCTTCTAAAACATATTACTATAAAGTTGCAAAAAATCATAAAGTTCGATATTTTCACATCTTATAGTCGAACTTTGTAGGTACTTACGTGTCATTCATTGCTATAAATATATTAAAAAGTGGTTAAAGGCTTACAATAGAGCATTTTTTGAATCATTTGTCGCATTTACTTTATCATGTAGAGATCAATTTTCATTGAAATATGCGGGAACAGGTTTAGAATTACTAGTGAAGGTATGGCTGTATTTTTCGAATCTCGATTACGAACTCATATATATAATTAGTCTTGATATTGCGATTTCTTCTAAAATTAAGTTATAATTTTGCCTTTTAAGTATAAAGAACGAATATAGTCTATTGAGTCTAAACTCAATTTTCTAGATATACACGTATTCTTTGGTATAAATAATGTTTTTGTATTCAATCAATAAGTTTAACTATCGATGAAAATTATTAAAAATGAAGGCAAAATAAAAACCTGATAAGATATACAACAACAAAATTTAATATCAAAATATTACATCTTGGTTGCATTAAAAATGCTGAAAAAAATAATATATAATCAATAATACATATGAAATATAAAAAAACAACAACTTGAATGAAAAAAATAAATAGTGAATGAATAGGACAAATTTCAAAACCTATGAAAAAAAAATGATCGAGAAAATATTCTGAAATTATCTTTAAATAAGCGCTATTACTAGAATAAAATAAAAAATCATCATATAAGTTTATTATTTGTGTTTTTTGTGTTCTACAATTTTGTTTAGATTAAATATTTTCTAAAAAAATAGCCCCAAATTATCACTGAATTTTACCTAGAATCAAATACACGAAAAAAAAAGCTTTTTCTGATTTAAACGAATGAATTTTGTAATACTTACTGTTACATAGCAATTAAATATGTCTGAATAATAGTTCATGTATGAAGCAGATTACAGCGCTCTATTATTTGATATACTAGCCACCAGAGTGTGAATATAACTTAAAGACATCTTATACAGCAATCCATGTATATTAAAGACTTATATTCTCTATATAAGATATTAAATATAAGGTATAAGGGTAACATAAAATGATAAGGGTAATATACTGGGATGTATCGTGTTTCATATGATTATGTATGATTCTTTTGTTTCAATATGCTTCGAATGTATAAATGCCAGAAAACTCATTTTTTTTAGAATTCAAGGCATCTTAATTTGCAAAAAATAAATTTTCTTTATCACATGTTCATAAGACGCAAAGAAAAATAAAAAAAACCTAATACGAATATAAATTACAAAAAAAATGTGTAATATAAACATTATAATTGTGATATTTTCTGTCTTGCACATCCAATTCTTATATGAATTTGTGCAATTGACCAACGTTTATTATTTTTAATGATAAAAAAGGGGTATTCGAGGTTACTTAAATACCTTTTAAACCTATATATCACATTGGTTGAATTTTTTTCAGTGTTACATCAGAATGCGTATATAGTAAGCACTCTAGGAATGTACCACATATACAGCAAAATCTATTTAAATTTTCGTCTAAGCTCAAATACTTTAAGGGTAAAATATTATATATAATTTTTGTTCACAACAATAAGATTTTGGTATAATATACAATCAAACATTTACATTTAAGACATTATTATGTATAATTTGTTATTTATAGCTTTATTTTTGTGTATTATATAAAGAAAGTGTTTTAGTCTTTATTACTAGAATACATAAAGATGATGAAAAAGGACCACGTGTAAAATTTTTAAGGATAAAATATATTTGTGCTAGCCAATTAATAGTTGAAGGAAACTAATCTAAGCAGAATACATATGCGATTGCGATCTCTGGATGTTAAAAAGGCATTTAAAATGCTTGTACAGATTTAATTATAATTTTTAGGTTTTTTTTGGCAGAAAAAAACAAAACATTCCTATCAAAAAACACAGTATATTTATAGTATAGAAAAATCATGTGGAATCATCTAAGACAAGGTGTAGTTATGATAAAAAGTTTAAGAAATGATAAAAATAATGGTAAATAGTATTTATGGAGTTAGAAATGATATATCAGATTCGTTATTTAACATTATCTAAATATCAGAATTTAAGATTTAATTTCTTTTGAAGAAAATATATTGTGCCTGAAAATTTACTTAAAAAATGAAAAAAAACCAAATTATGATTTCCTTTACTGGCTATTTGTAAAGCATGCCTTAAATTTTATTTTTCTGCACATTAGATTTTAAATTCATCTTTATATATTCATAATATAAGTATTCGCCTCGAAACGTATTTTTGTCGTAAGCAGTGTTTTTTATTATAATACAACATCTTAGTTATAATTCATGCCCAAAGAGCATTCTAAAAAATCAAAACATCTATGAAGAAACAAAAAAATTACAAAAAATGGCGACTTTACGCCGGTTAATATACTATAAAAAACCGATCAAGTGCCGAGTAAAACACCTATAGTAGAAAATGCATAAGATTTCTATATATCTTTATTTAAGAATAATCTATGAATTATCATATATGGTATCTCTTAAAAGGCAATATAATAGACTATTTATAAAATAGTGAAACTTATGAAAAGTTAAACACAACTATATTTAATAAACACAATAAAATTT
The DNA here is from genome assembly GCF_057557595.1 of Rhyacophila brunnea. Lineage (NCBI taxonomy): Eukaryota > Metazoa > Arthropoda > Insecta > Trichoptera > Rhyacophilidae > Rhyacophila > Rhyacophila brunnea. The sequence goes on from NW_028232828.1 coordinate 261,088, forward strand.
TCTACAGGAAGACCCCTTTTACTTACAGATGTAGTATATATGTTTTTTTAGAATTATCAATATTTTAGAATATTCAAATTAATATCGGTATCACTTTTTTTTACAATAGAATAGCTTATTAATATATTATAATGTACTGAATTTTATATAATGTCTTTTTTTTTTTATAAAGCTTGATTCTTATATTTTTTTAATTTTAATGTTGAGATGCGACATAAATTTGCATAACTTCTTATTTTAAAATATTGGAATTTTTTTCTGGCTTCTTATACAACCTTCGTCTGCATTTTATTGAATTTAAAAGCAAGAAATCCAAATGTTGTATTATCCTGTTGTAAAAAATACCAAAAAACTTACTAATAACGTTTTTTAGATAACTAATAAATCGTCAGCTCTTTACACAAAAAGAACTTTGTTTTTTCACAACTGATTTAGCATATTTCTAAATTTGAATCAAGTAATTTTCAAAAAAAAATCGCAATTTTATTTATCTATTCCATTAGAAATACTTATGAACCCAAATGAATAAGTTTAAACTTTAGAAATACCCTATCTTAAAATTCAAAAAACATTGAATGTAATTCTTCTAGCCTATAATTGCTTCCATGATGTTTTTTATGAAATACTATTTATTTGCATTCATCAAAAATTAATTCTCAATCATCCGGACAAATAGCCAAAAATACAAAAATTGATGTAAAATCATACTAAAATATGCGTGAATATCTACTATGATGTGAATAATTATACAAAAAAAATATTCTATTCTTTTACTGAATATGGTTATTTATGAAAAAATATTTTTTTCAAATTAATATATATTTAAGAAAAATAGAATTATTTCTATTTTTATTACTATTTGATTATTATTTATATGCAAAAAAAACGCACTCACAGACAATTTTCATAATCTATTGCTATAACGTACATTCATTGGCAAGAATGTATTAAAATTATACAAATGCTGAGATATATTGTAGTTTTATATTATAAAATTATAAAAAATGTTAATATACAATAAAAAATTTAATAAAGCTATTTTTTACAGATCTCAAATACATCATTTTCTAAAATTAAAGCATGATTAAATAATAATCGAATTCTTTTAAAATAAGTAATACTTTGCATTATATACATAAAATCGTATATTTATGGCTTCAATATATAGATAATGTTACCAATTGTTTTAACTAGCTCTTTACATATGAACAAAACAATTTTAACTTATTTAGATTTTGATATATTTTTTTACTAAATATTTAAAACGTAAATTGAAAGAGCAACCGTATGATCATATCTATACTATTTTCTTTTTTATTATCTTCTTCGATACCTTCATATTTTATAAGTATCAAAATAAAAGGTTTTCCTCGATCCTCTCTTATTTTAAAAATTTCAAAATAAACGGTTTTCTTCAATACATTTCTTATTTAAAATAAAAGATTGTATTTTTGTGAATCTAGAATTAAGCATGCCATGATTTAAAATAAAACTTTATGTTCTTTTTGTTTTTTTTTATATTGGGTTACCACCCATCCTGTGTCACGACTTATGGCATGATCTTTATCTTAAACTTGTATATAAATGACAATCCTGATGACAAGCATTTATATTATAGAAAATTTTTCATTTTATCGTACTTTTTTGATAAAGTATAAATTAAAATTCTTTTAAAACTTGTAGTTGATCAAAAGTGACCCAAAAAGGAAAAAAAATTCTAAAGAATGTTAAAATTTTTTTTTAACATAAAATAGAAGATTCCAATTTTATTAGATAAATAAAAAAGGAAATATAGGATAAATTATGTTTGATAATTATAAAATTTTAGAGTCTGGAATTCTATTAAATTAAAAGATTTAAAATAAGATTTCTGTCACGTACCAGTTTATTAATAAATGATAAATAGCATTAAAATCATATATTTTTGATAGTTTGATTGATTAAAAAAATACAGGAAATACTTGCAAACCAATTATATAAAAAAACGTATTTTTTGATTGTTATTAATAATTGGTTGAGTTGGTCACATACATCTTATACATGAATTATAAGAATGCTGTCTAAATGATTTTATCATCGTTCTCATGAATAACTTTTACGTTTATAAGGTAAGACACTTGTTTTGAGCAAATAAATGAACAAGAATTTATGCAAATTAGAATACACAGACATAATGTATAATACACAAATTCAATTTTACTGTTTTAATTTGAATAATTGTGTTCCATGTTTATTTTTAAAACCACAATGAATACACATTTTATCCATGATATTTTATTATCAGACATACAGATAAATATTCATTTCATTTTCACGGTAATATTGCTTTTTTTATCATGTAAAATCGCATCTAAAAAAGTAAAAACGGTGTTATTAAGACTAGATGTCTATAGTCGAGTCTGGTTATATAAGCACAATCATCGAGTGTTTTTTATCGTTGAACTACTTATTTTACTATGGCACAATCTAAATAACATTTTTTTGTAGTGATTAAAATATTTTTTTCATTAGATTCAAAAGTTTGATTTTTTTTTTAAAAAGGGACAGCTAAATATTCTATTTTGTATATAATGAGTTATTTTTATGAAAAAGTTGCGCATTTATTCAAAAAATCAATTTAGAGGTTTAAGATTATGAGTTTTTACCGAAGTTATAACTAAGCAAACTATGCTCAGCTCCAAACTTCTAAAAAATGTTATGGTTTTAAAATACGTTACGGTTGTTTATACATTACTAAAATAAAGTTAAATTAAAGCACAAAGAATTCTATTTAGATAAATATTATTTAAGGCTTGAATAACTTTTAGTTTTATCTTATAATTTTTATTATAATTAAAAAAATATATTTGTTTCTAAGAATAGTTTTACAATAGATATATATATCTGTGAAACTGTAAAAAAAACAGCAATTGAAGGTTTGTATTTAATATTTACATTTAGAAATTACTTAAAATATATAGAATTTACCGCAACAAAATAATATAATAAATAAACCCGTTAACAAATTCGAATAGTAGATTTATTCTTTTATTTTCATTTTATACTTTTATCAATTAGTCACAATTACCTTTTACAACCTTGATATTCAGTTGATTGCTTCAAACCAATATAAAAACAAAGGTCCAGTATTTAATATCATTGTATCCGCCATGATATCTTGAAATGGCTTCTTCTGCAGAAAATATTATTACAAATTTAAATTTTTGCATTAAAATTCTAGTTCACATAATTATTTGGTGTCATTATACTATTCTATTATATAAAGAGATTTTAATAGCAGTATTTACTTATTTAGGGTTCTTATCACATGAGCAGTCAATTTCAACTTTAACCAAAAAAAATCCAATTTTTTTAAAAATAAGATTTTTAAATCAAACTTAGTTATTTATATAATAGTATTCTCATATGAGTGTCATTTACAGCCCTTTATCATTTTTAGCATACAGTCGTGTAAAAAATGTTATAAAGTCATTCAAAAGAAAATTTTTGTTGCCAACTAAGAGTTTCATTTCTATAATTAAAATATAATATGGTAATATTAGGAATGCATACGTTTCTATAGATATTAATTAACCTTTTATAGTCTCTCAGATAAAAATACTATAGGTAATTAGATCTATTAATTAATAAGAATCATCTTTTTACATAGAAAGAATTTATTTTTGTTGGTTATTAAAAAAATTTCGCTTTATTAAAACAAAATAAGTTGACTTAAGCATGTACTTCCATAAAGCTCTGAGTTTTTTTTTGCAATTTGCTTGCGTTCTCAAACGTGTAAGTCTTGCGTATAATTCTATAGATGGATTCAAAAAATGATCCTTGCGAATAATAAAATTTTTTCTAGAGTTGCTTATCCAGAAAGCGGTCTATTTTGTCATTGCTGTTCTAGAATTATTAACAAGAAAAGCCTCAAGCATGATCTTTAAAATGCAAATATGCGACTATAAAGATCTATGTGATTTTTAAAGCGCAAATAAAATAAATTTATATATTACCATTAGTTCAACGTAATGAAATATCCCATGAAACATTTTTATGCTAGTTACATAAGTTAATTCTAAATTAAATTGGCAGATTGTTCTTTTCTGATTGTGTAGTACAATTTTGGTTGCAAAATTTGCCAATACTCTTCACTATCTCTTACTTTGTTTACATATATATACGTATTCTTCTCACAAGATTTATCATTTCAAGAGTCTTTCATGAATCGAAAATGCAAAACATTTTTTTTAATTTAATTTTAAAAAATATTTTATTTTTAAAATTTATATAAGTTCATAGATTAATTATTCTCATAGTTAAAAATCTGTTCGAGAGACTTGGACAGGTTGTTTTAGTTTCAAAAGCATAAATCTAGATAATGTGTATAAAATAGTCAGAATGAAAAACTTATTTTATTTTTATTATTTTTTTTATACTGCCAATAAACACCTTAATAGCAAATACGCTTCCTTATAAGAATATTTTAAATTTAAAAGTCTGTTCGCTTGTACAAATGTTATAAAATAAAAAAATCCATTCATTTTTGAAGGAATCATCATAATAATTTTATATCCAAAAGATATTCTAGCAGAAATGACTTTTTTGTTTTTATCGAGCTTACTATGTTCTTCATTAAATTATTATAATATTAAGATGCACATAAAAACATTTAAAATATAGATTATAGCAAGTTTCTTATATTTATCTATATATTCTAGACTTATAAGTATAATAATCAACTTGAAATATTTATTTCGATTTTTTAATAAATTTTTGCTTAAAGGCTAAGTTTTTAAATCTAAATTACTGGATAGCATCCTTTATTTGGTTTTCCTGTGGTATGCACCTTTCAATATACATGAAACATTTTTTATCTATAGAACAGAAAGATAAGAAATGTAAGAAAGTATGTTCTTCTTTATTTTATTAATGTGTTTTTCTGAAAAACCCGTTTGTCTGTGTTTTGAAACAAAAAACTTTTAACATTCAATAAAAAAGAGATTTAATAAGTTTAAAGTGTATATTATTACAAAATCTATATAAGAATTAATTTAATTTTGATTAAAAAGGATTTGCTGGTTTGTGTTTTCACTACAAAGAAAAAGGGGGAAATATTAAAAATATTTTCATTTTCAAATGAAATTTATTTTATTGTATTTTGCAATTTTGTTTTTCTTTAGGTTGATCAGTATCGAAAAACCTGTTTACATACATGCAACTTCATAAATATAAATTTCCAGGAATTGAAATTATTTGAAAAAGTTTATTTAAAGATGTTTTTACGGTTAAGTTATTTGTGCCTCGTAAAATAAACATTATTTATTTGTGAATGATTTTTACACATTTTTTTCGAATAATTTATCCTTTTTTAAATTAACTTTATTTTGTCGGCTTATCTGTGTTAATCAGTACATATAAAATAAATTTTAATCCCCTTTAAAATGAGCAAGAAAAACTGTAAATTGTATTTATTATTTCGTGGATTACTTGGTGTACCTGGATTCGTATGCATTTTTTATGCACTAAAATCCAACCAAGAGCGACTTCAGGCACAAACAGAGGCGAAAGAACCGCAACCAACTACAGTGGAGGGCATAAGATCATTATTACCAGAAACATATGGTTATGATGATGATTCAATGAAAGAACTCGAGAGTATATTGTCTAAAATAATTAAAAGGCCGGCAGAAACCAAAGAATTAGAATTTAACGAGCTGTGTAAAGACAAAAAGGCGAGGATGAAGAAACTTACCATGTTTGATGGATTCTGGACTTCAGTCAATCAAGAATTTTCCGCTTATCAGGAATTCAAGAAAAGTAATCCTACTGAAGAGTTTTATAAGCCAGAAGATATTTTAAAAGAAAAAGAAGAAGAGTCGTCGATAAGAGATGCCAATACAATCATAGAAGAAATTATCCAAGATAAGGAAATTTTAGGAGCTGAAATAGATTTATGCACCAAATTTTGCGTAACTCCAAATATAATATTTGGTATGATTGCAAATCCTGGAACTTTAGATAAAATTAAAAAATTTGTATCCCTTAAATTAATTGGAGAAGTCAAAGAGATCACGCTTGAAAGCTGCGTTGAATTGAGTGGGGAGGATAAAACTAAGCTTAAGGATCTACTCAGGGGAAAGAAGGACTATTATACTGGTTTTGATATCCAAGAGGATTTTGTAATACTTGATTTCAGAGACACAATTATTGATCAAACCATTGTTCGGGACGAAACGCTATTTTTCAAAGTAACTTTGAAAAATATGTTCAATGAGGGACATGAGGAATTGGAATTTATGCATACAATTATGCATAAACTCGAACTAGTATGTTGTAATCCTAAATCATTGAAAATTATGAATAAACTACAGTCCCAAGGGATTTCATTGCCTGCATTTATGTTAGACAGATCTCAAAAATTTATTATCAAAACTCCCGTTATATTATACACCCAGTATCAAGGCTTTGAAGACAAAGCTAGTCTAAAAGCTCAAAATGCATGTGGCATATTGTCACCAGAACTTCAAAAAATATTTACAACCGAAAAAGAAGGAGAAGATAAGGTTTATTGTGATATTGCAATTAAGCATTTTGACAGAAAACAACGTATGTTTTATAAAATGATAGGCCCCATCTTTGAAACTTTTTTTAATATCCATCCACAATTTTTGTCGTGATACAATGGAATTCTCATTTATTATATAAATGTTTGAAGTTTTTGGCCTATCATCTTAAAAATAAAACTCGATGAATTTTTAAATGTTATAACTTTTTTATTTGAAACTTTCTTACATTTTGATTTTTAAGGTCATGCCAACAATATTTTTTTTTGAGCCGCAAAAATGGATTAAATTATTTTTTACAGATATAACAATTGATTGAACCCTCCAGAAATTATGAAAAAATCGTTTTATAGTTCTAAAATTTTTATGAATAAATATGGATTCTAAGATACAAAAAAGTTACCATATTATTTATTTAGAATATTTGTTGGCTAAATTCATATAATATAATCCATAATAGTACACTATATTCGGCTAGTTTCAATTGCGTAATATTATTTTGGATTTATGTATGATGTGAAGTCACGAAAATTTTAGTCTTAACTTTGCAGCAACTATATAAAAACCGATTACCAAGGTTAGATTTCTCGGTCTTATCTTTGCATTGAATTGGTAGATTTGTTCGCTTATTTTTCGATAAGCGATGTTCTTGTATGCCGACTTTTTGTTTAAACAAATTTTATGTTTTTTTACAAAAAGTATGGGTAATATATTGTTATATGGAAAAATCCAATATAAAATATAACGTGAAAAGAAAAAAATATATATATACAATTTCTGCATTTTTAACTATGCAATTGTGCCACAATCCGCTTTTTTTTATTCGAAATTAAATGCATTTATTAGTTAATGTCTTTTATGTTTTGCCTCACTGTATTTTTTTTAGTTTTAATGATTTTATGATGGTAAAATCATTCTAACTGTAACCCTTTTTTTGCGGAGACAAAATTTTTTTATTGGATGCATATTTTATTTAAGATTTTTTTGTGCAGACTTTACTAACTAATAAAAATAAAAAGGTTATTATAGATAAAATCATTTGAACATTTTATATTGAGCCACAAAGTTTCTGCACAAAGCTGATCAATTATGTATATGAAATCTAATGATCTGGATTTATATCAATTTCTATGAATTAGCCTAAACAAATTTTTGTTTTTAGTTTTGTATATACAATTATAGGGCTTTTTTTCGGTTATCTATATCTTAATCTTATGATCTTAAATAATGAAATTTATTTTTCTATTAAGTGTCTGGCTTTTTTTATAAAGATAAGAGTGATAGAACTTGACTTAGCCACATATATTTACTTTTATTTTGCCCATAAATCGACGGAAAATCTTCTTTACATCGTAATATCAGCGAATTTATTGGTTTATCTTATGCTGTTGTTGAATACTCCTGATAATAATAATTCTGTAATAAAAAGAGATTGCTATACTGCGTGTAAGATAAATAATTCCTATCCTACATAAATAATACATATTTGATCAAAATTAAGATGACACGAAGAAAACCCCTCGGAAAAACACATATTTTACATTAAGAAACAAAATGAAAAGATTTTCTTGTAAATTTATAACATTAAAGAATTTATAGGGCATCGGATTTTTTTGATTTTGTAGGATCGCCTACTTTCGATAATTTCACCTTAGTTCAAATGATTAAAACGAAGAATCAATTCCAGTGATCAGTAAATTCCAACATATTTTTTCCAAGTTTATTAGATATATAAAAAAAACATATAAATCGGGATTTAAATTATATAGAAAGGTGTTTTTCAGACGCATTCTATTATAAAAATTAAACAGAAATTAGTACAAAAACAGCATAAAAATTATAAGCACATACTAAAAACACCAAAATTAAATAATTAATGTAATTATTGCGAAAAACGAGCATCTGTAGGCCTTACATATAAGTTATGAAAAAATTATTAATACAAGTAAAATAAAAAACTGTAAGATTCTTATAAAAAAATGTAAAGACAGCAATTAATGTATAACATACATATACCTTCAATCCATCCATATTAGTTTTAATTTTTTGAATATAAATAACATTCGATTCTTATACATCAGATTATGAATTGTAAAAGAACAGCTTAAAAAGTCATTAAATTTGAAAAGGTTCAAAATTTGGTATCCTCAAGCTACAATTCAATATCAAAAAAAAATTTTTATGTGTATATGTTAATGTATTTTTAAACCAAATTACAAAAAAAATCACAGAATTTATATTTTTAGGATAAGAACTTCAAATTTCTAATAAAAAATTCAAGAGTTTTAGCTTGCATTTATGAAGTATTAATATTTTTGTTTTATTTGACTTAGCCCAATTTTATTTATTTTATTGCTATTCGGTTCTCGTTTTTCCACAAAAAAATGTATAGATGAACTTGTGATTTATAAAAATCTGCGAAACATTGACTATTATGCATATGTCTTTTGGAGCATTCCGCACTACTTTTATATATGATCTAAGCTTATTATATAAATACTCGTTTATAGGCGGATTTAATATTCTTATACCTATGAATATAGCATGAATATATGTTTTATAGTCGTAAATAACATAAGATATGTATATAATTTTCAATAAATTAAGAAATGATATGTTATTGTAAATACAACGCAAGAAGAAAATATTTTATGTTTGTATAATCAATAGAAGAAAAATTCACGTAAAGTAATTGCTTAAAAGGCTTTTTATTGTATCTTGAAAAATATATTAAATTCAAGCTTATATTTTTATGGGTTTTGGTTTATTTTATTTTGCACACGTCAGTCAAAAAAACGATAGTAAAAGTATATAAAATTTGATTTCTCTTTTATGCACTGTGTGCTTTTATTTTTTTAGTACTTTCGACGAAACTAGAATATAAAATTCAATGTTCGTCTATTTATATTAAAAATAGTTCTTATAAAAGTTAATGTTTGTTTAAAAAATACACATTAGAAGGATTATAAATAAATTAACCTATAGTAATATTTTAAAAATATTTAAACCAAATAAAACTGTTATATTTTTTGTATTTGTCACGGTGATACCTATTGAAAAGTTATGTCAATTATCATATAAATGAAATAGAAAATAAAGTAAATCGTTCACTAACCATCACATATGAGCGAAAATTCATAAGATAAAATTATATTTTTTTATTTTTATGTTTAATTCTTCTAATTTTTAATATTAAATTATAGCACATCATCTAACACCCAATGTTATGGTGATCCGCAATCATATAAATTTATTATCTATAACGCTTATAGCTACTATATTATCATGTTTATGCAAATTAATATATTTAAACACACTTTAATTGTCGTATTTGACACTTAAGTGTGCATTGTTTAGCTATATTTAAATTTTTACAGTCAATAAGACCATAATTTACTGTGTTATATAATCCTTATTCTTCAATACATTATACGGCATTGAAGTATGTGCATTTTACAAAAAGTAACAACTTTCGGATATACTTTCTGTGATTCTAAATTGGTTTTTTACACACATTTAAAAATGCAAAAATAAAATAATAGGTAATTTTAAATTATATTCAGTTAATAATTTCACTAAGTTATAACTTGCACTTTGATTGTTTTAATTTTAATCTTCTGTGCGGATTTTCATTAAATACCTTAGATAAATCATAATATTTAAGCAAATGTGAAATGCGTTCATTAAAATAGAATATATGATATATTTATAGTAAAAAAATATCTTATTGTACCAGATAGTAGAAAGATAAACGTTCAAAACGTTTAATCTAATAAGTATAAACATCAAGTCACACTTACATTAAAATTATTAATTCTATTCAATAAAGGTGCTATACAGGGATAGTAATAACAAATATTTGTCAAATAGAACAATTAATATATCAACGTAGGAAATGAAATAAATTTGATATTCATTTAAATCATAAAAAATGAAAGTGTAGTTTAGAAAAAAAGGCTTGATTTATGTAAGTGCAAACATTGAAATAAAAAAAATGCAAATAAATTTAATCCATGAATACGATTTAATTATTAGCAATATTTTATTAAATATAAATAGCAGTTAACCTATTTTCAGACAATATATCCACATATATAAACCAGTACTTGAATATTTAAATTATTTTTCTTTCTCTCTGTAATATGTAAATTAAACTTTAATTGTCGGGAAAATATTTTAAATCAATCATTTAAATATTCCTTAACAATATTTAATGCATTAAATGATTTTGCTGTTTACATTTCAGATCTTTTTAGAAGTATAATTATGTAATAATTTACTAAAAATTTTGTATGCCCATAAACAAAATTATAAAAATCTAATGTTATAAATCAAAAATATACGATAAAATAAAGAAAGAATTTTTCTACGATATAAATCCATTCACAATTAAATTTTGATTGGGGCAAAATTTTATCGCACAAGTTGATACAACTACGTTATTAAGAAAAAAACACCATTCATTGAGATGTCATACTTTAATTCAGCAAAAAAGAGACATTTTATTTACAATTTATATTAAGTATGATTTAATGTTCAAATAAAACCTATTTAAACCATTTATTTGTATTGCCTTGTCAAATAGATGAAAAATAGAACTATTTTCCATGTTTTTTGTGATTTAAAATAAAAACCACCGATGATTACAGATTTAGACACTTATAAAACTACAAAAATCATACTTTCACGGTCAAATTATATCATTCTTCGTTTTCACGTTTCTAATATTAAAATATAAAAATTTTAAAAATTGTTAATTGCCCAACCCACCTGAAAAAAAGAGATTGATGTGTTAAATGATTTTTTTTGGATTTTATCTTGTTTATGACAGGATTATTATCTTTGGTATTTCACAGATCTATAGTTTTTGCTTGAATTGAATTTTATATTATCAGAGGCAGTTGTAAAAAAGAGCTTTATATATATTCTTAATTAAGATCTTGATTTGCTATTTTTTTGATCAAAACTAAATATGAATGCATACAATAAAATCACTTGTGTGTATTTCTTTAGAGTACATGCGTGAAAACATCAGCACAAAATGAACAATTATATTTTCAGAACTGATAAAAATATATTAAAACATCACACTGAAATCATTGAATATATTTTCTAAGCTTAGAAAAATATAAGGCCAAATATATCAGAGCATATTTATCAAATACTTGAAATCTCCGATATAATTGATTTAGCCCTGTGTGTTTTTGCTTTTTTTGGGCCTATACTAATTCAAAGCAAAAAAATGTATTTTATAAGCATGAGAGAATTCTTAAGTTGATATATAAATCGATACGTGATTTATTCATGCATATTACTCAATTTGTGGCTAATCGATTCGCAGAGGATTTAATATTGCTGTAACATTTTAGTTGAAAATAAGTTATATAACATAAAAAAATTTCAAAACTTAAAACGTTTTGAGGTAATAATACCTACTTACCATCAACCCAGATCCGATTACTTAAACACATAATTATGCATTGCGCAAGATAATTACTAAAAATAAGCTGTAATACTTAGTAAAATTTCAAATTATCATAGATATGTGGATTTAGAGTCATTTAATCGAGTTTAATCTTGGCAAAATATGTTGACAAATTTTCTTAAGAAGATTTAAAAACAAAATATCAGATAAAAGTATCTTTCTACCAACTACTTTTTTTATGCTAAAACTTGTGATTGTAGATAACCGTCTTAGTTTGCGTCCTTTATATTTTCTCTGTCAACGATTCTATCATATAAAGTTCTTTGCTTAAAACCCTTGTATAAACCATGATCGATAAATTCATAAAGGAGTTCAATATAAATTCCACAGGAAAATGGGCTTAATAATATTTTTAAAAAGCTTTATTTTACCATTTAAAGCATTTTCATATATAATCCTCAGCACTATTTTTTTTTAATTGCATTTGATCTGTGTTTTTATATCTAAATACCAGGAAAAATCCATCTATACTTATATCTAATACGATATTTTTATTTTTGACACCATAACTTTTTATAATTTTAGAGTTAATTTTTTGCATTTTTTTTATACAAACACTGTTTTCTAAAATTTATAGTGGCGCAAATTAGAGTTTCGATATCAAAATCAAATCTAAACTGATATAAAACTAGAGCTTTGGTCGGAATTAAGAAGTATTTTATTATAGCATACAAGATATATAACAATCACAGCCAAAGTTCTGTATAAAAAAAGTATAATTACTGTAAAAACTATTATATCAATGGTGTTATCTATAAATTCCTTCAAAATGATTTTTTTTTGCTTATTCTTATTTTTATTATGCTATATTTGAATAATCGACGGTGCTTTAAAATATAAGACCAATATAACTGAAAATATGAATATTTTCGCGTTAGTATTAATATATAAAAGCATTAATCTGGTATAAATATTTATATATCGTTTATGAAAATTTAATAGAAATAATTATTATGTGATCATTCTATCTAATATAAACGAATAATATGTGTTTATTTAAAATTTTCTCATATAAACTTTTGGATAGAATATTTAAGAAATCAATCATCTAATTCAACTATCCTGCTAAAAAAAATATCACTATAAAATGTATAAAATATATGTAAAAAAAAAAAAAAAGTTAATTTAATGCCAAAAACTTATAATATGCATAATATTATCAAAACGCTAATGTTAATTAAATGTAAAGAAAGACATTGTGACTTTATAAATGCTATTAATATATGGAATATGAGTTTAAATTTGTTTTAGAACACTGAATCTTATATATCGTATATGCTAGCTCATATTCATATAACAATATTCAACATCTAGTCTGACATTTCTAGCATAAAATATTCCAGCTGTCAATATATATAATCAATATCAAAAGTTTTATCGAGCTCATAATTTTATTTAATTGTGCAGTCGCGAAGGAAATCATATTAGTGTTGTTAGCGCTTTACTTCTGTTATTTCAAAAATAGCTATAATCTTATGCATGCGCAATAAATATACAATGGATTGCACTTTTTAAAATTTACTATCGTTTTCTTTCCTAGATTAACTATATTTTTTAAACTTTTTGCTTTATTTTTTTTGTGGTTTTTTATTTAGTTTTACTTTGTCTTTTGTACATATATTTAATTTTTTGGGTATATTTTTAAAGTCAAAGATATGCAGAAAACAATTGAGCATCTAAAAACTATATTTTTATTATATTAACATAAATTTTATGATAAGTCTTAGTATAATTGATTTAGATCAAGAAATCAAAGCCGATTATAGTTTTAAACATCTTGTTGTATGATTTAGCCTAAAAATTTCTAGCCTATAAGCTTTAACAGTTTCCATTATAACATATCTAAAACATATAGTATATATATGATTTATACCATTTAATAATTTTTTATCAATTAGATCGACAAGAGTAGGATTATGATAATTTATTTTTGAAAATCATAACTTTTTTATTATTTATCTAGTTGGGGAACTGGGCATATAAATCTACATGTTATAATTATTTTCGCAATTAATCAAAAATATGTGTATATAAGATATGCTTATGGAAGAAATTTTTCTGCATAATGATAAGCACATATTAAGATAAAATATGTTCAATAAACTTGCTTAAATTAAAAAATTCACAAAGAATTTTTTTACAACTAAATTTTATAAATTATAAAATTTACAATATAAATTGTCAAGAAATTCACATTTGATTGTGCAATTTTTTGAATATTATACATAAAGACTAAATTTTTAGCATTTGTGTTTGTTTATAATGATATCGAACTTAAATAAATTCTGTTCATTTAGCAATCAAGATTCTGTGTATCATAAAAATTCCAAGATGGAATAATGCGAAGAATAAATTTCTAGCGATTCACAATATTATAATATTTTGAATATGTAATACATTTCACGAAACTTTTTTTGCATGTATATCTTAACAATTTATAATTATAAGATTTTTTGGTTGTTTTTAAATTCCTAGTAGAGAAATATGTTTGTCATAAATGTTTAAACCTTCTACTATATAAAACTTAAGTAATTTATATGTAGTTTTAGCTTTTAATAAATTTTTTACATTGAAAATATATGTATACGATTTACAATAGAGAAAAATATTTTTTTTAAAACGTTGGAATGAATCAGGGCGGAAAGAAAAAAATTCTTTTATTTTTTAGATAAATAAATAGTCAAGTTAGCGTCTTTGTTTGCGATTTTTGCTTTAAAAGTTTACTAGGGAATTCATATTCGATGCATATAATTTTTTTCTGATAATAAGTTTTCATTCTATGTATTTTAATGATGAATTAGTAATTCCATTTGATTCTTATTCATATATATTATATCAATAAGTTTCAGTGTATTTATCATATCATAACACATTTAGATATCATCGACACAAAGCATGGAGTGATGCTATTTATATTTAACTATGACAAAAATTTTTTTTTCTTACTCTTAAAAATCAACCATGAAAAATCTTGGAAAATTAAACTATATAGAAGATTTTTTGTTTTTACAAAGAAAGAGTAAAAAATAGCAAAATTCGCACAAAAAATTAGAATAAGTATCAATGGATTGTAAATTAAGCATTTATATATTTATCTATTCTTTAATATTCTGTATGGTCAAATATCTTTTTCGAATTTTAGACATAATAATGTAAAAATTCTTCAAATACGAAGCTATTGATATAAACAGTCCTATAAATTATTATATAATGTTTTTTGGGTTTTGAGAAAGAGTTTATAGAGACTTTTCAATAGCTTATCTCAAATTTTGTAACCAAAAATCATGAGAAATATAGCGTTAAGGGCATTAAATCTACAATAATATAGTTAGTGGTGATTTATTTAAGAAACAAAAAATTTTATAAATGACATTGTGTTGTATGTGTATAGAAAATGGTATGATTGCACGTGTTGATTAGTGAAAGGCTCCTCTAGCTGTCTTTATTGCCTGACTAAAACAAGATTGGCGGATAAAAAAAGCAAAAATTTGAATAGAAAGAAAGTTATTTATAGTATCGTTGATGCAAATATAGATATTATTTAAGAAGGATGATTGAACATGCAAATGCTGATAACTTGAATAATAATAAAAATACCGAAATCTATGTTTATATAAATTTTGCAACAAGAACAAGGACAAGAAATATGATGCCAATTCGTTGTGTGAGGACGAAAATAAGCTTTATTTTAAATATTTTATGATAGCCGATCTTAAAATCAATAATTTTTATTGTTTAGTAAATTTAATTAAATATATATCCTTAGATAGGGGTATGGTAGCGCAGTTAGTTTAAATTACCTAAAAAAGATGTTCGGAGTTTCAACGCAATGCAACCTCGGAATCTATATGAATTTACGCAAAAACGAGAAATGTCCGAAAGAGAACGGTCTGTCGAAGCTAGATAGTAAAAACTAACAAGACTAAATTTATATTGATGTGATAGACGCCATAATGCATCGAATATCAATGGAAGTCATTTTTGTTCAGCAAAGAATTGGGTAAATGATGAGTGGTGGTGATAGCATAATTAACCAGCGGCGAATTGTATATAGAATCACATCCACCCATATCGACTAAAACTTAGTCAAAAAGGTTCTATAAACATAGATAAAGCTAGCTATAGAAAATATAAAGGATCATATATTTGGACGTGCAGCGGAATAGCAAAAGTTCCTAATAGTAATAAGCAAAAATTCTAGAAAGAAGATATATTTCAGTAAAAAATAAAAAATTGGTAAATTCGTCATAAATTAATCTTTCATATACAATTATAAGGGTTGATTCAATGATTTAAGTTAATTGAAAATTCATGATCGCCCGTCAAACCTTTCGAATCTATAGGTTTGTGTGTAAATCCGAAATTATAAAAATCTATTTTTTAAATTATTGTAAAAATCCGATTCTCAAATACGAATCACATTCAAAAGGTGTACTCAAAGCTATTGATATAAACCAAGGATATTTACAAAAAAAATATAGTAGGTTATTTACAATACAAAAATCCAATTTAAATATAAATCTAACTCATTTATATCACAACGAATGAAGATAGAAAACATTTTTTCGAATTTTAGTTATATCATTAATTATTTAAAAAATTAATTTCGCACTACAAAAAAACATTATGAAAATGTAAATGCATTATTTAAGTTTACTATGGCAAATTAAGCCACATTTTTGGGATACAAATATTCATCTTAAAAATAAAATAGATATAATTACGAAAAAAATTGTCAAAGAATTCAAAAATACAAAATCCATTCAATCCAGAACCGTTTTGCATGGAGTGACATCTAGAAATTGTTGTATATTGTTTAACTTTTTTTCAAGATTGTCAGCTTTTCTAACAAAAAATTTTTCTTAATTCATCATCGTCAAAGAAATCCCGCAAATACTCGTTGTCTAATGTTTTTTTTAAGATGATATAACGAATATACAAACAAAACAATAATCATTTTACATCATATGTTGTCACAGTTGAATCTATGAAAAATGTATCTTCTAATAACGGATTTTCAACACGACTATGAAAAAAACAATGAGGATTGTAGCCATTAACAGAGAAATTACACTGCCGCAAACAAGACCGATAAATAAAGCGTAAGATTCGTAAACAAATTCGATTGCAAAAGAAGCCCATACAATCAATTTAATTTTTGAAAAAAATCTTTAGACTGTCAGCAAGCTTGCTGGAAACTTTATAACTGACTGTGGTAAGTAACACAAAGTCTAATGTAAATATAGTATGTACCAACAAATTCAAGCACCAGTAGGTTTTAATTAGACTACAAAAAGAATACAATCTCACAAATCTCACATATAGAAACCGTATTTGTTCATATAGGTGAATACACTGTGCATAAATTGACAACTAAACATATAAGCTTTTCTAACTTCACACAATCATATTTAAAGTATAAAATGGTTTAATTAAGCATCCATGTATCCTGTTCCTGCTCGTAATACACATCCCGACATAATTATATTCTTATTTTTTATTTCACTAGAATTTTTTCATTCAGAAACAACAAGACCGATTATCACAGTAATATAAAATAGAATAGGTAGCATAAGCTTTATAGAAAAGAAAATCTTTGCACTTTTAATGATTCTTAGAGTTAAAATTATTGAATGATTAAAAATAAATTTCTTTCCAGAACACTTAGTTGATTTTTATTATGTGTATCCCATTTATTTATATCTAAAGAAACTGAATTCACAGGCGCTGAATCATGGTCAAATTGTCTGTAGAATTATTCTATAAATTCCGAAATAAGAACGTATATCAAAGCCTTCTCCATTTCAGATTCATATTTCTTTTTTATTATTAAAATGATCAGTATACATTAAATCACTTAAGCTAGTTTTATTTGTTTGTAAACTGCCAAGTAATTTTGAATACCCAGCATATATGTCAAAATGACCCTGGTGTGATAACATTTCTCGTATTGATCTTATGAATTTATCAAAAATACAAAACCATATTAAATGCATTATAATTTTTCAATATTTTCAGATATTGATGATATTGGTCTAAAAGCTTTATAAATTAGTGTTTTTTTTTCTATTTCATATTGTTTCCGTAATTGAATATTATCAAGTTTTCAGAATATCGTCTGTTTTTTAACAGGCTTATTAAGAAACTGGATTTTTAGTTCTATTATTAGCACAATTGCAGCTATATACGATTTTATAATACCATCCGAGACATCTTCAAGCAAATATTATTTATATTTATATATGCCACAATCATTGATTATATCATGAGTGATTTTTAGATCAAGATCATTTAGCGTTTTATCATCTTCATCTTTTTTATACAAAGCACTGTCATATTTCTCGATTTGTACTTGAAAAATAGCATCATAAAAAATTGTTTCTTTATAGTTAAAAGCACAAACCTATAATATGAATTTTTACAAATACTGCTGTGTAACCAATGTTTTAGCAACCCTGTTCTTCATCATAGCTTATTGTTTATTTTCTATTTGATGACGAATGTATTTTTCCATTATACGCATTTTAAATTAAGAAGTAATCCTTCCCATCCTTGCCCATGATTACGGTAACTTCTTCATGATTCGCTATGCCACCAACGGGGCCTACCTTCCGTTCATTGTTCTTTTTATGAAACGCATTCTCCATAGGGTCCGTTATTTTTAAAATTCATAGAAGTAAAATTTATGATAAATTTTATTTAATTATTGCTTCTATTGAACACATGTAAAATATTAATTATTTAAAAATTTGCAATATTCATAAAAGTTGAATATGAGCAGATAATTTATAAATGACCATCTTATTGGAATTCTATTTTAGCTGAGATAAATATGTTTTTTTATGTGGTGGATAGAAATATCGACAAAAATATTAAATTATCGAGCCTTAAATTTTAAATACACAATAAAAAGCAAAAAAAAGATTTACAGAATAATTTTTTAAATTCGATTGACTCAATTAACACTTTTAAGAATAAAAAAATATATAATATAAATTTGATATTATCGGTAGTGAAAAATGTTACAAAATATCATAAAATTTTGTTTTTTATTGACGTGCAAACTTTGAATCATACTTATTCCTTCATCCATCTCGAAATATGATAGGTTTTAAATACATATACTTGAAAAAAATATATGATCCTGCGAAATAAGTAAAACAAATTAATCTTGGCAGGAAACCTATATGACAAATTATGCAAAACTGCGACTGTAACCGATCAAAAAGATGTGTTGGCATTTAAACATTCGCAAACACCTTTAAAAAATCAACAAGATATCTGAATTTTAAATCAATGATCCCGTCAACAGAATCCTATATGAATGAATGGGCTCGTGATGCCCATGCGCAAATAATAATACGCTTCAATCGTATGCCACACAGTGGATTGGATAATCCAAAAATATTGCAATAGAAATTACAATGTAATTTGTCCCAACAAGAACTTTAAAGAAGAGCGACAGCAGTAAATGATCAAAATATAAAGGAAGTAGGTTTTCAAATTATTTTATGCCGAACTCGTCAAAAACTCCAAAAGAACAAAACTGAAGAACCATTTCAAATTTGGAATTGTAGAGCTTAAAAGACTTGTGTGCAAGGAATTCTAAAGAAACACTAGAAACCTTAAAAAAAAACTAACATCGTTGAATTTGAAAGAAAAAGATATTCATACTGGAAAGTTTCTCTAAACTTTCTAACTAATAATAAAATAATAGGGACAATTATATCCACCCAAAATCTTAAGAATATGCCCTATTTTGGAATCTTGCTCCAACCGCACAACAGACCTACAAACGCCTATCAATAAAACAAAAAAACAACGAATATGATTCGGAAAAAATATATTAATTGAGCTTTTGGAAAGAATAAGAGATGTACTAAAAAGTAATAAAAATAAACGCAGTGAGTTTTAAGAAGAGGGAGTAAAAAAATTACAGAAAAATAATGCGATCAAGAAACATGATCCTAGACATAGATAATCATCTTAAAACAATGTTAACTGTTTATATAGAAAATTTAAGAATATTAAAAAAAAGGATAGAGCAGTAAAAAAAAAGATGTGACTTTACCAGATAAAATAACTGCTCTGAGCTTAATAGGAAACCTTTTTTTACGGAGGATTGACTCAAACAAAAATTTAAAATCATAACGTCAAATGAACAAAAAAAAAATTTGATAAAAATTTGGGATAGTGTGGAAAATCATACCATTAAAATCATAACAATTACCTATGCCCATTTCCACCTGTCCAAAATAAACTAAAAATAAGCTACAAACAGAAGTTAAATTTGGTAATAGTATAAAACAACATCCTTATAGAAAGCTGCAGAACCAGATAGAAACTTTGATTTCTTCATTTAAAAAATAAACGCGACCAAAAATTCATATATCACAAGGTATCTGATGAATGTTAGGAAAATTGCAATCTAGAAGAATGGTTTTAATCAAAAAGACGTATCATATACCAAAGAAGATGTCAAGATAGATCATGAATTCAAAACAGTCACATGTATGTCTAATTTATGTGCGTTAACGACAAAAGCGGTTTTAAAAATCATTTAGTATGAAGTCTGACAAGAGGATATAGTGTTGAAAACAAGTTAGTAACAAAAAGGCGAGTCAAAAAGCAAAAGAACAAGCTTTTATTATTATTGCGATAAACATAGAATATGTAAATAATCATATACAACGAGTTTTAATATAAAAAAATATTTGACTCAATAGAACATAACATAATACACGCATGTATATAAAAATAAAATCCACACATGGGCAACTTCTTTTATAAAAAAGATATCAAGCAAATGAGGGTTATTTTTAAGGTAAAATTATGAAGAAAAAAGCGCATAATAAAATATACTAATATACTACAAGAAGACAGTCTCTAACCGACAAGATTCGTCCAATATATGAATCCCTTGATTGAAAAATTTAATGAACGCTTTCCGAGGGTAACTGTAACGAAATCTGTAAACTCCTATACAAAAAATCATCTACTATTCATGATGTCCTTAAATAAATAATAATTATACCGTAAGCACTATAACATATGACAAAGTAGACATCTACCATCTTTAATGCAGCAGGCCTCGAAATAAATAAAAATAAGTCTGCCATGAAATGTGCGCTGATGAAGCAACAAGAATGAGAGAACCGACAGTTTACTAATATATTGAATTTATGAAAGTAGCAAATCGGATATAAAGCTTAAAACTTATCATATAATTATATAACGAATACTAAATTGAACAAGAAATTTATGAGAGATTAAATGAATGCTTTGAATTTTTTTAAAGCAATCAAGAAACATACAACATCACACACATATTACTTTCAATGTGAACTCAAAATGAAACAGGAAGGATAAGCATGACTTTTTTATAAGATAAGAGATATTTTAAACGAATTTTCTATTCACCACCAGCCTGTAATAAACAAAAATTATATGCTAAGAAATGAAATATGACGTGGGATATGTATTATTAAATTTAAAGCAGAGAAGATGATCTACCAGCTCAAAATTTTCTTGAAAACAGTATAAAGAGTATACCTAAATGGGCAGTAATATTGAATGGTAGATAAACATATAAAAGACACATCTAACAATAATTGAAGAATATCTTAAAAATAAAAATCATGCCAATATAACTGATTTAAAGACACTGGAGGAACAGAAAATGAACGCATATTGTGTAAAATTAAAGAAAAAGTATGGCACCAAAAAATTTTTGAAGCCAAGAATTAAATGCGTTGGATCATTTAGATGAATATAAGCATGTGAATTTAGCCAGGTGAAGGATTTATCAATGTTGCATTCAAGGCAGAATGTTTTTTTTGATGATAGGTAAAAAATGCAACATTGTAACGAATCCATGTAAACAATTGATTAATTTGCAACAGAATGCAAGAAAATGTTAGGGCATGATGCCACGTCAAAGGCACGAAAAAATCATATGATCTCTTTATTTCCTCCTATCAAGACGATAAACTAAATCAAACCAACAAGATCAGAATGCACTCAGTACAAGAGATCTGCGAAAACAAAAACGAAGAAATAAAGCTTGATACCCGAATAAAAACAGAAAATTTAATCAAACGAAATAGACATGATATTTTTCACACAATAAAATAAAAATCTGACTGAATTGATTGAAATAGGTATAACTGGCCTTGAAAATTTAACACACTTCAGAATAAAAAAATATAGGAAGTATTACTATTTGACACGTGAATGCGTTTTAATTTACAAATGTAAAACAAGAATAATACCAGATGTGATGACTTTGGATGTGGTGGTCACAAAATTATATGCAAAATTTGCTGTGAAATTATAACTCTCTGGTAAAGTAGAAGCATATATGCAAGCTCACTCACTGCGCAAGACACTGAACACATCTTTTTTATGTAAATAAGAGCAGTCGATGAATAAAGATCATTGGAAGGTGTCAAAAGATGCATCAAAGAGTTGTGCAATATTCCCGATATGTTGATTTCGTCTAAATAATCAAATTAAATATATGAAATCAAATCATATTAGTCTTTTATATAACTGTTATTATACGATGTATGTAGAGGCATTAATTTAGATTATGTGCTTTTAGAAACTAGAATGCATTGATTTTTGTTTTTTTAATGCATATCAATGTTATTTTTTTGAATTACACGTTTTTATTTACTATGATATTTTATTATGCATAATATATATAAGAATTTGTATGATCCGACAAAAATAATATTAATTAGTTGCCAATTTTAGTCATAAATAAACCAACTGTATATTTGAGTCATATGGTCGGCTTAAATATTGTTTTTTTATAATTTAATAAAACATATGTAAAATATTAAAAAAATTAGAAGGTTACAGATACTCAAAATACTGTTAAGCTTATTTTTTACAAGAAATGCACTGCAAAAAACCTATTGTATCGTAATATAATATTTAAAAAAGGTTTTAATGGAACTATTGCTACTTGATAAAAATAGCATTTATTGAGTAATAATCAAAACGAAAATAAATAATTGAAGAATTTTCAACAATTATTTTATTATTTACACAGCGAAACCATAAATAACAAGTATCTATAGCGTAAAATACTTAAAGAAGGCAGCTTACGAAATTATAGGTTTTTTTATTTGTTGCTTTAATATAAATTTTTTAATGACTTTATGATACCCTTAATAATTTATTTTTTCTGTGTGCACATATACGAATAAAGTTTAATATTCTAAACATTACACCTTGCGAGTTTATTTTATTGAAATAATCAATTATAGCTGATCTAATATGCTTTTTAAAGAAATGTTTAGAACGCAGCATATATAATGAAAAACAAAATAATTTATGTTCTCATAACATATAATATAACTTTATTTACGTGAATTTCAGTATAAATGCTAAAATTGTGGAAATTTTAATATTATTATGTGCTATAATATTTTTTCATAATTTTTATATATAAAAGTAGAAACTTAATAGCAATAATTAAATAAAATCTAATTCAAAAAAAAAAATTAAGGGTAAATTTGAAGTTTTATCATGCGTGAATTAGATTTTGCTATAAATCAATAATATTTAATGAATTAAATTTATTGTTTAAGATATTGATTGTTATATTTTCCAATTTCATCTTTGCTGTATTTTCTAATTATTAAACAGGTAAAAGTTCAAAATTTTTTTAATTTAAAATCCTTACGTGTAAACTACATATGTAAGATATATATGATATTTTTTGATACTTGTTAGATATGTTTTATTTCATAAAAAATATATTAATTTTAAGAAAAATTTCGGTATACTGTGTCTTTTTATAGACTATTCTAATAATAAACTGTATTTTTATTTCAAGAAGCGCAAAAGTAAAAATAAACACACTGCTTACGAATCAGCTTAAAATATTTAATCAACAATTGAAATGTATAGACTATAAGATTGCAAAATGTGCATCGTTTGCGTTTATAAATTTTTTTAAAATATATCATAAGCGAACGTATATAAAAGTATTTCAATAAATAAAAGTTAGGCAAGGCATGTTTTTTTTATTGTAGAAAGAACGCATTGAAAGAGAACACAATATTTTACCATCATTTGTTGCATAAAGTTAATATAAAATTGCAAGGAAGCTGTCTAGAAAAATTAATTACACTATATACATTTCTTAAATTAGCTTACTAATCATACTGTTACATACATTAAATGAAATCGAGACAATATGAATTGTACGAGATATAAAGTTGATAATGATTTTCTTTTAAAATAAATAATGTGATCTTATTTGTAGCCCTAAATCTATAAAAAGTCTAATATTAAACTCAAAAATACATTTATATTCAAATAAATACATTAGATTCTGTTCATGAAGAAATACTATGTATTAAGCAAAGTATATACTTTACATATTAATACCAGAAATTCGGCTTTATTTAATGAAAATCTGATCTAAATATGAATAAATATCAGTTTTTTGGATTTGGAAATGGCTACTTTCGCTCTTAGTTGAGTGAAGCAAATTTATAAATTTCAACTATGGATACGAATAATAATTTTTCTTTGAAAATATATATCCGATTATCACTCAAGCTTTTATCTATCATGACAACTTATTGTGTAAAATAGAGATCTCCAACTCATCCGCAGCCTATTGATTTTAAATCTAAATTAAATTTAAAGACCCCAAATTTATAAAATAAGAAGTGGTTGAAAAGAATGTTATCAAGATTGAAATATTTTATAAAAATAACCTCTTTTTTGACTCGTTGATGCAAGCAGAATTAATAATGAGAAGATGATAAATATACTCATGAAAAATTTTGACTATATATCGACAATGATGTTTTAATTGGATATTATGATCGATGCTCAAATAGCACCTGCTCATTATCTATTGCAGTCGGATCTTTCCAGGACGAAATTAAAATGTGTGCACATTTGATTGAGCATCTTATAATTAACGGAGGAGGTAGACCTTGCGGTGAAGACTTAAAAAAACATTTATCATCAAAAAATGGCATTAAAAAGGCTTATATTAATGTTGATGTGACTATCTACAGCATGTTTATATGTAGTATTGCATTTATCAAATTTCTTGTGATTTTTTCAAACTTTTTTAAGAATCCTGACTTTGAAAAAGATTTTCTTTATAAATAAATTGATACCGTAGATTTGGAATTTAATTATAAACACGTATAATATGATTACTTCGCCGCAGAATAATTATTTTATAGTCTTTTAATAGATTTATTTAAGACTTTACATGTGGTAATAAAAAAAGACTATCAGTTATTAATTTGAAAGAGACTATAATTGAATTTTGAGAAAACCAATTATTGTTCAGGAAAAATGATACCGGTTGTTTACTATAAAATATAATAAAAGATTTTTTTCCAGACATCCAATGTGTAGAAGGTGTATTTTTCTTAACATGAGAAAAAGATCCAATTTTATATTGCAAAGAAAAATCCTAAACATGATGTTATGATTTCGCAGAGGCACAAAATTTATATTTACAACAAATTTTTATTGGGTATTCTTGATGAAAATTACCTCAATAAATGGATTAAAATTAAACCCATAAACAAAATAAGTATAATAATTGTATCGATCTAGATTCCAATGCCCCCACGTATAAACAGTAAGCATTAAATATATTTTATTGATTTCTTGATCTCCAACGAAGGAATAAATTCTTTGATCAGTATTCTTAAGATGGATAATCTGATCATGAACTTAAATACAGATATCAATGAAACCATTTATTGGAGAATTTTTCGTATTTCAATAGAGTGTACAGCCCGGGGTTGCAAATACAAAGAAATTAATTATGTATTATAGAGAATTTTTTTTTATTCATCGGAAAAATTGATGATGAAAACACAAAAAAAAAGTTATCGACACTCAATGAATATTTTAAAGATTTTAACAATGAAAAAATCGACAATACCATTACACAAGATGTATATCAGAGAGCATTGGATCTTCATGCTTTAAGTATTATTATTTAGTCGAAAACATTTTTTGCCATAAATATATCAAAATGAATTCGATTATCAAGACTTTCTGTCAGCTATCGATATTTTAAAACAAAAAAAATGTTGGAACGTTATGTACATAACAGCAAATCAAGAAGACGACGGGGATTATACCAATTTAAAACACCAATATACAGACTTTGATATATGATTTCGAATGATTTTATTTCAAATATATAAAAAGATAAATTCGATCTTTTATTAAAATATAAACTGTCATGGAAAACAGGAATCCCTGATAATTTAAATTATAATGAAAATATGCGCGTAATCTTTAGTAAAAACTTTAGGGAAGATAATTATGGGCCTGATTTGAATGAATTAAAAAATACATATAATTGAAAGATTTCATTTTTAGATATAGACGAAGATATTAATGATATAACAGGCGTCAAAATAATAATTTGGAAAAATTCACGATTTTTATAATAAATCTTACATTTATCGCTTCTCTTGTATCTTACGTGTCTATTAAAATGAACAGTCGAGTCACCAATAAAGAATATTACATTTACAAAGTTTATTTAGAGATGGTAAGACTTATGATAAATGTTCATAATAGCTTTTTAGCATCGCGAGGTTATCATATGGATCAAAAATATCAAGATCTGGTATCGAACTCAATTTTGTTGCCCTAAATGAGAAGGATGTAATGAAATTCATTGAAATTTATTTTTCTTATTTCTTTATTTTAAAGGATTTAATATCGAAAGTAAACCCTTCAGATAATCTCTTATATCTATATAGATTTTCTAAGGTAATCGCAAGCAAATCATCTTTTATGTATGAATATTTTAATATATGGGTGATGAAAGCTCTCTTTATACAGTTATTATACAAAAATCATTGAGTTTGATCATGAATTTGTAGACAAAATAGAGCTGAAAGACGTAAAAATATAAGAAAGCTGTTATTTGCGTATATTAATGACAACGACACAGACTCACATCGAATTCATGTGCTTCTTTCAATTTTTGGAAAATAAACTCAATTCATCGATCCAATATAATCATAAAATTAAACAATGCCAAAAAAAACAATAAAGAACTTTCTCTAATTGAAAAACAAGGAAAAAATATTGAAGAGATGAACACTTACTTGTTACCTTTACATGCACCAGAAACAAAGATAGGCAAAAAAAACGATTTGAAGCAAAAAAAGAATCTGTTAAGTTCAAGTCTTTATAAGAAACACAAACATGGCAAAAATGAAAAAAAAATTGTGTTACTGTATTTTTAAAAATCGGACCGCGATATCCTGGCAGAAATTACATAATGGCCACTCTCATAATCGAATTTTCGGCGCCTAAATTTTTTGAAGAATTTAGAATAAAAAATCTGATTGGTTACGCTGTAGAAAATTTTTTCATATACTTGAAGGAAACCTTTATATCGGCTTTCAAGTAATCTCTAATAGATTATCACATAAAATCATTAAAAACAAAATATTGGAATACATACAGTGTTTAAGAAACTGTCTGGATCATATTATAGAACTCGATGTATCCATGGACGCTTCGGTAGAAATGACGAAGAAAGAAACAGAAATTGCAAATAAAATGTGTGGAAAGAAATATATCTATATGAATTTATAAAAACAAAGAAATACGACATAAAGATAATTTTTATGACATTTCAAAAGAAAAATTAGAAGAAATAACCACGTTTCTTTATTACGAAATATTACACCTCCAGGTCGGTCTTAAAAAGATATGGATCTACATTACGAAAAAGTCAAGGTATTCATGATTTTTATTGCCAATTTTCCGTATTTGACTCAAGTACATTTTATTACGATAAGGTTGTCAATAATATTTCACAAGACATGAATATGTGTATTTTAAAATTAAATTTTGAAGAAATAATGCTTGAAAGCTTGAATGTGGCTTCAAAAATAATTTATACAGCTTAAATCTTTAAAAACATTTTTTTTGACTTGGTAAGCTTTTTCAAAATGCTCTAATAAAATATTAAATTTCAAATTTTGAGCCATATTGAAAGTGTAAAAAAAATTCTAATATAGTAAATATTTATTGGCTGTGTTTAATTCTTTCCTCATATAAAAACATCTCGATCTTTAATATTATAATTCATCAATGTGCCTTTATTTTTTGTTGTCTTTATTATAGTTTTGTCTTTTTTTCAACCTATAATTCTAACAAATAATACTGAAATTAAGATTAGTTGATACTATTTTTTTGTGATAATCTATTAAGGAATTTTAGACTACTATTTTTACAATGCATGTTGTTTTACGATTTTTATCTGTGTGCAATACGTCTAAATTTTCATTTTAAAGTTTTTATGATATAAAATGCATTAGCCCGCTTGGCACAATCAAGCTTATTTTTCGACTAGGTTACAACATAATCAAACACAAAGCTTTAAAAATTACTACAGAGAAAACATAGCTATGTGTCTACGCAACTAAAAATAGATCCATTCTAGTAACTAATAAAATTGCTTTCTGTTCAACTATAGATAAATGTACTGGGTAAATTTGAGTTTATTATGCAATAAGGAGTTAAACAAGTTGTCACATTATAAATACGTAATTTAAACATAAAATAGCGTTTTAGCCACTGTTCTAAACCAAAATTGTAATTTAAACAGAAAAAAGCGTCATGATTGGTTATGGGTGTCTCTAATTATGCGTTAGCTGTGCATTATCAATTTTGATGATTTATAAAGATAGAATTTATTTTTTTTGCACTCTAAAAAGTGTTTTTATAATCTAGAAGGATTTTGTTTCAAAAAGACAAATTTTTCCCCCGCAAAAAAAATTTAAATTTGCGCAGCTCTATAAAATTCCTATAAAATGTATATTTGTCGTTTTTGAGACACTTATGCCCATGAAGTACTTAGCAAAATTTATCTAATACGTTTTTGCGGTTTTTCATATAATATAGAAGGCTCATATAGCATAAAATAAGCATTCTGCGGTTTTACATAAATTTTAAATTTATTTAAAGCAGAAAATTACGATATCTGTTTCAGAATAGACCCTTCAATTGGGCAACAATTTATATTCTAAATAGAGAAATTACGATTTTTTATTATAGTTATAGCGTAAATATTTTTGTTGCTATAATTTTATAAACATGGTAATACACATGTTTCGAATTTGGCACTTTAGGCTTATTGAGATACTATAAATTCGCTAGCGGATGCATTAATTGGCTTGCATATTTCATGAAAGAATAGTTGATGTTATTTATGTCATCTAATTAATGCTATATAGTGTCGTATTTATATCACCTGCATATTAAAGAAAAGCAATACTATATTTTCAAATAAACGACCATTATCTAACGCAAATTTTTTAAAGCTAAAATAAATACTTTAACAATATAAAAAATAATTTGTTATATTATACTGACTTATTAACGTGAAAACTAATCAAAACGATACTTTTTTACCTTATATGTCTAAAAATATAGAAGAAAAAGTAATAAACACATAATATAACTATAAATTAGTGCATAATTCAAGCCATTTCGCTTACATACATATGATAAGTATATATAATAGATAATAATTCTTTTTTTATGTTCAAGCTTTTAGCTTAAAATATGTATTTAACCAAATGAAACATGCGTATTTATATCACAGGCCCGACTTTTTATACTGATTTTTTTTGCCTGGGAATTATCTGTTTTAAGCTATAACAAAATAACCCTATTTTTATGATTTTAGTTTATCTTTGTAGTCAATTAAAAAGCCGTAATCATAACTTTATTATGTCTTGAGGGCATTTACATTATTATAAATTAGATATAGT
Organism: Rhyacophila brunnea; assembly: GCF_057557595.1. Taxonomy (NCBI): domain Eukaryota; kingdom Metazoa; phylum Arthropoda; class Insecta; order Trichoptera; family Rhyacophilidae; genus Rhyacophila; species Rhyacophila brunnea. Next base: position 290,925 of record NW_028232828.1, read on the forward strand.
ACAAGATGTAATGTTATATTTAATAAAATAATTTTTTTTTCGTAAAAAATTCATAAAATATGATTTACAGTCATAAAATGTAGTATTAAAGCGGAAACTCTGGTATTAATATACCTAGCAAATAACAGAAATTTTTTATCTCCAAAAAAAATAAATTTTGTAATGTGAATAAATTTATATGAAGTTACTGTGCAAATATATCTTATTGATTTATGGATAGCATATTCAAAAAAAATTAGTAATTAAATGTTATATTAATTTTTGCAATGCTGTAATCATGCACATAAGGCTCAAATATATATCTAAATTATAGAATAAAATATCAGACTTTTAAATATATTTCTCTATGGTTTATTAGTAGTTTAAGATTTATGTGAACTATTAAATTCGAACTAATTTATTCCATCACTCGTATTTGGCGCAAAAATCGGGTTTTTTAAACAAAACTGTATTTTATGAATTTCGCACTTTAGTGGTTGAAAGTGTCTAAATTCATCATCGGGTTACATAATACGTTGATAAGAATTATAAATTTTCTTTTAAAAAAAGAAATTTCTTTTCATAAAGATGAGAAAATTATTTTCCCCAAAATTTTATATAAATCTATGTTTTATTAATGCAATATATAGGGTTTATATAACGTTGCGCATTATAAATTATTGGATTAAATCCTATATTAGATTTTAGTTTAATATTGATTTATTTCATGATATCTCAAATTATTTACAACATTAAAAAACCGATTTCTTTTTTATAGTATTTTTGCTGTAGTTTTTTTTATTGATATTATTAATGTATATTGTTTGCTTAAGCTAACATTTCTATTTTTTATATATATGACGTATTTTATTTAGTATGTAAACCATCATATTTAGTGATGTAAGACATTTTCGAGTTTTTATAAAAAAAAATATGTGATGTTCAATATTGTATGTATACATTATTTCTTATATTTCTAATATAAGTCTGTTTACTGGTTTTGTTATTGCTTTGCCTATATATTTATAAAGTTTGGATTTTCATACCGGGCTAAAAATATATGGCCTGCCTTAAATTAAAAATAAATGTTTGCATTTAAGCATCTATTGCTTATTTTTACTACGGCTGGTTTGTTTTATATATATTCTTGGAATTAAGCTTTCGTATATTATTTTCATTTAAGTTGAAATATCATGAGTGAAAAGGGTGTTTTCGCATTAAATTTATAGCAAAACCGAGTTTTCAAGTCGAAAAGTTTGTTCATCATATTATTAAAAAGTGTGATACAACTCTGTAAACTTCTAATAACTGTTTGTACCATGATTCCTCAAAAAATACAATGCACATGAAGCGCAATCTAGCTTGATCTAATGTCTTTATAACACATTTTTCGATATTCTTGATGATAAGGGCATTCAAATAAATAAGGTCCAATAAAGCTAAACAGCTTTTGATCAATGGGAAGTCCTTATTTTGTAATTTATGCATTATAAATTATAATGATATGGCATGTATATACGAAAATTTATATAAGATTTTGGATGTATGGCGTTTGAATTTTTTAAGTGATTATCCCATATTTTATTCTTTAGGACGGTGTGGAGACACGATATCATAGAAGGTACCTGAAGGAACTAGATGTCACGAACCAGGTTGAGGCATATATTTAAACCTCGGGATTGAGAAAAACCCTTGAATTAATAGGTCTCGAAAGAAGGAGGGGTATTGAAGAAGAATATAAAGAGGAGAAGATACCCGAAAGTATATCAACGCGGTGCGTACAGAGAATCAAGCAAGCTGTGCCTGAGAACAAAAACTAAAATTACGACTTAAATATGGCTATAAATAAAAAACTACTTTTATAAATAATAATTGATGTTGGAATCTAATAAAGTATGGGATAAAGGTATATATATTGTAAAAATTCAAATCGTAATGAAAATTTATTTTGATCCATTTAGCTATACAAATTTAAAACATAAATCCTATAATAAAATAAAATTCCTATTTTTTGTAAAAATACCTTTGTTGTAAACAAAATATTTTTCTGTTTTAAATTATACTTTGATATTATAAAAAAACTAATCGTAAAAAGCAGCTTGAAAACACTATAGATTTATATTTATTTAAGAAAAAAAATTTTGGTGTGTTATTCAAAATGAATATTATATATCAAATTTTGGACAGCGTATATATATTTATTGTTTTTAATTATCTTTGTTTTGAAATGAAATACGTAGAGACTTATCGGAGATTTAACGTGCTATTAATGAAAAGTACGTTTAAATAAAACTAGAGTAAATAAAAATGATCTATCATATTTTAAATTTATTTAAATATCCGAGTAAATGATCAACATGTTCAGACAAAGTTTTTTATTGTCTTAATTCCAAAAAAAAATAAATATTACCTTTCGATTTTCAGCATTTTGCGCTACGTCATTTTCTCTTTTAAAGCTTCTTGACCATTTTATCAATTCTCCTGGCGAAACGTCCATAATCTTTGGCGAATACAATCTTTGAAGCTGCAGGAATAGATTATGAGAATTAATTTTATCGTTTAAGTTCTACAAGATTTATAGTTGTTTATTCTTAACAAAATTCTTTCATACCCTCGTCGTTCATTATTGAAGGATAGGACTTAATGAATACAAAAAGAGATGATAAAGATTTCTTAACAGCAAACAGCCACTAAATTTATTGAAAACACATTAAAGTTGATAAGAATTTTAAGCTTTATATTTAAAATACAATAGCCTTAATATTTGATGAAATAGATGTAATTTTCTGATTATAGTAAGCTTATAAGTATATCTAATTAAACAAGGAAAATCAAAATAAAAAATGTGGTCTTGAATTAAAATTTAAATAAAATTAATTTGATTTTTGAAATGTTTATATATAATTATATGAAAATGGTCAATGACAAAAAATCGAACTGTCTTTAATTATAATAAAAGATTTATATTCAAGGTAGTTTAACTTAAAATAATCTAAATTGTATTCAGAGGAAAAAAGAGCAAAAAATCTATAAAAATAAATTTGATTGCCAAAAAAAGTTCGGATGCAATATATTATTTTACAATCCTCAAGTTGAAAAAAAACTTAAATATTTTTGAGTTTTATAGAAAAATCAAGAAGTATCAAACTAAAAGGGCGAATTAATCATGATTTAAGACATATATCAGTTACTTTAATAATAAAAACAGATATTTTAATCAAAAAAACAGACCTGATATTTTTCTAAAGATAAAAAAAATAAGATTACGCCGATTGAAATAGGTATAACTAGCCTTGATAACTTAATTAAAGTTGAGAATGAAAAATATAGGAAGTATGAAATCTTGGCAAAAGAACTTGGTTTAATTTACAAATGTAAAACAAGAATAATACCATATTTGATTTTTGGGATAGGGTGTTCACAATATATCTTAAAAAATATGTTAAGGAGTAAAAAATTCCGGACGAAGTAGAAGCATACATGCAAGCTCTAACACTGCGCAATACAATTGAACTCATCTTATTCAGAAGCAGAAGAGCAGTTCATGAAGATAGATCAGGGGAAGGTGTCAAAAGATACATCAAGTAGTTGTGAAATATTCTCAACACGCTGACCATGTCTAAATAGATAAAATCGATAAAAAGAAAATTAACCCATAAAAAAAAATAAAATTTAATTTTTTAAAATACTTAGATATATAATTTTATGTCACGTCTATTTAACTGTTTTATATATAAATAAAAAATAAACTTATTAATTTATTCATTAGATATTACATTAAGGCAAAATAATTCTACCTTTAACAAAACAGTCAGAAAAATGTTTTAATAATATTTTTCATATTCGACCCTTTTATGCATCATGTATAAAATTCGTTGTTTTATTTTATTTTTTAAATAATATTAATATTATAAGAATAATATGAGAAGTAGAGAACACATGAAATTAATTAAAAATACTAAAAATTAATTACTTATGTACATATAAATTTTTTATATTAATTTTAGATTTTTTGTTAATGCGTTTCTTGATGAAATATTTAATTGAGAACAAAACCCATATATTTTTTCAGTATAATTAAATTTATGGATAAAGTTAAGAAATTTAGTTTGATAAAAACTATAATAAAATTTCAGAAAGAAATGTACTTGTAAAATTCTGCAAATTTTTAGCTTGTTTTTCTATATACCTTATAGTATAATCTATGTAAAAAAATCGTAATATTGCTTTTATAAATTGATTAAAATGATGCAGTCTACGAAAAGATTATTAAAAATAAAAATCAACACAAATATTATTTTCTAAAATATAAAATAACACCACCACTTACATTCATCACAGCCACATACATCTTATATCATATGCTCACCCCTAAAGTTTTCTATATAAATGATTTTCTTGGCATTATTATATCTGCTTCTAATATTTTTATATCATGCATTGAGCATGTTGATCAATTTCTTTTTTTTCCTAATCTGTGTATACTAAATATTATAATTATTAGCCCAAAATCAGATAACATAACCAAGAAACTATAAATAATTTTTATATTGAAACTTGGAACACTTTTAGCGAATTTATGTATATATCAACTTATCACATAATAAACGATCACATAATGCCTCAAAAAATTTAAATTATGTGTATATCGATAAAAAATCCAAATATAAAGTAGTTTAGTTGACGGCTTCAAAAACATGCGTTTTAATTTTTTCTAATTTTCTCAAATTGTATCAATTTCATTAGGAAAATATTATTATGTGATTCTGGTACATTATCGGCATTTGAGTTAAATTTCAGCTATCTTATTAATCTATAGATTCCATATAACCAACTTTTTTGCCTATTTTAAATTTATTTCTTTTGAAATTGGGATTATCAGATATAGTTCAATTGTTTTAAGTTGATGTATTTTCCGTCTTGAAGCACCCATAATTTCTAATTAAGAATTATATGTGTTTAACTAATATGGGTATCTTACATAAGATATATTATTTAGAAGCAAATAGAAGAGCAGTTGATGAAGATAGATCAGAGGAAGGTGTCAAAAGATGCATCAAGGAGTTGTGCAATATTCCGAACACGCTATACACGTCTAAATAGATAAAATCGATAACAAGAAAATTAACCCATAAATAAATAAAAATTTTAGAAGAAAATTACTTTTGATGCAGAATCGGTCCAATCTTCGAAAGTAGAAGTGTATACGCAGCAGTGGTAAATGAATGCAGTGTAAATATATTTCTGCATTCATTTTAGGCAAATCAATTTATTTAAAAAGTAAATTGATGTGATTTACTGTGCATTGAATTCCAAACAATTAAATTTATAAAACAAAGATTTTTTTTGCTCATAATATTTTTTTTGGATACTTGGTAATTTAATCTGTATTAATATCTATAATTCAAAACATATATTAAAATTCTTGTTAGGTATTGAAGTTAAAGCTCAATATTTTTTATTTGAATTCCCGAATTTAAAACTTGATTTCGAAAAATGAAGGCTCAAAGTTACCTTAAAATGTTGGATATGTAAAAATGTACACGAAAAAACCAAAAAAAGCATAAAATTTAATATTTAAAGTGTATATTGGTACTTTTTTTAGTTTGCTCCTTATTCTTTCTAGGGGGTTCTTATAATTTTATATTATTTAGAGCAAAATATATTGTAAGTTTTATAAATCGTATTGTTTATTCGTATTTATAAAAAATAGAACAATAACCCGATTATCATAAAAATTTCCACTGCTAAAACCATATGATACAATGTTGGAAAATTTTTTAATTATAGAATCATTTAATCGATAATATATAAAAAATTCCCATTCATAACACAATAAACTTAAATATAATATGAATTCTTGCTAGATCTAATTATAATGCCCCAATATAAAATTATCGAGATATGGAATAATTATTATAGATTATACAATCTTTAATGCTGTCAAAAAAGTAATTTAAACCCATAATATATATTTGGTACCTCATTGATGATTTTAATCCTATATTGTATATTCATTATTGATCGTCTGAAAGTAGGAAAAATCAGATGGTAAGTGTAAAATTCTTTTTATAAGCCTTTGTTTTTTTTGTTGATTTGTATGACATATGTGGTTTTTAATGTAAGTTCGCGCTTTAAAAATAAACGAATACTATGAACTTCTTGTGTCTTATGGTTTTAAAGAAAACTATAATTATATTACATAAAGTAAAATGAATACAAATATATCGCAAGTTTGATCTCATTTATAAAACATGTAAGCCCTTTTGAACCCTATAGAATAAAAATGTGAACTATGGAAAATACGCAAATAATAGGGAATAGATTGCATTTAAAAAGTTTATAATGAGATGTAGCAAATGATGTGAGTTTATTACAAGCGCAATTCAACAACGAATGAAAGAACATAGGTATAAAATTTTTATGGTTATTAACAAACGCCTTCTCAATCATAGCCTATTAATTTCGATGCAAAAAAAAATGCAAATTATATTCAAATAGAAATTTCGTTCATTAAACACTAGCTGTAAAAGAGAATAAAAAAGCAGATTGAACAACTAAATTATATATAAAGCAGAATTTTAAAAGAAAGACTTATTCCATTTTAGATGACTTGAATCCCAATGTACCCAATAAGAATGGAGAATTCTAGATGTTCAAAATTTAATAAAAGGGCCCTTATATGACCTACAGACAATATAGTGTACAGTATCGTCTTTAGAAATATATGAAATAGACAAATATTTAAAACGATGTAAAATTAGTAGCAAAGTGGATTGGATCATAAATAATATAGAAATCTTTATGGTGAAAAATATGAACTTCATTAAATCTAAAGTTCATCAAGTATTGTGGATTTGATGGGTAATTTTTCCATGCACTCTTGCACATTCATCATTTGAATATACAAAGAAGAGATATACAAGCACTCGGCGGCAGCTAATGGACATAAAAGAATAATATATAAAATATTGACCAGTCAAAAAAGACAATACGAAGTTTCTGTGTTTTGTTGTCAAAATACGCTTTCTATGGAAATATAAATATACATGTAGCAAAGACTTAAGTACATTAGAGTGGAATTGTAGCATGTTTTTCAGCGACAAACAAATCACATTCTTACCATATTGCAACAGCAAAATATATGAAATTGTTTCATTGATGAGGTTAACAGGTAAGTTAGAGATACTGGGGATTCTTAGAGGAATATATAAAATTAAGAAATAGTCGCTATAATCAGCGAACTTTACAATGATGAAATTAAAAATTTTTTGAATAAAGTGAAATTAATATACAAATTTATATTGATTATTGACATTTTCACAAGAAAGAATATATTTATCTGGCAAGCAATCTTTTTGAATAATGCCCAGTAATTTTTTTTGTCATTTGTTTTGATATAACGCGTCATAAAATTATGAACTTAGCATACATTTTTTTATAATTTTTAGGCTGATTGAAATTGTAATGCCGTAATGTATATTAAATTATTTTTACAATAAGAAAGAGAACAATTAGCTAGCAAAAAAAAAAGCTTAAAATTTCTTTAGCAAGTTCTTTATTTTATATAGTTCTTATTTAGCTAATTATGATTTTGTCTAAGGTCCAAAGATTTTGATACCTGTAGTATGCTATAATACATGAATATTACAGGATAAAAGACATACATGCATCTAAAAAATAAAAAATTATACAAATATTTATCTGTAAATTACAATCTTTAGTTTTTGATGACACTCGTATAGAATGGCATAATCCATGAATTAAAATTTATAAACATACTTTCTAGCATTCTATAATTACAATAATTTTTTATTTTTGAATAGTCCACGGATATATTTGTATTTATTTTTATTATCTATTATGGAAAATTTTTATAAATATAATTTACTAAGTAACTCAAATAATTGTAAATGCAAAAACAGATTCATATCAACGATAAAATTGATCAAAAATTATTTGCGTAAACATAAATAGAGATAAAATGTACAATATTATGTAAGCTCGTCATTAAAATATACTACTATAAAAAGTGCACGCAACTTTCAGAAGTTTGATTATTCAAATTCAAAGAAATTTTTATAGTTTTATTCAGCTATCGTGTATATAAAATAGAATACATATGTTTTTTAAATAGAAATATACTTTCAATTATTTTCAGATTCGATAATAAATCTTTTTTTTTGCGTGATTTCGGTCTAGATGTGTTTGATATCATTATATATTTTTAAATAATGTTTTTTATTTATTAAGTATTTTTTAAACATCAAAAGTCCGATTTAGGGGCTAAATTTTAGAGCACATAGATTTAAAATATAATAAAAATAATGAAAAGGTAAATTTAAAGTATAGAGTCGATTGATTTTATTTAAAAAAAAATCTTTATATGGTTTGAAAAGTGTCATTTTCAGAACCTATCTATAATCGCTGTTTTATTCTATTATCATAAAAAAAATCTAAAAACTTTCATTACATAATAAATCTAGTACAATTATTCACACTATATTATCCTTAATGCAAACAAACATATAATTTACGACTTAATTTATTGAAATTATCTTTTAAAATATATCGAACATATCATACAGTGTAAAAAATAAACCTTTACTGTATTTATTCCAGAGTCGTAAGACTAGATTGATTTAGTTATTTAATTTTACAAATGCAGATGCATTTCACATAAGAATATTAGGGGTCATTATTGATTTTTCATTTTCATTTTCTTTAAAAAGTATTGCCTAAGTCAATTATATTATCAAATTACATAGAATATACGCGGATGTTAGTATGAGAATAAGATAACTATAACACGTTTATTTTCACTATAAAAAAAATATGATTATGATATAAAATAGTGTATTTATTTCGTTATAAACATAAAAACATATCCGAAAACACATTTTTTATGTTTTAATTATACAGAATTACGCAATATGTTATGTTTAATGAATTATATAACTTTAGTGATAATGCTCAAGAATTCCAGGATGTCTTATGCATGTGTTTATATTTTGATCATAAAAGAAAGAGAAATTGTATAATTTATCCTTGGAATCAAACAAATTTTGATTTTATTTGAGTTATATTTGGTATATATTGTTGTTACATTTATATTATCAAAATAATAAATAATGAATTTTCTAAAAGACTTTTATTATAGATGAGTATTAGATTTCATTTTCATGGTATTTCAGTATATTTGAAAAATCTTTATTAATAATATATATCTGAGCACTACTAATCGCTTGTTAATATCTAAATCTACCTAATATCCTTTATCATAGAAATTTAAGAATGCCATAAAATCTTATATATGGATAATTGGCACTTATATCTCATAAAATACAGGCATATTTAAAAACAGCGAAACTGTAAAACTAGGTGTTTACATGTATTATGATCCCTCATTAAAAATTCATTTTTTAAACGACATGCATAGCAATTAACTTTTTTTATCATCTATACGTGTTATTCAATTAGAGTTAATACATTTAATGGTCTATATGATAGTTTATTTTTTTCTATGTTATTTGATAGCTCTTTTTTATAATTGAAAGTCAAGATTTATGGTATTTAATAATTTTGAACAGATTATTTATAATTTGTTGATATTCAAAACGAGTAAAACAAAATTACAATTTTCGAAAAAAATACTTACACAGAAATTAAAATAGTAAGAAATAGATGAATATATACGTAGTTTCTTATTTATTTGTATTTCTTTTTTAAATTTAGCCAGAAATTCAATAGGCTATAAGGAACAAATTGTGATTGATTAGTTTAAATTGGATTTTACAACCTGTGAAATAATTTTAACTTTTATTTTTTGTCATTAATTTGATTCTAGTTTACAGAATATAATTGACAAATTGTTATTACTGTGATTTCAAATTGCAACAAAAGGCAAAATAACTTATGTATACCTTCTATTTGGCTTTCAAAGGCGTTTAAAGAAGAATTATTGATCGAACTATATTGATAGATTCAGAATGTAGTATGTATTTTTATGTCAAAGGTGACTTTATATCCGTTATTTATATATAAACAAAATATATTTTTTCCGGCCTTTATTCATATTAGATCATTACACTAGCAATTTTACAAAATTTTCTTGAAACATATTCTTACTAGCATTTTATGTCCATCATAGTGAATAAAATTATATATCTCTATTTACAAATTAGCCGAGCCTTTTATTTATAGATCTACATCAATTTGCCACTACAAATAATCAAATACACATCAGACATACTCTATAAGTTTTTTTACTATTTTTTATTATTTACCCGCCCATCCTTACAAAAAAAAACTAAAAAAATATACATATTGCGGAATAATCAAGGAGAACGTTTCAATGTATGTTATTTTAAGAAAATATTCCTAAAAAAACTGTATGTATGGATATGTACTAAAAATATTTTGGTATAGAAGTAGAATCAATAATTTTCATTTAAATTAGTCTTAAAAAAAGTAAATTTATATAAAGCAAAATTTTTGGAATCAACAGATGAAAGAGTATTTAAATCGAACCCATAATGTGAAGAAAAAAATTTTAATACTGTTTTCGGCATAGATTGGCCGATTTTTACATATTAAATATAGAAAATAAACTATTGATTTATGTATAATAAAAGAATATTGATAATTTATACATTCCAGCTAAGATGAATTTATAAAGTTGAAGATATCGCTTAAAAAAACAATAGAAAAATTCTAGTATTTTAGTTTATTGTATTTCAAATGATTATAATAAGTTGGTGTGCATAAATTAAAATTCAAAAAATAAAAAGTTGCTGGATAATTAATTTGAAGGCTATCGATTTCATCAGAAAAAAATATTTTTGTTTAGATTAAAATTATGCATGAAAGAACTAATTACTATTATCCTTTAAACTGTTTCAAAAAGAAAACCTCAATAAACAGAAATTTTAAATGCTTATTTTGGCGATATAAATTCAAATAATTGTATTCTTTCATTTATTACAGATTAAGAAATGAGTATACAATTAAACCATATCGTTGTTTAGAAAAACACATTAGGTGCAAATTATGTTTCATGATTTTTTTGTGCACTATTGCGTTCTTAAAATAGAAGTGCGCCTTTTAATTTTGAAATTCAGATTGTGTTTGCAAACTGACAGGTTTTAAGATTGCACAAATTTGCATTAAAGCTGTTGTTTGGGTTTAATGTATACATATGAAAAACAAACAAAATATACTCAAAAAATCAAACATCCCACATAAATAAATCTTTGTTGGATCTTATAAATAAATATAAAATTTAGTTAGTACGATACCTTTATATAGACGGATTTTTATAAAATATAATGAAAACAAAAAAAATATATATTCAAATTAAAAGTGAAATCTTTTTATATTTAAAATATTTAAAAATAACAAAAAAATCTAAAATCCTAATAGGTGCATAAACACAAAAGATAAATCAGGTTAGAAAGGAATATAATTTATATTTGAAATAATTTAAAAACGATAAAAGATCTATGTTTACTTAAGTCTGGCATTTTTGTATATAATATAGTCCGAAATTTCGCATATAAATGACTACGAAACATAACTTTCAAACTATGGTTCATAACAATGCGTAAATATTTATAAAAAAAGACATAAAAAACAAGATAGCCTTATAAAAGTTCTCCAAAATATAAGGTAACATTTAGACTCTATATATCACCAAATTCAGATAAATTGATCCTAGAAAAATATTATATATATTACATTTTTATTAAAATATGATATAATATATACAAATAATTATACAAATTTTGTTGTTTTTTATTATATGAGAATTATAAATGACTTATTATTGTTTTTTACAATCATACTGTGCAAAAATATATATTAAAAACCATTAAATTCTTGTATAATATATTTCATAAAAGAATACAAAAGAATTTGATTTTGTTAGTTATATATTAGTTATGATAAACATATATCAAACATATTTAATGTTCCTAATCGAGTATACAAAATATTTACTATTTATCATAATTTATGTTCGTTCGAGCTGATTTTCATATATTATTTCAGTATAATTTAACAGGTTATAAATCGAATGCATTTAAAGAAATAATTTCTGATATCTATTCTCTAAATTTTTTTTTATGAATTTCGACCACTTCAATCGCAGTTTTTCTATTTAAATAATTAAAACAATTTTTAATCATTACTTAAATGCACCTATTGTTGTAATTGTATGTATTTTTAATGTTTTACATCCACGTGCAATATTTTTTATGAAAATATAACATAAGAATAATCAAAGGTGTCAGTGGGTTTTTTTTTATGATACCAAAATAAAGATATAAATAGAAATTATTGTCGAAACAATTTTATGATTTGTTCTACTATAAGAAGGCATATATAATTTTATAAAAAATCAAAAATATTTTCAGAAAAATCTACTTAATGTAAATATACAAACTTTAAGTAAAAAACCTTTCAAAGACAAATACATAATGAAGAATACTACCAATATTCGATTTAATTTTTTTAATTCGAATATTCTCCATTCCAAGTAGTAAGTAAGATAATAAAGATTCTTAAAATGCATGAAGCACCTTTTGGATTTAACCCTATTTCGCATAAGTAAAAATTCTTTTTCTTACTTATTTTTAGCTTTGAGTGCCTTGTAAAGTAAATAGCAAATATTTCAAAAACCAATCTATCTAAAAACAATTAACCTTTTTTTTTATTATCATACTTTTAAATCACTTATGCCTGTACGACCTCTGAAATTTTACGAACTTCAAAACTATAAAAAAGCCATCTAAAATATGTAAAAAAGGCAGAAAACATCGATAAAAGGTATAATTTGTTTTTATGAAAAGGATAAATTAAATTTTAGAAAATCTAAATTTGTAAATTTTTATGTAAAATATTTACTTCAACAACTTTCGGATCTTTTTAACGTTTACACCTATCATTTATTTTTTTTATGGTCTTTATTAAATCCTAAAATGTTTTCCTTATTATGAAAATAATAGCATATATATAACGATTTTTGAGTTATATTTTGCAGAAATAGATATTGCAGGGACTTGATAAACAGAAAATACAATCCAATAGTTATAGATTTCATTTTTTTAAACGCTGTTGGGTCTATCTTCAGCATAATAATATATATTTTATTCAAACTTTTCATTAATAATGTAAAATTAAAAAAAAATTTGGCTCAAATTTATACGATAAATTTTCAATTATATAATTTTAGATTTTTTTCGAGCATTAAGATATCATAATTTGTTTTCGATTTTGTATATGAAATAAAATATACATTAAACTATGTTGAGATGAAATTTAACATTGTGTAATGCTATTTTAAAATGTAAAAAATTTGAAACTGACGATAAAACAAATTATAGAGTAATTTCTTATTATAAGCAGTAAAAATCCTATGACTTATTCATTAATAATATTCGAACAGGTTAGTGTGTAAAAATTACTATTTTTATATAAAAAAACATTAAAAAGTATACAAGACCGTCTATATTTATCCTAGTGTTATGCAGTTAATGGTATTAGTTTTTTGAATTTCTCGCTATACAAATATCTATTGTAACAAATATACAAATCTTTTGGAATTAAAAAAATTTTCGCTAACATAATATCGTAACTAAATACAGCATTTAAAGGTGGTTTTCTCTGTTAATAATGTAAAAACTCAATTTTTTCAGCTTTGTGTTTTCAATTTTAGCATTCAACTTTCAGTATTCTGTAAATTACCTGTTAATATTTATGATATCTCTGTTAGCAAACTTTTTTTTCTTTAATTTACATTTTATTTGTAAATTATTATGTTCTAATATATTTTTTTATGGTTATTTAATCTAATAAATCAATTTTGCATATAATACAGAGTCAAGGATAATAATAGATCTTTTCTTGCACTTTTATGTAGAAAAAATATCTAAAATATATAGCGTAGGTACCAAAGAAAAAAAATCGTCACTATATTTTTGTTCCAACGAGTTTATAGTTTAAAAAATATAGCGCTTAATATTTTTTTGCAACATTCTAATATTTTCTACGTTAGTATATATTATCAATATAAGGTATAAAAAATCGGATATGTTTAAAAAATATGCACAAGAATACACAATAAAGCTAATTTTTAAACAAAAAAAATAATGTATATATATAATGAATTGCAATTAATCTATTTTGCGCATAGATAAATAATATATTATGGTAAAACAGATAATTATACGTATAATTACATTAAGAGTGGCTTATATAAGTTTATTGACGTGCACATGACAGTTTATTTTTAAAAAATATATAAAAGAGTTAATATATAACATATTGATCTTTATGAAGTTCAAATCCAATTAAAAAACTATAAGAATAGTTAAATTATACATACTAAATTATAAAATATGCACTGTTTTATATGTTAAGCTAATCATTTTAAAATATTGCCATATAGCATACTTTTGTGTCTAAATATCAAAGATCATAGGTGCATTGTTTCAATAAAACACTAGTAAACACATTTTTGCTACTAACATTAGATCAATACAATAATATAAACATCCGTAGACAATTAACTTTGGCGTGATTGAATTTAAAAACGATGTTATTTAAAAATAAATTTATGTTAAATTTCCCTTTTATTTTATTTAATCGTATACATCTTCTTTTGTAAATATTAAGCAATGAATATTGTTAAGTGTTGTTTATATGATGCACCCCTGCGTGTGCTCTTTACACTTCGTGCAACCAGTTTTATATCCGTGAATTAGACTGCTTTTAACAGATATACTATATAATGGTGTGTGATGTAGTTCATTTGCAATATTTCACTGATTAAATATACACTCTCCACCTATCTATACTTACCAATATATTTCTAACGTGTAGGTTTTAAGATATTATGGCACGTTATAGATGTCTTAAACAAACCTCTTAATCCAATTATCGTTGTAGCATCCATGTAGTTTAAAACCTATATATAAGACAGCATAACCTTCTTTCAAATATTTATCATCTTGTAACAGTTCGAATATATTTCAGGTGAGTTGCGATTGATACTTAGAAAAATTATAACATTGAAATTCCACTAATCAGTGAATTGTTGGAATTAGTATACAATACATGTGTTCTGTACACATAAAACATGTCTTTAAAAATATAATTTAATTTAAAGGAGGAAAATAAACTGGTGGGATTCGATTGTATGCTTATTCTAATATCATAAGCAGTATAGTCTTTAGTCTGTTGATAATATACTAAAAATAAAGGTTTTTTATTTGATTAACCTTAAGTTATCTTATTGGTTATTAATTTCCGTATAGTTCTGGATTATTTGGATATTTCCAAAATAAACATGTGATTATCACAATATTTATTATAAAATAAATTATTTATATCTTTTTCTATATGTTTTTTTGTAAATTCAAATGTATTTTATATGGTATGTTATATGTTTAATTTCTTTAAATGTTTTTATTTTATCCGATTAGTGGACATTTATATTTCGTTTGTTACAATTCTATTACATATTTAATTTTTAAATTACTTATTCATATGAGAAAGTCATGTTTAATAGATTTTTAAAGAATATATTGGAAATTTCATATTTTTTATGCATTTTAATATGATCATTTAAATTTTTATTTGTAGTTTACTTAATTTAATGCTATTGAATGTCAACACTATAGAACCACAGATTGATATGTTGAACAGATTTAGAAGAAAATTCTAACCATCTCAAGTTTACAATATTTTTTTTACATGCATAAATATTTTGGTGACTCCTATAATCCTATTGTTGGCGCT
This sequence comes from Rhyacophila brunnea, assembly GCF_057557595.1. Lineage (NCBI taxonomy): Eukaryota > Metazoa > Arthropoda > Insecta > Trichoptera > Rhyacophilidae > Rhyacophila > Rhyacophila brunnea. Next base: position 306,702 of record NW_028232828.1, read on the forward strand.
TATAAATCTGGTTCATTCGGTATTTTTAACTCGATAATTTCGACTATTTTTATTAAAAACCATAATTTATGAATTTATTTAGCATGAATGTATACGAGTGCTGCATTTATATATTTATGAAAGTGCAATATTTCATCTTTGATAATATTTTTATAAAAGAATACTAATACATCTCTAAAATATTTAAAAATTTTTCTAGTCAAATATATTTGAAGTTAATATCATGGTATATTTTTTATGAATATATTAGTATCAAATGATTTGTTTCTACCGAAAATAAACGGAGATACATCGAATCCTTTATATGAAGATTCAATGAAAAAATTATAAGCCTACTGTTATGTGTGCCTTTTTATCATTTTAATTAAAAATGTAGAATCAGAAACCAGAAAATTAATACCATTTCAATAGAAAAAAAATATTAAAGCGGTTTACATATTATAATTCTATAATAATATCATCCAGAAAATAACAGAAGAATATTTTTTAATATATGATTAAATATTTTAAGAATCATTATAGTTTCCAACAATATTTTTCATAATGGAAAGGTAAAATCACGATAAAAAAAATAAAATTTGGGATAGGCCTAAAAACCAAAATTTACGCAATAAAAGAAATAATTCTAATGTTGGCTCTATGTGCAATAAATTCATTTAGAATGCATTTATTTATATTTATCTAAATATATCCTGGTTTCTTAGATATGATAGGTTTTATCAAAAATTTATCTATATTCTTATCCTTAAAAATATATATTGTATAAAAGTAAAAGATCTTATGAAGCATGAATTTTATAAAGTCATGGTGAAAAGCAGTTTTATAACAGAAATTAAAAAAATAATTCATACACGTGTTAATAAAAACACACAAATAAATTAGAAAAACCCTTATGCTTACTATTTACATCCCCAAAAAACCAACTTATATTAGCACATATGCTTAACTTTACATATGTCGAATCATATTTCATACTAATATTGAGGGTATAATATTATAGAATAACGTGATACTACAGTCTTAACTACATAAAAAAATGAATGAGAATAAAAAGAAAATGTATTTTTTTTGGTTTTTATCTACATGTATATTCAATTAAGCACAAATTTTTTATATTTATTATATGTTAAAAAAAAATAGTTCCTTATATTTAGTTATGAAAAACAGTCAAAGGTATAGAATATATATACACTAATTTATTTATCTTTTATTTTTGGTATTTTATAGCCACAGCTTAAAAAAGCATATTAAAAGTTTAGCTTTCCGTCTATAATCTATAACCTATATCAATTATGTTATGGAAATAATGAGAACGAATATTTTTTTTTATGGGTATTTATACAAATTTAAAACAAAAATTATGCATCGGATCAGAGGTTTACGATGATACTTCTTTATTTAAATATGCCAACATAAATTGTTCCGTATGATAACATGAACATTTATGTGATAAAAAAAATATGACTGATATGTATGATCAATTGAGAAAGAAAATTCAAATAAGAAAAAGGAATAGAATATGTAGTTGAAAAATCTAGTATAAAAAAACATGCGAAATTAGTTGTTTATGCTTTCTAAAATAGTGAATATGACTCAGAAACATGATCACAAGGTTTCACTTGGGTATTTGGGAATCGGTTCACAAAAGAATCACCAATTTTAGCTGCATGATATGAAAAATGATTTGACCGCTGGTAATATAATCGAATAAAAGAAACCGCTAGAAAAAGGATTCAATATAGTCACCAAAATATTTGCTCGTTTTTTATAAAATTTATTTTTGTATGATTACATATAAGATATCGATATTTTATTTTTTTAATTTATTTAAATAAAAGGTTACTAAAAAATCATACCAGGTATATTAAAAAGTATGTTTTTACGGGAATTTTATTCGGAATATAGCCTTCATTAACATAATCTATTATTTTATTTCATCTGATTTTTTTTAAAGAATTGAAATGTGATATGAACCATGAATCATCATGTTTATAAACATTATAGTTCATATGATTTCGAAATTGATATCGATTATATTTACATATTATATATTCTGTATAATAAATATTTAGGAATAATATGTCTTATAAAACGTACTGATTATGATACGAAGAAACATTTGAATTAGAACTATAATTAAATCAATAAGTCTTGAAAAATAAAAAAACAAAAGAAAATAGAAAAAGATGCTATTAAGAAAACCGTTAAGCAAATATATTTTATGGTAGAATATAAAATTTCTACATAATTATGAAAAGATAGCATAAATATAGTATATAAAAAAGAACATCGTATATAAAAAGACCATGTAAGTACACATGTCTAGAATTAACGTAAAGAAACAATAGCATTCTAATATGAGGAACATCTCAAAAAGGGGCAATAAATTATTGAATAATTATCAAATTAAAAAATATAAAACATTTCATAAAAGAAGAAGTATTTATTGGAATATTTTTTTTAATTTTTACCAGCAAGTTATACAAAAATAATATTTTTAGGCATATTATTTCTTTCTATGAATGATAAATATACAAATTGATGTGTTTCTAGTGTATATTTGCAGTTTATACAATATTTTAGTTTATCTCAACAGTAAAAGTTGTATTATTATATTTCATCAATTTCTATGTGGTTTTAGTAGTTTTTATAATATAATAAAAATAATAAAACTGATTATAAATTGTATTCCAAGTCCACTATCATTTTTATCTTTGAATTGAGTTCCTTATTGATTACCGTTTCGTCTACCGATATTTAGACAGCATATGAAGAATATTGCAAAACTCTTTAATGCAACTTTTGAGACCTTCACTTGGTCTATTTTCACCAAATATAAGCTATTGAAAATCAATATCTGTTCTAAAGGTAATTTTTTAAAAAGACTATATATCAAAGGCTTTTCATGCTATTATTTAATAAAGTGCTGCAAATTATTTTTCTGCCACAGAATTTTCTTCATTTGGAATCTATAGTACAGAAAATGCTACTAATGAAATTTACATTATAATTCCTCCTTCATACATTGGACAAATATGAAACGATGTTTTAAGGCTATTTGAATATATATTAGCTAAATTTTGAATTACACATTATTCTTGGGCTTATACTGTTCCATTATGTATTCAAAAAATAGTTGTAATTTGTAGATATTTGTAGCCACTATAGTCTATTGTATGGGTAATGAAACTAATTAAATAATTCTAATATTAAATGATAATATGCCAATACACTAAAATTATTAATTTTTAATATATATAGCTTTAACACTTCAACATGTTGATGTTTTGAAGGAATCTTTCTTTGCATTTTTTAAGAACATCGATTTATTAGAATAAATTAAAACTGATATTCAATTTTTTAATTAGAACATTCTACAAAGATTACTTGATAAGATATTATCAGTAATAAATTTACTATTTATATGCCATCATACCTTTATTTAGCAGCAGCACAATTTATATGTTATATATTTTTCTATCTTTCTTCTATGCCACATTTTTCCTGTTATGACTCGCACAGATTCACTCGAATAGATATGAAAACATCAAATTATGTATTTTGATGTATATTTTCTAATAGTTATGATGAAATCCACATGTGTCTATTCTTTTAAGATGTGTCAAGATAAACCTTTCTATATGTTTTTTAGCAATGTGAATTTTTTATTGGTATGTTTTTTTATTAGGGGGTATATTTGCATACACAAGATTAAAATTTGATTGAAGCGAATTAATATAAATTGAATTAAAATATTGTACTTGTTGGAACCAAGAATATTTATATATCTATCAAAAAAAGTTTTACAGTTTAGAGTATTTACAATAAAAATTTATTTGGGGAGAATAAATCGAACCTATTTAGAAGTTTTTATACCGAGATTTTCACTATACTCATAAGAAAAAATGCCCATGAAGCAAAATATATAATAATCTTATTAATATCTAGCCTATAAATAATAAAGAATTTATACTTTCAAATGTATTCTGTTTTCATTATTCAAACTAAAAAAAAGTTTCATGAAATAAAATCTTTACATATATAAAATATTTTTGATTTTTAGACATAAAACAAACCAAAATAATTTTTAAAAATGTAAAAAAAAGATTTGACCGTGCAGATTGTTTTATCTAAAATTTTAATTGCTTAGTTTGTCCTTTAAAAGGTTGCATACTGTCCATTTATATCGTACGAAATTATATGGAATACCGTATCATGTTGTATTTTATCCAAATTAATCATAAATTTTTATTTAGAATTCCAATGATTATTCAACAAATATTAAAGATGCATAAATATATGTGATATTTTCTTAAAAAAATAATAAGGTCAAATTTGTGTTATATTCAATTAAAAATATTGTTGTTTTGGCAGATTGTAGACTACAGACGTAAAAAAAATTGCGTCAAGATTCAAAGCAGCAATAAATGAATAGACTATGGGCCGAAAATATGAAAAAATTATAATTCGACAGTGTGTTTTATTTAGTTTTATACAAATATAAGGAATAAATACCAGGAAAATGTATAAATTAAATAATTAATGCTGATTTTATAGTAAAATCTTAAGGAAATTATCGACATATTCGCTATATATTAGCTGTTTAAACATAATATAAAATATGAATACGTATCGGATAAGCTTTAGGAATACGTTAAGCATTTACAACAATCGCAAAATCGTAGTTTTATCTATTAAAAACCATTTATGATACTTCAATGTAATTTTTTCATATGAGTGAATCAAAAATCAGTTTTTTCGTTGTTGCCATTTATCAGATGATGTAAAATCCTTTTGAAAAGATTAAATAAAATCATAGTATCGAAACATATATCAACGTGTAAGAATATATATTTGCTTTAGATTTGATATATACAATTTTTGGTCTTAATAAAAATCTAAATGATATTTAGTGTCGAAATTTTAGTTTATTTTCTATAAAAATATCAGCTACTATATATTAGTGATTACGTTGATAAAGTATAGGAATAAATTAAAAAAATTTGGTGGCAACTCATGAACTTTACATCATTTATTTTTATTCTGTTTTAACATATATAATATAGTATTTGCGAATAATTTATCAAAATATTCATGTGAAATTATATTAAGCTATTACATCCTGGTCTGAATTTATAATTTACTATAAAATATTAGTAATATATTGCAATACGTTTTAATTTATATGCGTCTATAAGGCAATAAAGGAAAAATTTTAACTTATTTTTTAAATTTTGTAATTGTATAAAATGAATTATAATTGGTAGATGTATGTTTCACTCTATAAAAAATTCAATTTATTTTTTAAAATGCGAAAAATATAATTTAAAATAAATAAAAACTTACATCCATTATACAAATTGTTATATAAAATCTTAGAGCTAATTTTAAGATTTGTCTTTTGTTTTTAAGAATAAATATATCAACTCAAAGCGAAAATATAAAATAAAATTATAGTTAAGGCGAGTATATTATAAGAATTAGTAGGAAAGTCGAAAAAAATGCATCATAAATATTTTTTTGCTGTATTTAGATTTAAAGTGATTTTTTCCTGGAAAGTTATAAATAATTTTTTTTTTATATTTTTTCTATTTCTAATATCTTGAAATATAACACTAAAATTTAAGCGGAGATCCGATTTTAAAAAGTAGAAAATGTGAAATTCTATCACTTTATGTAATTTAAGTCAAAAAATAGAGATATTAATTGAATAAAGATTATGATTTGCGCTGAAAAAGACGCAATATGGAGTACAGATTTCTAATATAATATAATCTAAATTATTAAATTTTTATTAGAATAAAGTTTGAATTTACTGGAAATCTTTCTCTTAGATGTACTGAAAAAAATGGTACTACCAACTATTATTCTTCATTAAAGATATTTGCCACAAATCCATGTAAAAAAAATCCACACAATTACAACACAAAACACTATATAAAACATGAATTGAAGTGTGAAAATCACAAAAGAAGCATATTTATGGCACATAAAAATAAATATATTTCAAAAGTTAATAAGGGATACAAAATAAGATTTAAAAGATATTGTTCTATACCGTTATAACATTTTTTTTTCGAACTAAAAAGAAATGATTTTATGCCAGAAATCTCAATAGCGATAATTTTTATCTTTCGACTTATATATATAAAAAATATATATGTATATAGGCCCAAAATATGTTTTTAAATACATTAAATATATCAATTAAACGTTATTTATTTAATTATATCCAAATAAAATAATTTATATCTAAAAAGGATTAGTTCCCTTATTCTATTAATCAAGATATCAGATTTATGTTGTTTTTAAAAGTTCTTTATCATTATAAAAAAGTTGCTTAGTATCTAATGTAGATATATTTTCACGCATAGAGTTTTTTAATCACTTAATTGCACATGTGGATGACCATATTGAGTAAAAATATTATAAAATTTATTTGTAAAAGGACATTATTATTTGTTATGATTTTAGTTTTTCTTAAAAAGCATAACTTGCTTGATCTTTTGTATGCACAGGAAATATTATTTTTGGCTGTTTTCTCCCATCTGAATTCTTCTTCAATGCCTCTCCACCGTATAAGAATTATTAATTATAGGGTTTTTCACAATTCCAAGGTCTAAATATATGGCTCAACTGTTTAGCTACTTCGAGTTCTGTACGTATATTTTATGATATTGTGTTATCACACTATCCAACTAGTTTTTCATTATATGTAAAAATAAAAATAATAAAAATTACATTAAAACGAATCATAAACGGGAATAATTAACATGCTGAATATAAAGAGAAACAAATATACAGTGATATCATAAAATATGCCTTATTCACAAATGACATTAAGTTTTATAACAATGAAAAAGCAATAATATATACTCTTATTTTTTTAGGATTGAGCATTTTATATTTTGATTTTTCTAAAGTCGTGGCATTAGTTTTATATACATATAATTTTTTTATTTTGATTCGTAAAATTTTTCGATATAATTAAGCAAAGATTTTTATTGTAAAATTTTGTCTCTCAAATAAGAAACACTATGTTGATTTCTTTATTTGTATATAGTAGCTTACTTGCCTTCATTTTATACACTTGAAATATTTTTAGATCATAAAAATCAAGTGAAAATAAAACATATAATTTTTTGAAATTTTAATTATTTACCGAAGTTATTTTTATTTTTTGATTAATAATACAATAAATCCTCGTGTTGCTTTTGTCTCAGAATTATTATTATTTCCTTTAATACATCATAGAATACAAATTTTATCAAAGCAATAGTATAATAGATTTTATTATGAATAATAACAAATAATAACTTGTTATGCTTATTGAAACCCATGATAATTTATAACATCTAAAGGAAATACTGTAGATCAATGAAAAACGGTATTCTTTTAAGAAAATGTGTAGATTTATATAATATTTAACTCATTGTACATGCATCAAAAGTTTACTTCTGATTATAGATAAAATATGTATTTCTAGATACTACGATTTTTCCGTAGGTCATCTTTTAACTTTGAATTTATATTTGATGTTTATCTTTATTGATAATAGATATCCATATTAAATAAATATTTGAAATTTTATTTATATAAACAAAAATCTATGCCAAGGATTTAAATTTCTCGGACATAGTAGAAGCATACATGCAAGCTCTCACACTTCGAAAGACACTTGAACTCATCTCATCTGTGAGAAGAAGAGCAGTTGATGAAGATAGATCGGGGAAAGGTGTCAAAAGATGCATCAAGGAGTTCTGCAAAATTTCCAACACGCTGACCACTTCTAAATACATAAAATTGATAAAAAGAAACTAAATCCAGAAATTTATAAAATTAACAAAAAAAAGAATAATATATAAACAAAAGTGAAAAAAATAAAATTTCTGGAAAATATCTGTATGTTGCCTTTGACTGCAGTTATTACTATAGAGATTAATTTTACTTCGTTAATATATTTCAATTATATGATAATATGAATGTTCATTTAGTAATGTCAAATTTAATTTTTATAAATAAATGACTACATTCAATCTGCTTTTAAGTTAATATAGTGTTTATTTTTAAATAGACGAATTAGCTTGGTCAAACGATATTTTATCGTAAGTTCGCTTTTACTTTTTAGGTTTTGGTGTATCACAATAAAATGTATTATATTTCTCATTAAACCCATTTTGAATCTAATATGATGTATTTTTATAGCTGGATGTATCAAAAGCATATAATCAGTATTTTAATGCTTATATCACAAAAATCGTAATTTTTATAAATAGTCATAAATCATAAAAGACAAAAATTGCGATGTAAAATTATAAGGAATCATATATGTGATCATATACTACTATTTTAATATTCAAATTTGGGACAGATGTGTTCATAATACGATTAAATTGTCAATTAAGCAAAATAAATACAAAAATAGGTATAAATTCTTATTTAAAAAACAACAGTATCACAAATTTTGATTTGTTAAGCATAAATTAATATTAAATCCAAAGTTTAAATTAGAAGATATAATATTTAAAAAATGTATTTTTTTTAAATTTATTGGCCCAAGATGCGCACTAATTCCCTAGAAATGTTATAAATTTATTATATAGTTTCATTATTAGATAAATAAATTTTAAAAGATGTTTCTTTATTTTTATATTTAAAGGTGTGTTTATGGGATATCATTTTCTTACACCATTTTTCATTTATAATTAAAGGATACAATAATTTAATATAATGTACCCATTAGAATAAGATAAAAAATCCACGAAAAATGCCGGAACCCTTTAGAAATTGACAAAGAACTCTAAACCATTTTAAAAACAATACAAAACCGAATTTTATTATAAAAGCATGAGCATTACGAGATTTAAATTATGAAGATGTTCATGTTAAGTGAAAGTCATTTCTGAGTACCCAGATACATTGGCTTATATAAAGACTTGTTATTTTAAGAATTATCTTTAGAAACAAATATTAAACTTATGAATCAAGATAAACTATTTTGACTTCAAACCTTTATAAACATATGCGACGATGCCTTATAATGTTCTTGAAGAATAGAAAGCTGCTATAATACAAAGACTATGGCAAAATTAAACATGTAGAAACGGAAGCAATAATTAAAGGGCTAGAAAATTAACTTAATTCAACAAACAAACGATGAAATATATATTTTTGCGGCAAACACGAATAAACAAGAATTCAACCTAGAAGTTATATTACCTTGCTTGAAAATAAGTTTTAGGAAAGATAAATAACTTAATACGTGTTCTGTACTTGACAATAGCAAATTTGAGGAATCAAATAATGTAGAAGTATCAGGTTTGTATTTTTTTTAAAATTCATCTATTTTTACAACAGCCTAGAAAAATATTATAAAACAAAGTATCTCGGCGAGTGTTGATATACATGTGATTCAAAGGAAAAAGAAGGAGCGTCCATACAGTTATGACATCTTTAAAAAATTAAAGTAGATATTATTAACAAACTAAATGGGGCGGTTTTTGTACTCGAATGATTTATTCGATAGATTATGTAATTGAAATACCAAGAGCTTATATTAAGAAAGTTTTAAAATAACCCACAAAAAAATATCTCTCGATAGAAATGAAAAGGATGGTGAAAATGTAAGACAAGATTAGATACCTATATCTTTAAAAAATATTGAAGCATTAAACTGAGAATATATGCAAATAGCGATTAATATGGCTGATGACACTTCAAGCTATATAGTTTTTAGTCAAAAGACAACAAACTTATATAGAACTATGAATTTGGACTATAATTTTTGTAAGTGAGTATAATAGAAGTAGTAATTTTGATCATTCAAAAATTTCTTTATGCATCAAAGGAGAGCAAAATAAAAAGAAATTTTGGCTTGCTACAATTCACTTGCTCTATAGATTAGAAGATCGAAATAACAGAATATGTGCATTCTAAAACATAATTCAGGCTTTAAAATACAGCGATATGGGATTTTAACTCAAATCTAAGAGAGATCCACGAATCTATGGCGAAACAATAAAACACTTAAAAAGATACAAAAATATTCCCAATTAAACATAATTAAAACATAGATAGATTGTTTTTTATTTTATATTCTAAAACAAGTGTTTATTTTCAAACGATCCGTAATCCTTTGGATCGAGATGAGATAAGAAAGGATAAAAGAAGTACAATTAAATTAAAACAAATCATGTTTTTTCCGATCAAAATCTTTGATTTATAGTCGTTATTTTAAGAAAAAGGAGCGCCTTTAAGTTAATTAAAAATGGTCTTATATGACTATAAATATGATTATTTATCTCCGATTTATTTAATGATGATCGAGATCAATATTTTGCGTTGAAGTAATACAGCTCTCATAAGGAGATTAGGTTCAATGCACCTGATCAGAAAATAAATATCATTATAAAATAAATTTATATTTCTATAATGAATTTCAACTTATAGTTTATTATTTTTTAACAGCTTCGATTTCAGACAATATTGCCTCAGCTAAATTTATTGATAATTTTTAAGATTAAAACAGTCTTTTACACTTTCTTGCTGGTATTTTTTTGAATTTTCTCTTTCAATAATTAAATTCACGAATTTATATTTCTATCTCAACCGCTCTAAATATTATTATCATTTAGTAAATGTGCATTTAATCCTTGATAGACACGTATTTCACGATATTATGTGTCTGTATAAATGAATTTAACATTTTATATTACTCTTAAGTATGGCTCTTCTTTAATAAATACGCTTCACATAAAGCTTATTATACAAAGCGTCTTCCCAAATACTATATTTTGTCCATATACCTTCGATTTCGGTTGGTATTCCTTACATCTCTGATGTAATAAATTAATTTATATTAAAAAAATATGAAAACGATGTATTATGCAAATAGATAAAAAAAAGTCTTTAATATGGTAGATATTTGAAAATTACCCGTTGACTGAAAATCGTAATTACAAAAAATTGATCCAGGTAGTCATATTGGAGATATACCAAAAAAATTTAGTGTAATATTGCACAAACATAGATAGATTGTGTTATGAAATATTAAAGTACCATATATATTTTGGAATCGCTTGGTAAGTAAAAAATTTATGGTAGGCATATATAAATACTATTCATTAATTAATGCTGTTACATTAAAATACAGATACTATATGGGCCAATGATAAACAGAATATTAACCCCAATTCACTCTTAAAACACCAGTAATTAAATCTAAGATAAGCTTTTTTTTTCCCAGAATATATGCACGAGGGGAATATGCATAGAAAGTACTATCTCTAACAAAAAAAGATACATTAAGACACAACTTCTTTATTTCTATACAAACCCATTTTATACTGCTTCAGAACATTAAAGTTCTAAAAAATGCTACAACTCAATTAAACTAACCAAAAAAATATAGATATACCAACTTATATAGTAAAATTTAATGAAGTTAAAACCAAATCGACGTTTTTAAAAAATTGAAAATATAGAATGCAGAGTAAAACAATATTATATTTTTTGATGAATAATTTTTAATCAGAAGCTAATAGTACCGTTTCATAAATATCTAAATTAAGCTTAGAAATGACTCAACAATAAAAACTATTTTTTGGAAATATAGAAATAGTCAGAAATTCCGATAAAGAAATCAATAGAGGTTTAGAGAGTAATAACTACGTTAATACAAGTAAAAAAGAAAATATTATCGACAAGGAGACAAAAAATTCAAGAAAAAGATGCATATTTCATTATTATAATGTTGAGGTAGGAAATAGCTGCAAAGAAATATAATGATCAAATCACAAAGTTTCTTGAGTTCCATGTAAAAATAAAAAATATGGAAGAGAAAAAATTATAATATATTTAGATAAGATATATAATATATGGTACATAATAATTATATTGCATCAAAATGACTTTCTATACTTAGTCATATACGAAAAGCGCATTTAGATGCTTAAAATTATAAAAAAAATTATATGATGAAATCGATTTTTAGATTATTATAAATTTGATCCATTATTACGAGGAAAAAAATTGAAAATTTGATATCTTGAAACTTAAATATCTACCATATATAAAAAATGAGAAAAACAAATTTAATTTTTATTTAGGTAGATTTTGTGTATTAACAGAGGAAATTGAAAGTTTTTTTTTGTAAAGAACTCTAAAAATGCGTATTGTGCATATAAAACTTATATTTCTGGAAAGTACATTGGCTATCAAGCCAATTCAGATAATAAAAAATCCTAGGTTAATTTTAATTTAAATCTAGAAAATATGATTTTTGTTATCTCCTCTTGATAGATATTATGCAAAAACAATAGAAAAAAATTTATAGCTATGCAAATAGACCAATCAATCTAACATATAAACGTTCATATTTTGTGTTCCTCTTCTCAGGATATTATGATTTACTTTGGTAAATAACCATTAGCACCTTATAAAGCCAAATAAAAAGCAATAAAAATGGCGTTTGCTATTTATAGGCATAAAACATTAGAATTTACGATTATTTCTTCACACATATGATATTAAACACTTATGTGGTTTATAACTGTAATTAAAATGGTTTAAATCTCAATTTATTTTCATAAAAAATTTTAGGTGAAAATATTTTATATTTACAATCAATGAAAATTTTTTTTTCCAGTAAATTATGCTTCAAATATTTATAATGCAGAATACAATAAATAAATTCAAAGCAAATATTGGCTGTTTATTTATTATAAGGTTAATTTTTCTTTGTACTTTTCTTGTTTGGAGGCCAAAAACTTTGACAAGCTTTATATAACAGATTTTCTGAATAAACATTTTGTGCAATTCATCCTTACTTATATCCCATATAAATCTTCTATGCTCATGAATATTGCATACATGTGTTTTTATCGGCAATTTTGTTTGTGGATTTGTTTTTGCTTTTGTTATATTTACAATATCTTGATAAAAATAAACAAAAAAGTTTAAAATAGCAAAAAAAGTAAAAACGTGGAATTTTATATGTGCCTTAAATAGAAAAAAACCTATATTTAATGTTTTAAAATAATAAAGAGTATCTAAGAATATATTATAGAACTTTACAGGCAATATAACACAAAATTAAATGCTTTTTAGTATAACATGATAGAATACCCAAATTTATTATTATTAAATTGCTTTTAACAATAACTTTCGGCATAAAATTAAGAAAAATTATATTCATTCAAAATACCAATAAATATAGAGCTTTTTTTATTAATAAATAACGAGATGGAACGCTGATCTGATCTATGGATTCAATTACAGAAGTATACATATACACAATTAAAGAATATGAATAAAGAAGTACTGTCGAAATATATTTACCGTGAGTGTTACTAATTCTAAGAATCGATAGTACAGATCAGATGGTATTTTTAAGTATTTAATATTCATGTATTCTGATATAAATATATTTACTCATACTTTATCTAAGAAAATATAAGCTGTTAGTCACATATGTAGATCAGAACCATATAAAATAATCTAGTGATTGAATTTTGAAAGTGTTATGATTAAATTTTATTGTTAAATGGTTAATAAAAATTTTATATATGCTTAAGGGCAAGAAAAGTAATTTAATAAAATGCGGAATCTTAGAAAGATGTGATATATGAGGCATCGAATAAGTTTATCTTAAAGCTACGCTTTTCTAGAAATTTTGTGTAAAGCAAAAAAAATATCAATATTTCGATTATATTAAATTATGAATAAATTTATAAATTTCTGTAAAATACACAATTTTTTCATAGATAGCTAAAGAAGTGGCTTACTTTGAAAAAAAATATTATAGCTTAGCGATTAGATAAACTATCAGTAACCTGCCAAACATGAGAAAATTCATTTATGCAACAATGAATATGTCGAAAACTGCGGCTTTCTGAACACTAAATATAAAATAGAACACCCAGATTTTTTTTTGTTTTTTCTGGTTGAAGCAGTATTGATGCATTTCGTATATTTGTTTTGCATTTTTTTAATCTTTATTATGTACGATCGATTGCTTCAAATTATTTAATCATGTAATGACTATAAAATAAAATATAGAAAACAAATTTTATCACTGCTTTATCTGTCTCTAATCAAGAGTTATAATTTATTGATGTTTTAGATGATGCATTGCGTTTAAATTTTAAATATCATGCCAATAATATGTTTTTAATCCAACTAGCCAAGTCCCATATCATGTATTGAATTTAAAATCAATAAAATTTTATAATGCTTTATATAACCAAATAAAATCGATTTTTTGTGTATTAGAATAGTTATTTATTTATCTTTGTAAAAATAAAAAACTATTGCCAGTTTCGGCCGATATGCTCACTTTTGAACCTTTTTAACGCATGAACTTTTCCTTTTTTTATTATTAATTATTTACAAGCATGACTATAGAAAATCATCAAATTTCATTTTAATATCTATATATATTATTATACAAAACTGTTTTATGTTTATCAGAACTAGATATTATAGAATTTAATTGAAGTAGGTAAACCGAAATCAACATGAGCACAAAACATAATATTTTATATGACGCAATTGATAAAGCATTTGAATATTTTAAGGAACAAATTAATAAAATATAATAGAATAAAAATATTTTTATAGTTTTTGGTTAAAAAAATCGTATTCCACACAGCACTTCGCAAAGAAGAGTCGAGTTGAACTAGAGTTGCTAAAATATTTTTATGGCTATGAAACGATATTTTTTGCTATTATATAATTTTGTTTTTTTCTATAATAGACCATGATATCTCATATCAAAATATAATGCTTAATTATTAAAATCTATATATACTTTGTTTTTTTAATCTCATTAAGATAGTTTACAACATTTAGGATGAAACTTTAAACTAGGAAACATAAATATAATGTGGTCTATCCTTATTTGTATTTTAAGCAGAATAAATGAACGATCAGATCTTAATAAAATTACATAAAAGACAATACGAAGAGGTGTTTTGAAATATAAATAATTTAGAAATAACAAAAAACCCATAATCTTTAAAATGAATAAAATATATCATGTTTGACTGAAAGTGTTAAAAGCTTTAGGAAAAAGTATAATATAATTCTAGGAATTCTAAAAATCAACAACTAAAACTTTCAAAAAATAAATAACATATATTTAATACACTCATGACTTAGAGTAATCGAACAACAGTAATATTTATAAAAGAAGAATTTTTTTTCATAAGACAAAAACATGCCCTTAGATAAAAGTATTGGTCTCAACATTGTAAAAAATCAATGAGAATAAGAAATCAGCTTCAACATAATAATGAAGATTATACAGGCCGATTATTTTTACAATAAAATAAGTGTAAATATGACCCCTTTAAATATATTGTAATGGCAAAAATTTCGATTGGCCCGAAATGATCGAAAAAAACTACGCAGAAGTAAATAGCACATTTAATAAAGGTGCAAATCGTTGACTAGATTAGAAGCATATATCCTTTTGAACCAAATATACACAAGTCTCTGTGCGCTAAAAAAAAATGCTTTTCGCAATATAAACTCAATTTAGAATAGCTAATATTGGCGTATAGTATATTAAATTTTATAAAATAGACAAATTTAAAACAAAAATATGACCGACGAAATAGATTGAAATGACACGATATCAAAGTTATATAAAAAATATGCGTAGAATTCACACGAATTTATAATATAAACACTGATACATATGATCACATTTACTCTTTAGATAATATTTACCACATTCTTGAAGAAGAATCTTCGAAGAGATTATATATGGTTTATATGCTATACCATGCAGAGGTATATTGTTTTATTGATAAACTATTTTTAATATAAATATGGTGTATTTAAACAGCTTGACTTAATTTAAAAATATTTTTTGCGATAATCAGTAGATAAGTTGAGACATGGCATTTCTAAAAAAATATTATAAGTTTATTAAGCTTGTACTTAAACTTAATTTGAGAAAAAATTTAACTTGAGATATACAGAAAACGATAAAAGTAAAAAAATCATATAAAAATACATACAGGAAGGTTTTAACTTTATTTTATTCTTTTATTGTATGTAGAACATGAAAAAAAATCTTTTCCATGTATATTAAAATATTTGCGCATTTATAGTTTTCTTAAGTATTTCTTATAATAATTTTAGATTCTGTAGGCATGTTATTTCTATGCATTTATTGACTTTTTATTTTTCTATCTGACGTAGTAGATTATTTACACCTGTATCTTAATTACATTATAATTATATAAAACCATGACTTTATTCTATTTCCATTTGATAAAATTTTTTCGGATGCCTTTGAGAGATTTTTTGCTTTTTTTCATATTTAAATTTATTAATTTTAAATAACGTTCTAATCAAAAATGTGTTGTTATCATGTCAATAAATTTTTTCAATTTAATTCGTTCTATTATTAGAAATTTAAAAAATTATAGATTTTTTGTTTATCATATTTATTCGGTATTCTTTCCATGCTTCTCTAATTTCCTTTATTATTTATTACATTTGAATTGTGCTAATATTTGATATTCATGTATATATTTTTCTAATATTGATTCATTTTAGTATTTATCGTGCAATAAATATATTCATCTGTATTTAGATAGGTAAATTTTTATTTGGAATTAACTATGAACCATAATCATAAGTTGTAAAATTAATATAGGGTTTTTAACAGTTTAAATAAATTTCTAGTATTCTTTTAATGAAAATATCGTTAAAATACATCAAATATTATGCTAATTAAAGTAAATATACACGTTTTTAAAATAAAAAATAATTTTCCTTTAATAATTTATAAATTAGATTTTTTTTATATCTTATAGGCGAAATATGATGGATTTATTGTAAATTCAGGAAATAATTTAATCATAGAAGATTTTACTATGATTGTGTTCATATTAGATTGAACAATCATTGGTTTACAATATATAGACTCTGAAACGCCATTATTTTATAACCTAAAATCGTTCGAATTGCAAAAATGACTTGTAAAATTCATAAACGTATGAAATATTCATTGTTGACACTATCGATTATAAAATTACCAAAATCTTTTTTATTTAGGTAATAGACTTGAGACAATGTTTACATCAAAAAAATATAATTGATAAACTATGTTTGCAGTATTTTAGTATTTATGATCTTAAATTATGTAATATTTGATACAACGATCCGAATGCTGATTTAAGAATTTTAATCACACATATATGTGCCGATTCAGAAAAATAAAAACAAAAATTCCCTGTAGTTATTAGTGTTTATTTATTTCAAATTTGCAGTAGACAAAATTTTTTTTTATGGGCTAATCTATATTATTAGTATATTATTAAAATTGATATAAATTACATCATTAAAAAAGCCCTTTTGACATCAGAAGCATAATTCGAGAATATAATGGATTAAGACATTTAAAAGAAATCCGTTTTTCAAAAGATAATTAAAATGAAAATAAACAAAAAAAATACATAGAGAAGCATGATAACTCAATATTTATACATTCTAAGAACAATAATTAGATATGGCCGATATTTTTAGACTGATAATCATGGATTAAAATTATGATAGCATACGATCAGAAGAAATACTAATAAAAGATTAAAAAGCAATTGCAGTAAAATAAAGCATATATGTATAAATTAATGTGATAATTTAGACTGTGATTAAAATATCTATAATAATCTACGTAAATTCTTTTAACGCGTAATATAATAACTACAAATCTTATCACAAAAGTATTATATATTTAGAAG
The DNA here is from genome assembly GCF_057557595.1 of Rhyacophila brunnea. Classification (NCBI taxonomy): domain Eukaryota; kingdom Metazoa; phylum Arthropoda; class Insecta; order Trichoptera; family Rhyacophilidae; genus Rhyacophila; species Rhyacophila brunnea. The sequence goes on from NW_028232828.1 coordinate 324,458, forward strand.
CCCACTAAATTCCATAAAGCTACCAAATGATATAAAAAAACAGAAACTGCTATAGAAAGAACTTAGAATAAAAATATTTTAGTTCTGTGTTTCAACTCTGATTTCCACGTTTTAATTGATTTATCTTGTAAATCTATCTGATCATGTAGGAACTTAAGTTAATAGTCCTATAAATTGAATTTAAACGCGAATGCACATATATTTATCTTATATCTAATCAATTGATACAAAACACACATATTAATATACAATAGAACGATTTTTCTGCTATTTGGTTTGTGGCATTGCAAATTTTCCGGGCTAAAATTTAAGTTAAAACAGATATATGCAAGAAAAAATAAATAATATAAATGTTCGCATATATTTAGGAATAGAAGGCGCAAGTAATGTGTTACAATTTCACATCTTACTAAAAAAAAATATGAACAATAATATTTGTAATTTATAAACAATCACCGAGTTCGCGTAGAAATTTTCACATCAGCAAGATCCGAAATAATATAATAAAAATCGAGTCGGATACAAATAACATAAAGTAAAACAATATTATGATATCAATGACCATAGAAAAAAACTTATAATATTTTTCTAAGGTACATGGGCATAAACTGTACTTTAATACGGTGACTCAACCTGTATAATCTGCTGATAAGTGGATCGAAATAAACTACAATCTGGTCCTTAAAAGATAAAATATATTTTAAGTGCAGACTTAAAGACATAAAAATGTATATAATAGCTGAATAACACTCGTACGATAATAATGCAATGTTTTCGCATTTAATACATCATCAATGCCATAAAACGAAAATACTTTCGTGATGATACAGAACGGATTTCTATTCAAATAAGCACAACATGAGTTAATGTGCATTATATATATTAAAATTAAGAACCGAGAAAACTTTAAATATAGTGTTTGCTCCGTTTCAGAAAAATTGGTAACAAACGAAAAATTAATACCATATACCTTAAAAGCACGAATTCAAATACTAAGTATACTTGAACTGAAATCATAAAATAAGCTGTAGAAAATCCGTAGACAAAACATAATATTCTTTAACAAATAAGATGGCATGACCCCATTTCATAAAAATAGTTATTCTGATACACCTATTATTTATTAACAAGATACTATTGTACATCATATATGAAAATTGATATGTAAAAATTATCGCATAATAAAGAATAAATTAGAAAAACATACCTTAATATCTTAAAATTAGTCTTTGATAGGTAAAAAAATCCATTTAAAAAGAAATGAAAAACCTTTGCAGTAAGATTGTTGATATAGGTGGAAACATGATAAAATGACAACGTTTTCTTTTATTTTTCGATGCAGAAGGTTAACTGAAAGAAGATACGGAAAGAATATAATTTAGTGTAATAAGATAACATCCATACGAGGTTTTTACTGCATTGCAAAATGAAGATCCAAGAGCTTCTATTAATTTATACAGAGAATGTATATTTCGTAATTTTTATGCAATCTATAATCCTATGCAAAAGAAAAAAAAGTACAGAAATTTATAAAAAAAAATACATTGATATATAAATAAATATGAATTTTCGGTAAGTTTAAAAATTGATAATCAAGTGGATATAAAAATTTAAGCGAAAATGGGTGTCAACGAGGCATATTTTTTGTGGGTGCATATCAATAGGGATATTTCTTTTTAGTATATAATTCGATAATTATTTATGGTCAAAGCCATTATTTCTTTTTATCCCTGTATAAATCTCGCAAATGAATACAAAAAATTAATGAGAGATATAATATAGAATTTTAATCAATATATAATACGTTATCAGATCCCCACATGAAACGAAAGTTGTTTTAACTAATCATTTTAATTTTACTAATTTTTACGATAGAAATAATTTTAACATCGAGTATGCATTTTTTCATGCAGCTATTTTCTAAAAAATATTCATAATTAAATATAATCTTTAATTTATGCTTATTTATAATTTTTTGAAGATTTTTTCCGGGTAAACTACTATAAAAGAAAATTAAAGGATAAAAATTTCTTGAGCTCAATAGCAAAACAAAAATTTATATCATTCATATGAAAAAAATCATTTTTGTAGACTCCATGTATTGAACCAAATCTTTTCTACTTGTTTGTATGATTTATATAATAAAATAAATTCGGCAATTTCGATTATTAACGTATATATTGTATAGTTTAATAATAATGTCATAACGTTTTTTTCTTTAAAAGCGCATATATTTATTTAAATAAATAAAAGCTTATATTTTGATAAATAAATTTTAAATGCATGTAGAATACAATGTGATAATTTCGAAAATCTTTTTTTAAAGTTTTTAAATAGAAATAAATCAGGGTTATTATATTATCTATAGTTGTTTAAAATTATAGCAAGATATCAAAATTTAAAAGAATTTATTAACATAAAAATTTTTTCTATTAAATGCTAGAAACATATTAGATGATGATTTTAAAGTCTTATAACGTTCTAAAAGCTAGCAAATTCATATATAACCCTACTTTTTGGTGTGTAATACTTTTGATAATAAAAATTCATCGGATTGCCTCGAATCAACTTGCGAAATAATTTATATAAAAAAAAGAAAAGCACCGGAAAACAAGAAAATAAGGGTTATAATACAAATAAAAAAAATATAAAGTTTACATTTTTATTAATTTGGAATTAAAAATAATCATTTTTGTGATATTAGTAAAATTTTATAACCAAATACATAATGAAAGTAAAAATTGTGGTTGGATGAGAAATCATTATTAAGCCTTTCTTTATGAATATATACATAATGATCTATATTTAAACTTATATGATAATTTTAATATTTTTAAGAATTGCAACGCTGAAAATAGTTGGCTTTTAATTTTTATTACGGGCACAAAAAATCAATTGATTTTGTAATATAAATCTAAATATGATTTATCAAACATTTGAGACTTAATGTTGATTAAATTTTTAAAATATTCGTTTCGTAATGCTAATGATATTTTCTTTTATTATTTCATGAGTATCTATGTGTGTGTTTATAACAGAAAGGTTTTTTTTCTTTTATATTGAATTGACTAAAAGATAGGCTTAATTAATTTAAATTTTGCTATGATATCAATATAGATATAAGCCAATTTCACGGAAAAGCGAATTTATATGTATTTTTTCAAGTTTATGTATGTATAAATCTTTTATGGACAGTAAAATACATGAAGCGGCTAACTCATTTAGATAAAATCTATAGTAATAAATTAGACAACTTAGCATATAATTTCCCCCCTATATATTACAGCAAGAACAACATTCTTTCAACATTATGTAAAAAAATATGTAGTAATTACAGAAATATAAAATAAGGATATTTAACAATTACTCCTATTTGCATTGCTGCCTTAAATATTCTATCTGCTATGAAACGCGCAATATCTTTAGACTAAGTCATAAATTTTCGCTATAATTGATTGTTTTTGTACGTTCGAGTATATTCCTTACATTTAAAACTGTAAAGACTAAAATTCCATGTAACTTTAAACAATATTTTAGCTTTATAAAGTGTAATTTGTATGCATATTATTACATTATGACTTATATACGTGCAAATACCTTTTTTTCATCTAAATATTTATAGAATTGTTTGATCTTCGATGTAATGACCCATAATAATTTTTTAATCAAACTAAAAATAAAAATATAAGCAAATCATTGCAACATTTGGTAACTAAATAAATTACAATTTTTTTTGAACTTTAAGTTACAGATGTTCAATGAATAAAACCCACTTTTCTTTAATATGCTAAAAGCTTCAATCTTCTTTCTTACGTTTAAAAGAATTTCTTCTATAAAGTCAAATTTTTTTATTAAAGACGCATTTTATCTACAAAAATATGTATTTTTATATAAATAAATGTATGATAAAATAAGAAAAAACACAATAAATATCTTTGATTAAGTAAAGTGCTATTTTTTTTATAAACTTATTTTTTGTAAGTTATATATTTGAATTAACCCCTTTTTTTATATTTTTTTCAAATTTAGAAATTTATATTGCCATTAGCAGTAAAGTATAATTTTAAATAATTCAAAACAAAAAATTTGTAATTCATATAAGTTAAAGATAAAATATTCATATGTTTATTTATTGGAACACAATTTATAAAATATTCAAAGACCATAGACCAACACAGCACAATATTTGAGTTTATGTCCTACTCTAATAGCAACATTGTAAACTTAGAAAATATGCTTGATTTTCTTTGCATAATTCTAAATTTAAAAAAACTAAATTTTATGAAAAGTAATGTAAAGATAAACACACCTTTATCAAGTGAAAACATTATGTTTATAATCAGCAATCCAACATATTAAGTAGAATAACAAAAAAATAGTTATTTGGAATAAAATATGCTGCTCAATCCTATTATATAACTAAACTTTCTATATTTTCTTTACAAACAAATTTTTTTTACACAATCAATGAGTATTTTAAACCCAAAAAAAAGTCAAGCATTATCAGAAAATATATATTTAGTCAAAATCAAACAAAATCAAAAAAACCAACTTTTTTTTTCAATATTAATTTGCATTTGCCATATTTATTTGCTAAATTATTTTCGCCTTAAAATAATAGTATTTTTATTAAAAAAAATATTGGCGTTTTTTACCAGAAAGAAAATTTATAGCTTTATACTATATTTAAAACATTATTATGAATAAAAAATAAAATTAACCTTCTAAAAGCGATCTTTTTTTAGATTTAATGCATTATTATGCAATATTTTAAATTTTTAACATTTTTAGAGGCGAAATTTTATACTGTTGTATGAATAAAAAAATAATCTTTGTTTCTTTTAAGTAGATGTCTATTCATATACATTGGCTAGGCATGAAATCTTATAAAGAGTGAATATAAACACAAGTTTACGTTCACTAGGTTAATATAATACAAATATTCTAATTATGCATTATTGAACAGTTTAATATTATATGAAATTACCTAAAATCGTAGTATGATAAATATATTATCTAGAAATATTGCCAGACAAAAAAGTGTATTCATACACATATAGTAAAACAATATTCATTGCATGTAAAATAAAAATAAATATGCATTTTTTTTATTCCTTACTAATTTATCAGTTAAAATCAGTATTGCAAAACCTAGTAATATTTATTTTAGCAATATTTGAGTTTTATAAAAAAAAATTATTAAATGACTAAAAAACGTAATGATACAGATATTTATACAAAACTAAATTGAACAATTATAAAATTCGAGTCCCAATATTTTCATTATATTTTACAATAAATAGTACGATACCAAACAATAAACATATAAAAACAAAATAAAATAGTCTCAATAACACGAGCAAAAAACGAAAAAAACATTTTTTGTGCATTAAATATCACTTGATATTATTATAGTCGTTAGAATTTCAAAAAATGTGCATGATTTTTTCACCTAAAACGAATCAGTGTACCAGTAAGATAGCCAAAAAGTGATATATTCAGAGTATCTTGCAATTTATTGCCAGAAAATATTTTGAAAGAGATGCATTTGCATAGGTATTCTAAAAGAAGCAAATAAAAAAATAGCTATAGAAGCATAAAAGTTTGCTGCATTTCTAGAATTTCGAAAATCTCTAGAATGAGCTCTGAAATTACTTAAATATTATTTATATGACCGTTTTCTATTGTATTTTTTTTTACTCGGAGTTTATCTGAGTATTTGATATAATTGAAGTTTTTTGTTTAAAAAAATCAGCTTGTAAAAAACGAACGAAATAATGTAATCAAGCACATTAAAAGAAAACTGTTTAGTATTATTTACCAAGGCTTAATATATATCATTTCTTTTTAACATACAATTGCCTTAAAGAAATCATCACAAACTTTAATGTAATTTTAGTAACAATTTATAGTTTTTTGTATATTTCATCTAATCGAATCATATAAAAACACAGTTAAGAGAATATTTGTATGTTTTTTTAGAATAATATTATATTTGTTTAAATGTAATTATATTTTATTGATTATTGAACGACTTAAATTTATTCAATAAAACACCGATTTGTAGATAATTTTTGCGATTTAGTATTTTATTTCTGTTTCTTAATCTATCATAAAAATAAATCTAAATCATCAAAATTGATATCTAAAAATAAAATTTATTGGAAATTCAAGTAAAGAGTTTATGTATAAGGTCTTATAAAGTTGACAGAATAAAATCTTGCTTCATTTAAATCACTTAATGAGACTATTCAACATGAGAAATTTGCATTATTTTATTACCATGACATGTGTTTTTTCAGTTTAGTATTAAAAATGTAGATATGTTTAAGTTAAATATATAAATCCAGATAATAAAATAATGTTAACATTATATGAATAAAAATCTTTTTCCACGTACTAACTTTGATTTAATAGTAGATAAACATAATAATACCATCTTAATGCACGTTAAAAACCTTTTCATAGAAACTTAATTTCTAAAAAGTGTTTAATGTACTAATCAGAATAGAAATCTAAATACACGACTATGTTCGAAAGATTTTTTATCTAGATAGATTATAAAATAATAATTTATACAGGGCATATATATCGAAAAGAAGCAATATGCTCTGACTTATAAAGAATTTACAAGCGTAAATTAAATAAGCGTAAATTAAATAAGCGTAAAAATAACCACACATAAGAGATATTGGATCTTTTCATTGCTATGAGACGTCGTCAAAAACTTCGATTCGTATAGTGTGACAAAATTTCTAATAAATCTATCTAGTAATTACAACCATGCTACAATGGGTTGTTTTTTTCTTAAGGTCTATATCAATTTCGTATTTCTACCAGTAACGATATTCTTTAAATATTTGGTTTATTCTATTTAAAACTCGTTCATCCTAATAATGAACCAAGTTTCTTAACATTTTTTTCGTGTATTTATCCATAAAAAAATACGCTGGAAATACACGAGTGGTTTAAAATGATTTAATGAAATTATTAACTCCAAAATACTAATAGTTGTCTATAAATACAAATTTATTAATTGATTAAAACGCAATATAGATATCTAATCACGAATTTAGTTATTTTGTAATAAAAATTATGAAATTATATCACACAATATTTTAATTTTCCATGAAATTCATTCTTTATCAATAGAACTTCTCGCATGCAGGAATCGTAAATATTTCTATATAATCTTATCCTTCCTACACTTATAAATACATATAATGTTTTCCATATCTTCATAACTTTCAAAGGACTGTAAATTCTCTAGTAAAATTGTATTCTTTGGACAATTCTTAATAGATTTTAATTCTTTCATAACTGTAGATGGATGATATTGATTGGCGCTTTGACTTTCCATTAGTATCAGATTTTCTTTAAAAATAAGCTTCGAAAAGAAGAAAATATACTGGTAGATCTTTTCTCGGGATGCTATTATTTTTCTTACCATCTCTAAAAATTTAACACCTTCAATTTCATGTGGTTTTTTTGTTTGTATTTTTAGATCATTTGTAGATTCCGGATTATTTTTTCTCTCAGAATTGTTGATTACCATGGTATCAATATAATTGCTTATTATTTTTTCTTCAAGATCTACTATTTTTTCTGAATATCTACAGTATACCCTAAACATCACAGGAATACTTTCTGGTGGTTCATGAAGACAATGGTAACTTACAGTGTCTTTTCTAGTCTTCATGCACATGAAATCTATAGATTCGTGCATATCGCTTATGGTTCTAGAAAAATCGACATCCGGAAAACAAAGCTGGGTGATTATATCTGCACTTTTAGTAACACTGTCGAATTCATTTTGCAAATTTTTTAATAAGAAATAAAAACGATCTGATCTGACAGTAGTATCATTATAAAAATCTTCTATAAACCAATTCATCTCTGCGAGTTGACACGAGATTGAATATGCTGAAATATCAGTTATAAATAGAAGTCCAATCAGTTCCATAATATAAGCAATTTTTTTTTTCATGCATAGAGTGCTATATTTATCGAAAAAACCATCGGCGAAAGCTGCAACTGAATCTTTTCCCTCTTCTTTATATAGATCATATATATAATTTTCAAACACAAATCCATGTGATTGCTCAGAAGAATCAGAATCTGTTTTAAAAGACAAACTAGCATTAGAATCATCAGAGTCACATGAATCGTTTTCATATACTTCAGCCGGTTTTGATTCAAAAATTTTTGCATCATTATTTTCAAAAATATGTTCATTTATATCACTGGCATTTTTTTGAACAAATTTTGGCAAATTATCTATAAGTATTATTTCTTTCGAAAGAAGCTTACTATTACTTTGAACTGCCATTTCGTCCATCATGATATAAATTTCTTCAATATTTCCTAAAATAGAGTTAAAATATATGAATTGATCTGCTTCGTAATTGAATTCTCTACCTAAATCCCCCGCTTCTTTCTCGTCTTTTATTTTATGTCTTAAAATAAAATTATTATTGTACATGTTTTTAGATTCTATTTTTCCTATTTCCTCCATTTTCATTCGAACCAATTCAATATATTTTACTGTGTTATCTGCTATCGATCCAAGTTCTTTGTTATTAATTATTCCTAGATTTGAAGCTTTAAAGCACATCCTTCTATAAAATAAATGAAATTCAAAATTAATATTGATATCTGGAATAATATTTTGTCTGAGCTGATCTGTTATTAATTTCAATGGGTATAATATTTTTGTAAAATCTGTTCCTATTTCTTCATCAATTGAAATTATTATTTTCTCAGATTCACCGGATAGTTCATATGTTGTATTATACCCTTCAGTATTATCGTAATCAAGAAAATCAGCAAAAGATGAAACAAAAAGTAAGAATCCTTCTTTCTCAAAAAGTTTCAATAAATTAGTTTCATCACAAAATTCCAGTACATATGATGACTTTTTTATTTTAGCCTCATTAAATTGTTCGTGGATTTTTAAGCTTGGGTCATTCTGTATCTTTTCTGTCCCAGACACTATAGATGTAAAAAAAAAGATAAAAGTGTAGATAAGATTAAAAGAAATTACCTTCATAACAGTATGGTGAATTTCAGATTAAATATTAGAATGTTAATTCGTAATATCCTTTCTTGTACTAACAATATAAGGAGATATTTAAGGAATTTTTTTATATTAATAATGAAAATAATAATAATTACTTGTGGAGCATAAATGCCACTGTCAAAAAAAACTTAAAACAATTTAATAAATTTAAATTCCTATTTTATTCACATATTTCAGATTAGGCGATATTTATATTTTTATCGAATATTAAAATTATATTATCATCATAAAATAAAAATTATATTAAATTAAATTAACACATTATCAATATATTAATGTAGAAATATGCAAAGAAAAATCTTTCCATATAGATTTAAACCCTAAAGATCTACAGTTTTTATGTAAGCATTAGAAAAGATCATTCTAAAATGGCTTTAATGTATTTATACATGTATTTTAGCGTAAAATGCGATGAAGTGTTAAAAAATATAAGAGCGACTTTATATATCATTAAAGAATAATGGCTTTTTATGTTTATTGATTCTTTGGCAATGTTTTTTGGAAAACACGTTTAAATTGAGTTCCTAACAAAAAACATATATACATATCCATTTTTACTGCCTTTATTGATGAACAGAATCAAAAAAAATTAATGCTCGAAGTCATTCAATTTAAGTATTCAGATATGAAAAATCTTTTTATAAGATAGAACGAGCTAACAAATTTTGTATTTTTTTTTGCAAAAACAAGAAAAAAATACAAAATTGATTTCTTATGACTTTATTTTAAAATTTTACAGATGATTCTTTATTAATGGATAATTTTGAAAAAAAAACAGGAAAAAGAAAAGTGATGTTCCTAGTTGAATTTTAGATAACGGAAGTTCCAAATTACGGCATTAAATATTTAAATATACCATAAAACACACGGAATGTGCTATCTACTTAAATTATCTTTATCATGAGTTTTATTAATAAAAAATTAGCAAATAGAAGCAAATTCTAAAACAAATACTTTACCATTCTATAACCACATAAGTACGTAATATTAATATATTACGCGAAATTTCTTCTTTTTTGTAGTATGATTTGTATATATTTGGAAGTATATTTTTTTTTATTAATTTAAGATTAAATTTATCATTTTATAATTTATTTATGTTTTTAAACGAAATATCTTGGCAACAACTATTATCTCAATCATATATATTCACGAGGAGATTTTATCTTGTTTTTTCTTACATAGATGTAATTTCCCTGTTTTATATTAATTAAATATTTATTCTTGCATTATTTTGGGGTACGGTGATGCAGTTGGTTCAAAAGAGCTTCTATCAGTTAAGTGTTCAAACCGCAACCCACCCTGATTTCATATGCGTTATATCGAATAGAGAAATACTTACAAGTATCCGTTCTGTTGATATTACAAAGTAAAACCAAACGAATGTGATAAACCGGGAATAAACCAGGTGGTTGGATTAGTAGGCGTGATTACGAGTTCGAACGTTAGATGAAGCCTGCTTCGTGACTGCAAGTATATGTGTAGAGCGCAACAGCATAAATAACCAGTTACGAAAAATATATAAACTTTAATTCCTCCTCCATATCAACCAAACCAGGTAAAACACGTCAAATCCGCAGATATCAAAATTGTTGCAGAAAATGTATAGAAACACACACCATTATGCAGAGAGAAGCAAAATTTTCTAATATTCATAAGAAAACACCCTAAATACGAGAAATATAATGGTGTATCAATAAAAAAATCAGTGAATTTGTCTTGAATTTATAAAAAAGTCACCGTTTGTAGATGTAATACTAGCATGTGCAAAGCAAAAATATATTTTGTAAATTTAAATCACATTGAAATTGAATTCGATAGTCAAAGAGCAAGTTTAAAAAATATAATACAAAAAAATTTTTTTTTGCATAGATGGAAATATGATTCTTAAAATTTCAGTAAAAAAATCATTCTAGTTTGAATCCATATAATGTGAATTTAAGTTTAAGCGTTTCATTTAGCTGTTCATTATTCCAGTTGTATAAAAATCCAATATGATCTATAAAAAAATAATACAAATCAAATGACTAAATGATAATCTTACTTTTATATGTAATTTTTAATAATATATAAAATATTTCAATTCACTTTATAGATGAATGAGCAAAAAAAAATGTAGTAAATTCGCTAAAAACATCTAGATACTTTTATACAAATAAACATAAACATAAGTCCATCGCAACATGAATAAATTCAGAAGATTTCAAAATAATCCAAGTTCAAAAAATAAAATTTAAAAGACTTGAGTATGGTATAAATTCATTGCAATGATATAGCTAAAATTATACTTTTAACAAATCTACAGAAATATACTTGTCAAAAATAATAATAAAATACATAAAATATAAATAATTATAATAAACAAAATTTAAACTTGAAAATACAAATCATGGAATAATTAGTACATTTTTTTGCATTAAAAATATAGCATAAATTATCATGAAATAAATATAGTCACAAAAGAAAGATATTAGAGCATTTACTTACAAAAAATTATTTGATTATGTCTATAAATACTTATTTTGGCTGAATTTTTTTTTTCTAGGATTAGGGTACAAAAAATAATAAGTATCTATATTTAGGATTTAATAATTGCAAACTAAATCCATTTTAAAATTTTTTTTAGCACTTTTACAATAGAAACTGTTTTTCTCTACTATGGTCTTTATACATTTATTTATATAATACTATAGTCTTTAACTTTAGTTCGCCTATTATTTAAGTATTACATATACGATGAGCATCTATTTATATTTAAATACATAAATATTTATTATTATTCTAATAATTAATCGTATGTTTTTTTGAATACATTGTTGCTCTGAACACTCGCATCAAGAAATTAATTCATACTTCATCGACACAAACGAAATTTGCTTTTAATATATAAAATTTAGATATATTACGCATGATATGAATTCGAAATAAATTTATTAAAAAAAAATAACTAGATTTTTCTAAAAAAAATTTTTGATTTATTGAAATTTTTATATGCAAAGTTTCTTATTATGAGCAGAAAAACTTTCCAAAACGATATCTACAGAAGAAAATAAAGTTACGATAAATATCTTCATTAAAATTGGCTGTGAAATTAAAAGTAAGACTTTATGCAAAAAAATTACATTCAGGCCTTAGCCATGAAAATATGAAAGAAAAACATAACGTCTCTTTTCTGTAGATTGCAATAGCGAAATTTTATACTCATTTTGGTTTTTTAATTGTAATTATTTATAATTTTTTTTTATAAACAAATGATAAAAAAAATTATTATCATTTAAAAATTCGAAACATAGATAAATAATACAAAGTAGTAAAGAGTGTATATAGAAAATCCAACACATATAAATAAGTCGGGTTCATTAAAAAAAATATAGACCATGATTTAATAGAAGGTCATCTTGATCTCTGAACCCTTTATTTATGTTAAAAATTGTTCAAACTTAAAGAGAAAATGATGCATTATAAACATCAAAAATTATATCTAGAATTTTTTGCCTAAATTTAGTAGAACTGCAAATTGAAACAAAAAGATTTGATGTTTTAATACATTTATTGAGATTCAATATTATTTCCTTGAAAGATTTCTAATATCAAGATAAGTTTTTCAATCCTATTTTGCTTCATTTTGATCTTAGAAGTGCTTTGGTTCAAATACATACATTATTCTATAGTCTGGTGTAAAAATCTAAGCGATTGAGCGCCTAACTTTAGTATCAAGACGTCACTTAGAACTATTATTTTGCAATTTTCTTAACCAAAAAATACTTTTTTTATATTAGAAGAGTTTTTTTAGGAACATTAATTACTAATATAAACACTTCTTCAACATTATATACTATAAAATTTATAATGTCGAAATAAGACACTGAAATTCGGACCATTAAAAAGCTAAATAGCAGCAAATTTATAATTTTCGTTTTTTTTAGAATAAAATTCTTACGTATTTTGCAAAAATCAATTTTTCTATTGCAATATTTAATTAGATTACAAACATTTATCTATATTTTATAATACAAACCTGCAATTTAAAATTCCCTATGAATTATATTAATGCATTAAAACCATCAAAATTTTTGTATACGATTTATAAATCAGTTATAGGGGAAAAATCTAAACGTATTGTGAAAAAACTAGCACAAATAAATATATTTACAGCCCATAAATATAAAGAAAATAAAAAAAAAACTTTAAGAATTTTTTTTGAGTTTTAGTTGTTAATCATTGCTAGAAGCAGATATAAATGAATAATGTCTAAATTTTTTGAACATATTGTATTTTATTAAGCACAAATTCCTCTAAACACAAGGATTTATTTTTTAAAGTTAAGAGATACTATCTTTCGTACATAAAAGACAAAAAGCACATTCACATAAAATAAATATTTAAAAAAACATCAAAACTATTTATAGTAGAAAACCAATTAAAATATGGTGATATTTATAATAAGCCATAGGCTTTGTACTGAGGTTATATAAAAGGTAAACGTATTAAATTTCACATATTTACTGTGTAATCTGGTAATCTCATGGATTTTGATATGATATCAGCCCATTTTACCAGTAAAAAAGACAAAACATGTTTTTGTTCATTTCTAATTCATTAATATATGCTAACACCATTTATTTGCAAATCAGCATAAAAAACATAATAATTGATTTTTTTAAATATATTGATACGTAATTGCATGGATTTGAATTATTGCAAAACTCACTAACAGGCTGTTTTCATTTAAATTTTTTTGAAAGTTTATTTATGGATCAATTTACACATATTTCTGCAAAAAAAATATTTATTTTCATATATCAAGTCATCAAATGAAAAATTAGAATCTTATACATGTGATAAATCAAAATATATATTTTTGCTACTTCTATAGCTATTAATGCTTTTTTTGTGATATAGTTTTGTGTGCTTTTAATTTCAGATAAATATATGCTCGAAATATAAAAATACCCATATAAAACCAATGAATTTACAACTATGTGAGTGTTGTATCAAGAACAAAACGAGTAGTAGAAATTTTTTTTACGTACTTTTAAATTAAAAACCAGTCTAGGGACTATTTTTTTAAAAATGAATATCCTACAAAAAGAGTAAATATTTTTACAAAAATCAAGGTTCGATTTGCTCTTGAATATCGTGCATACGTTTCATTTGAGTTATACATACCTTCTCATGCGATATATTTTTTATGCATCAATGCCAAATAAATTAAACAATTTAAATTCATAGTTCTTTCTATGCTGTACCGCTGCAATTTTTAGTCTAATCCAAGATTGATGTTAAATTCTACGAGATTTTTAAACAAATATTCTCAACACTGCAACTAATTAAATTTTAAGATATATGCGTGTCGGTAAGTGCTCTTTAATTTCAAAACATGCAAAAAAGAGCAAAAATACGATTATCATAAAATTTTCTACTATACACAAAATCAAGCAGTCCTGTCTAAAAAAAATGTAATTGCAAAAATTATATATAATGTTGTATTTACCGTGTTTTTCTATTTTAATAAAATAATATTTTCAATGACTTTACTATAAATCAACTATATTATTATGTACTTTTTTATGATAATTTTTATTAGTTGACATATAATTTCATATTTCTATTAGATTTATTTTTGTGAAATTATAGATCATTGGCATAATCTCATTATTATTAAAAGATTTAAGAATTTTTACAAATAATTATTTTTGGTTTCGCAAATTTCAAATATATTTTTGCAAATATTTGTTTTTGACCTTCTAAAAAAGTTTTTTGTGTTGGTTTTTGGTTTTAAGATTTTTTATAAACCTAATCTATTGTTTTTTCATATTTATTAAATTAATTTATACCTTTCAAATATTTTATTTCCTTAACAAAAATATAACTAATTAGCCACATATAAAGCAAAAAATCTAATGGGATTAGAAGCTTTGAATGTAAGAATTTTGCTGATGAATTCAAATTATTTCCAGCACAAGAAATTGGTTGGAAATAATCATAAAATAGATTGTAACTTTATAAACATGGATATCTGTTTTTTTATTCCTTTGAAAATTAACTTCTTTTATAAAAAAACAAATTTATTTTGATTTTGACCCTTATGACATATATACCATTTTTTACTCTAAAATATGATCCTTTAAAATTCATGCTGGAGAATAAATTTATATTGTGTATTAAGGAATTCCGAACAGATGAACTTATAAATCTGAGCAATGGAGAAAACTCAGATAAAATACATTTTTTTAAAAATCAGGTCTATTGATAAGCTTTACGCTAAAATAATGATATAAAAGAATATACGCTTTATGTATAAATCAGATAATATAAATAATTAGATTTAAATAAAAATAAAAAATATATATAAACGATGTATTCTATTGAGTACATGCGAACATTCTATTTAAATAAAATTAAAGGTTTTAATTTTTTTAATCTGTATGTAACTCATCCAAAAGCTCATCGGAACATTCTAAATTACGATCCATAAAAGTACTTCTTTGATTTAAAAATTGTTTTAAACCGCTTCCAAATAAAAAATAATCGAATAATTGCACTATAATATAAAAAAATGGTACAGAAAAAATTAAAACCAGATGCAAAGAAATTTGAGAATCTTGTAAAAAAATCTGCATAATATTAGGTTTCATATATATTTAAAGAATTAGAAGCGTCATTTGAGTTATACTGCCATATTTATAATATTTATTTTCATCATCTTCTTTTTTACCTATAAATACAACTATAAAAATGGAAATCAACATAGATATTGATATATTTTTCATGCAAGTTGGAACTTCTCCGGGACCAATTAGTATGATAGTTGTAAAGGAAAAATATACTACAACACCTTCCCCCATTGCCTTTTGAATCATTCGTACAGTATAAGCTCGTATCTGTTTTGAATTTGCCCCCAAAATATTATGACGCCTGAACATTATGTCCTTGTGGAAAAAAAGGCATCTTAAAGTCATTACTGTAGCCTGAATCAAAAAAAGTACAAATTGTATAGCGGAGAGAGGAAAGTGACTAAATATACTCACTTGATAGAATTTTCTTATTAATAATTGGAATGAGAATAAGTAATAAATGTAAACTTGGCCTATATCATCGAATAAAGTTACTCTAAATATTGCAAAAACTGTATACATAAAATTCCAGCCAGTAGAATAGCTAATAGGTTGAATATAGGGATAAACTTTTGTGTTCCTAAGTATATGAAAATTTTTATGCAAGATTATTCCTTCAAGTATGATATAAAAAATACTAGTTAATAAGAAAAAGGCAATCCCTACTTTTCTATTTTCAAATATTCTATACATTATTTTATTCTTTTAGTTTTTGCATGTTTTCTTTTTTAATACTTTGTGAATGTTCTAAGCACATAAAAAATACTATTTAGGCATTTAGATTTGACATGAACTACCTTTGTTAGATTTATATGTGCCTATTTTTGTCAATGACTTGCAAATACTCATTTTGCACACGAGAATTTTTTTAAAAAAATGAAGCTGCGAAACAAATCACTCTTCTAATATATATGAAAAATAACCATAAAGGTATAATATTTTAGTTGCGTTCTTAAGCCTGTGCATTATAAATAATAAAATAACTTCAAATTCAACCACTTACTTTTATAAAAGGCTAATATATCAAGAAATAGATATTTAATTGTGCTTAATTTGTTCAAGTAATTCCGAAATCATTTTCATGTATTTATTTTTGCAGTAAAAATTCTAATTACTAATGTATATATGAGTGTATACCTTCAGAACTAATAGTTCACAGCGACTTTTCATTAAACACACTCAATTACGACCTTTTTTTATTATATTCATTTTATTAGAATGCTAAATATGTCTTTTTATTCTTACTAAAACTTAATTTCCCCCCTTTCTAATTTTTTATTTCTCACGACCTGCAAGCACCGACATTTAAGCATACTTCATCCCTAAAAATGATATTTTTCCCTGCCTTTATGAAAATTATCTATCAATTTTGCCAAAAAATTCATTTCTGGCAGTTTTTTGTAATTATTAATGAAATCATGTAAAGTTTAGTTATTATTAAACTCTATCTGCGATTCACCTATATTCTGAAATTCAATCAATAATTCTTCTCACCAGCAAATATATATTTACCCTTTTTGTGGTAAAATTACTTTTTTCAACGACGGAAGATATTATTTGACCTTATTTTATTCATTTGATAAAATTGTTGATCCATGACTTTTTTATTTATAAACTAATAAAATCAGACTTCATATATATCGTACCTTTGAAAATCCACTTATATTATTGGTTTATATTTTTTCAGGATTTGTAGCTAAGAATATAATTATGCTTTATTAAAATATTTTGAAGCTTAAAGTAAATTTAAATCCCCGTTATAGACCCACAGAAAGTACTATTGCGCCCTATTTATATTTACACTTATTTTAAAGATTTCGCTACTATACAATGGATAGAAATTGTGCTTAAAAATTTACTACTATATTCATATATTTTGAAGTAAAATATTGATAATTTTAATCTATCGTTTTAATTAAAAAATATTCTAAAACTTAAATTAATCATTCTCTAAGTGTAAATTCATTCGGTATCAATTTTTTCATAACCTTTTATTATTTAGTTATCAATGACGTAGATTTTAGATATAAAAACAACACGGAAAGATAAGCCAGCATAATATTTATACATTTTTATGGTTTAATGTGAAAATGAAAATAATAAATAAACCTTGCTAATTACTATATATGTTACGAGCCAGACAGAAAAAGACGAGGTTGTTGATGGTTGGGAGTTTTTAAAATATAACGATAATTAAGAATTGAAATGTTTGAAAGTCAATATATTGTAACTAATGATCATTAGTAAGAAAAAAACTGGTAATAAATCTGGTCTAGCTACTAAGAATACAGTAAAACACTATTAGGCCGACTCATAGTAAATGATAGGGTCAAGATATAAATTTTTTGTTGATTGGGATGCAAAAACAAATTCCAAGATAATCATACTCAAATATGGAATTATAAAGTAAGTAATGGTATCATGGAGATTTTTCCCGCAGCGGTGGCTTATTTTTGTTGTCAACACCGGTAATATTTTTTTTATAAGTGACGAAAAAGATTTAAATAAAAAATTCATATAGATTTCGTCTAAAGTTTATAGTGAATTTACTGTATTTTACATAACTTATGCAATTTTTTTTAGTCCGAAATCATTTTAAACTGAAATTATCCAATTATTAGTATGTGCAAAAAACGACAAACACCCTATTTCGGTAAAAAAAATAAGAGATAACAAAGGTTATATTAAATAATATATTTATATTTTTCATACTAAGTATGTAGATTAGAAACGAAACGTTGTAAATAGACGCTTAAAGCTATTTTGTAGAATATTAAAAGACGATGATCAGTGAATTTTTGGTTAACTTTTGTCTATTATGTATAATAATCTTAGAATATTAAATGCACATAAAAAAACCAGCATACACATGACTATTTATATTGTTTTAAACATTGAAACTTATGATCATTTTTTATTCGAATATAACTGATTACAACTAACTAACTATATACTCATATGACCGCATCATTCTTTACAAATTATTATACTCTTTGTTGTTCATAAGCACACAATAAGTTGCATTATAATCTGCCGCCAGTAAATAAAGTTTATAAAATATTAGTATTAGATCATATAAAATATCATTGTAGATCCTAATTTTTACAATAATTTAATAATTTGTCATCTCTATTTTATATTTTTTTAAATACATCAACTATTTCAGATAGTAGTATTCATGCGTACATCTGGGGAATTGACCGTGAGGTTTTATAATATTCTGGTGTGAACATAATGAGTAGAGCAAACATTAGACATTAGATTTTTTCAAATAATTATTATTGGATTGAATACTCTTTACGCATAACATTCTTAGATACCATATTGCATATTCATGCCACTCAGGGGCATAGAGCAAAAGGACTAGAAATTGAATAAACGATATAATATAACAGCTTTTATATAAAAATACTATTGATCATTGTGTAAAACATAATGGATTGGTTCTTGACGGGAAGTTATAGCAAAAAAATTCGTATTTATGTTTTATATATTTCAGAAGGCGCCGAAACTAGTTTAAGAAAGACATTAAAACTACCAACCTTATATTTATAATTACTATTATCGACTTTTAAGCATATTTAAAATTATTGGAATATAATTTAAAAAAATATAGAAACATTTATTTATTGTGTTTATTAAATTCTTTAATAATAAAATGCACAATTGTGCTGATTTAATACATCATTAAATAAGAAATGATAAAACGATTCTTTTATATATAAATATATGACTTTTACTAATACTGAACTGAACTAAAGGAACGTATAAGGTGAATAATGGGTTTTTACAGACTCCTTATTTTCAGATGTACTTATTTTTTATGGTTTTGTCTAGTGAAAAGAAGTGCTTTGTGGGCAGGATTGCAAATGAAAACGTATATATTTATGACAAAAACTAGTTAAATCTTACATTAATAGTGGAAATTTTATGATTAGTTGTTTTGCGTCATCAAATCGAAATAAAAATGATAAAAGAAATCATGCAAAATCCAATATAATAATACACTTATTTAAATTATTTTGGTATTTTATATAGTTATAAAAAAATAATCTTATTCATATGAACCTAATATGTGATTTCATATAACATATGATGATATTTAGCAATCATATTTATTCTGATCTTTTCTATATGTAGAGATGTAAGAATCTATGTTAAAATTGTGCAATGAATTATGCCTGAGCTTTAACAGCTTTCTATTTCAATTGATACAATAAGTAAAATTATTATGTATATTAACTTCTGGTGTGAGTCATAATATTATTTCACATAAAAATTTGTCTAAAATTGCAGTCAAATTGACAAATAGGAAAATAAATATTTTTTCATAAGTCATGTTACAGACACCAATACAAAAAATTTATGTTTTTATTTAATATTTATAATATATGTATTTTTGTGCTGTATCATGTTTAGAATGGTTATTTTGTGTCTATTTTAGATCTATTTTATACAAAAAACGAAATATTTTAGGCAATTTTATTGTATTAACTATTTATTCCACACTATAGTTTGCTTTCAGAGAACAAAAATAAAAAAAAATATAAAAATCCAGGAAAAATATTTGTGAACGAAATCCCATAAAATCAAGTATTTTTTCAAACACAAGCAATTTATTATAAGAGCTTTTTAGATTACACATTAGATCATAAAAGCGCCTATTTACTAATTTTATAGCCAAGTGGCTTTATTCTATTAATATCTATTTTTGCCCCTCTTTTTAACTTATGATATATAAAATAAATTTTTTATTATATTTAATTATGCATATAATTTTTAATATACAATGGAGTTTATTTATTTGACATCTTTTGTATATTGTCTCTTGCTATATACAGATTTTAATTTTGATTTATTTTATTATACTGCAGATATTTATATCATTTTAAAAACATGATGTCTGAAGCACTGCATGAATAAGAAAAGTAATTCAAAAATAAAAATATAGTTATAAATAAGATACTTGATTTTTATCACTTACGACGTTTTATCTTAGATTCCTACGGTATTCAATGGATAAATTTTATAAGAGGCTACTAATTTTGTTCATTAAATCAATATAAAAAAGCTTTAAGTTTCTCGGATGATTTATAACATTTTATCAATTCATAAATACCTTATGTGGATGGTATAGATCTTAAATAGGCTTTCCATTAGCAAGGATATATATTATCTGGTGCTAGAATATACGCGAATTTAATTTTTTTAAAATATTAACGAGTCATCATTCGTTTTACATAATTTTGCAAAGACTGCCTTGGATTGTGAACTGAAACGTTATTTTGACAACAAAAAAATTCAAATGCAACGTAAAATAATGTATTACATTGGATGAAATGTAAAAAATGCTGTCAAATTATAAAGATTAATGTTAGAAAGTCATACTGATTTTAAAGTAGTAAACTAATTTTTTAAAGATCTATATAAACGATGAATTTTATTTTGAAAATCATTGCTTCAGTGATATAAAAATTGAGCTTGAACATATTTAGCATGCAATATCCGTTTTTTGTTTTTTGTTTTAAATTCAAAATATCTTTATTCTTGTTCACAAACGAATATTCATTCATTCATGCAAACAATTATATTTTATTCTAAAAATCGAAATTCGATTGGTAGATTGAAAATTTTAATGAACGCATTCGAATATTATTCTATATATAAAAATATTCATCACAAGAAATTCTTTTGTAGAGAAGATCAAAGGATTTTAAAGTATTCTACTAAAACCGGCATACGTTTTTTTAAAATCATTTAAAATAAAAGGTTTCACACAAGATTTATACAAAAGAAAAATTCAATGTGTATTTAAAGGCTTCTAATGTTCAAATAAGAATTTGTTGGGAAAGTTACATAGCAAAATAGCAAAACATACATCAGTATTGATTTCTAGAATATGTTAAATACAATATTTTAAGAATTCTATTGTGGCATTTTCCGAATCTACTGGTAAGAAATGTTCATTTTCGAAATACTTATAATAAAAAAAAATAATTCTTTATCTATAACATTTTTAACAACGCTAATCAATTAATCAACAATAATGATATCAGTTGAAATTATATTTTATTTATTTGTGGGTTAATTTTCTTTTTATAAATTTTATCTATTTAGACGTGGTCAGCATATTGGGAATATTGCACAACTCTTTGATGCATCTTTGACACCTTCCTCTGATCTATCTTCATCAACTACTCTTCTTCTCTCAAATGAGATGAGTTCAAGTGTCTTGCGGGGTGTGAGAGCTTGCATGTATGCTTCTACTTCGTCCGGGATTTTTAACTCCTTAACATATTTTTTATGATATTGTGTGACCACCCCATCCCAAGTCATTACATATGGTATTATTCTTCTTTTACATTTGTAAATCAAACCAAGTTCATTCGCCAAGATGTCATACTTCCTATATTTTTCATTCTCAACTTCAGTCAAGTTGAAATTATAACATTTACTTATATAAAAATATTACATCGAATGCCTATCATTAAAAAAATAGACTATCTATCAGTAAAAACTTTCCAGTAAAATTAAAGATCAAGCATAGCATATTAATTTACATACATAATTTTATCAATAATGTAGATTCTGTTAGCCAAATGATTATATCCTTTTAAAAAAAGATTAAAGGGGTGATAAGTATTTTATATTTTAAATATACCCATCAAAAAACCAAGGAGTCAAAGAAGATTTTTGAGATTATGTTATTAAGAATATTTACAATTACACCGATCGCCGTTGTATTGTTATTATTATATAATATTAAAATAGTTCTATCACAATCTAATGATCCAAAAGGAACATATGGTGAGATTAAAAAGTCTGAAAAGCAACAGGACGCTTTTAAAAGTGGAATGATAAAGGAAGATGTGTCTGAAATAGAAAATGATATGAACAAGAAAAATATGCATAAGGATAGTAAACTTCATTTGAGCTTTAAGAGACCAGAACATGTAGATTCAAATAATTTTTAGTTTCTTTTGCGAAAAAATAATGAACACTCGTATAATATTGTAGAAAATCGTATTCCACAAGAACCTCAGGAGATATCTCGTGAAATAGAGATGTTGCTCATAATCAAAGAATTAATTAATAGCTTTATAACAAATTCTGATGAACTTAATGGCGATCCCAAGTGTGAGTACAATAGAGAATTTTATAAATATAATAAAACATTTATTATAAGTGATGAATCTTGCTATCATTTTCTATGCTCTATTAAAGAGTTTAATATGAGGGAAAAATTAGATACTTTTATTATGCAGAAATATGGTGATAAAAATTATGGATGCAAATTTTGTTTTAAAGCAGGGTTAGATATTGTAGAAGATGTATTTGATGGTGTGGTTGTTTACATAAATTTTGGTTTGTTTTTTATTGATCCAATAGAAAAAAACAAATATAAAATATTATTTAGCAAAGATAATAATTTTTATATTTCAAATATAAAAAATGAAATAAGGTACAAAAAATATATAAATATAAGATCTGAAGAGGTTACAGTGTTCATTGAGGTGTGCACATTTTACCATGGTGTTTTGTTAAATGATACAAAAAAAGATATGAATTTTTTTCTTTACGCCGAAGCTTATGATCATCCTTGCTATGAGAATAATACCAATGACCAGATATTTTATGTCTATGGTGAAAATTTTGAAAAAAAAATTATGATTCGGATGAAGAATGTTATTATTTACTGTATACTATTTAAAAGATCTAATGCCCATGTGTTCCGCAGGATGTATCGGCCATAAATTCAATAAAAAAGAGTCTCCAGATGTGCTTGATCTATTTAGAGAAGAATTCGATAAAGAAAATGATAATAAACAAAACTATAATAATATGCAGCATGTGAAGGACAGGAAGTTTTCGATTTCGGTTGTGCAGAACGAACAAACATTTTCAAGGGTAAACTACATAGTAGTAGAGACTTCGATGCCAGTAAACGAACACAAAATATATATTTAAAAAAAGAAGAGAGTGATACACAAACTAAATTACTAAAGAATGTGCAAAAAAGAAAATATCGGAAAGTGCCGTATAAAAGTCTAAAAAAAGCAAAACAGAAAGTGTCAGGTGAAGAGCATAAAGTTGAACAACAGAAAGTTTAAGGTGAAGAGCATAAAGTTGAACAACAGACAGTGTTAGGTGAAGAGCATAAAGTTGAATAACAGAAAGTGTCAGGTGAAGTGATAAACGACGCGCAACAGAAAGCGCAGAAAAAAGGATTGCATGTTGGTATTAAAATAGCCATAGGGGGTTTTGCTTTAACAATAGTCATATTACTATTTATTTTACATAAAAATAAAATAATAATAATAAATATCTTATCCTTTTTAATCACTCTTTACTTCAACAACGTTTTATTTTTAAAGTATGTTTTTGTGCCAATATAATCTAGAAAACAGCGCATACAAATATCTTCTATCATTTAATCATGATTTCTAAAAATTAATATAAAATATGGCTAAAACAAAGCATAAATATGAAAATAAACATTTAATATTGTATTTACAAAGATGGAATTTCAACATCAGCAAAAAATATATGTGCATTTATCTTAGTAAAATACAAATAAAAATGTTTTTTCTAAGAATAGAGGCTTGTAATTAAAATAAAACAAACATTTTGATAGAGAAACTTAAATTTATGAGCCTTGAAAAAACAAATTCACAGACAGGGCGAAAAATAATTTTATTTAAAAAATTCAGTAAATATTTTCTAAGGTAGAATTCAAAGATTTGCTTTACAAATATAAAGAGTGCTACGAAAATATATTTACAAATAAAAAAATAAAAATTAATTCAAAAGGTTTTTGTCAACATTAATTGAAGAAGAGCAGAATTATAATTAAATTACATACTATAGTGGAGTAAAAAAATAGAAAGATGTAAATAGATGTGATAATTCATAAAGTCGAATCTATAAAAATTGGTAAGGACCATATTTTGCTAAATTACCAATTTCGATGACTATTTGACTTTTTACGCAAGATATATCTTTATTTAAATATTTTTGGTCCGATGCATACAGAGATGCAATATAAAGTATATTATTTTATTGTGTGCTTCGTATAGTATTCCGAATATTAAATATATTGCCTATTTTGTGCCGTAAATAATATACATCATTGATTTTTATATAATATTAATGGTGGTCTTTGTGGTTATTTGATTGAGTAATAAGATTATTGCTTAATTCTAATCTGTATTTTAGAATCAATAATTGTGTTTTTTTTTTAAAAATTATGAAGCAAGGGCTTCCTCAATACTATTTTTTTGCGAGTGACGCAACTTTATTTTTCCAACGAAATTTATGAACTATCATCTATGCACAGAAAATAGTCAATTTTATTATAAATTAAGATTTTTTCGCATTCTAATTTATTTAAACAATTTTTACATGAATTTTATGGCCTCATCTAAACAAACCATAAATATATATCATGATAGTATATATTTTTGTTGTGCGTTATCTGTTTCTTGTAATTCGTGATGTGTTGTTTTAGCAGATGTTTCTATTGTCTATTCATAAAATATTTACATGCAATTTGCAGCCACTATACACTAATTAATGGAATATGGATATTTTCAATGAATAGAACATTATATTTTAGTATAAAAATGAATTAATAAAGTATAATATTATTTATTAAGTTTTAACACCTTTTGCCTCGTTTTTCCTTCTAATCAATACATCAAATGGAAGATTATGAGCACCATTTTTTTTAATAGCTTGAACCCGAGATTCACGTTTCAAATTAAAAGCCGTAATGCAGAGATTACTCGTAAGAATGGTTCAGCAATTATTATATTCTAGATAAGCTTTTCAAAAATTTCCAAATAAAGCATAATTTCCACGCGAAACACTTGTCAACTTGCAATTTCGCCCCTTATATTCCCGGTTATGGCACGAACGGAGTCACCCGAGCAAATAGGAAAAGATCGGAACATGTATTTTCGACGAAGATATTTTGACTGCATTGATGACATATGTGTGTTTCTGTTCTTATGAGTGGTATCGCAATGAGCTTTTCTACACTTTATGACTTGTGTGGATACTTTATTGTTAGCTTCATTTAGGTGGATGAAAATATTTAAAATACAAAATCATGTAAATTTTAAAGGAGGAAATTAGAGTAAAATTCATATGAACGTTGTTTAGTTAAAACATATTAGTTTACGCTTATTTATAAAAGGAATAAGTTAAATTTAAAATTTAAACGAAATATATCTTCAAATTGTTGAAACATAAATTACTTTGACAAATAATTCAAATAGTTTACTGTATAGATCGCTGTATTGAGATAAATAGTATAATATTACCAAAGCATAGCTTTATTCCATTTCATTAGAAATCCTCGTAAATTTAGCCCATGAAATTTCAAAGGATTTGTTTTGCCTAAATACGCTCTGTCTCATATTTTAAAGGATACAAATTTATTTATAAAATTAAAAAAAATAAAAATTATACGGCTTTTTAAAAGTTACTAAAAATAAGATAAATTGCGATTATACTTCAAAAAAACTTTAAAGTTAATGAACAGCCTACATTGTTTCCTCTAAAATTTTAAAATCTAATTATTTTCACAAAAAAGTTAATAATCGCATTTAAATCATTCTAAATTTTGATAGAATTACATTTGATACAAAATTTTAAATTTACTATTCTTGCATTATGACCAATGGTTTATATTATAAATTTTAAACAAATGTAAAGAGAATGTTTTGTGCACATATATACTGGATTTTGATTGGCTTAAACTTATATTAATACCATTTTATTAAAAAAACATTACATTGGGGCCAAATATATATTTTTGATCTTAAACTATTTTTTAAGAGAATTATAAATCTAAGCAAAAGATTTATTTAGTTGATAATCGAAGATACAAGAAATGATAAGAATGTAAACCACAAATACTTATTTTATAATTTAACAGGGAGGCCTATTTCGTCTTCCACTAACCCTCGAATGATCAGGACTTAAAATATTTCGAATATTTATGATCTATGTTGATTTTTTTTATAAAAATTATATGTTATTGACCACATATTCAGCATATTTAAAAGACATTAGTAGATTCATGCATACATTGGATAAGCTTTAAAAATATACTAGGCATTTAAATCAACAAAAATTTCATATATATGACTAATTTGAACTAGAAAAATTATAATAGAAGGTTCATCATGTTATTTAATAAAGAACAGATCCTTCGAAATATTTATCAGGCCATAGAATACAAAATTTGTTCGGAAAGACAATAAGCCATACATTTAGATTTCCAATTTTCCTAAAATAAATAAAGATAATGATTTTTTTTTTGATTTGAAATACTTTTTTCGAAACCCTTTTAAAAATCCGATTTGAGCTGAAATTTTATGGTATTGACAAATTAAAACTCTAGGTTATCTAATTTAGTATTTATGGTATGGGATAATGAATTTATATGAAATTTGTTGTTTTCAGATATTAAAAAAATAATGAAATCATATTTATACATTTTTTATGCTTGCTAAACTACAATTAAAAACATACTGAAGTGTTTTTTGTTATTTTTTAAATTAAATGCTGTCTACTATCAATAAAATCAAAAGTAATAAATAAAACTTGAAGATCTATATTCGTATTATCTGCAATTCCAAGAATTATTTCGAAAATTTCAATCATAGGAAAATATTTTTTTGCTAAAGTAGTTTAAGTGTTTAAAATCAAATTATATAAATTTAAATTCTATAAGCTTATAAATCAAGAGAAATGGTAAATATATTATATTATAGTGAAATTCTTCAATATTAAATTATTGTTAATGAATTCTTCTCCTTATTTTGTGAAAAAAAAATAAAAAGTAGCTCTTACAGAAACAAATAAATTATATTTAAATATTTATACACCATTATATTCACCCTAAAAAACAGATTTTCTGAAATTAATTTACAATAATGTTTTTATTAATGCTTAGAATTTATTTTTAATATCCAAAGACAGTTTATAATAAA
Source organism: Rhyacophila brunnea (assembly GCF_057557595.1). Lineage (NCBI taxonomy): Eukaryota > Metazoa > Arthropoda > Insecta > Trichoptera > Rhyacophilidae > Rhyacophila > Rhyacophila brunnea. The sequence goes on from NW_028232828.1 coordinate 352,156, forward strand.
ATTCAAACTCCTACTGATAATAGCCTTTTATATTTTTTTATTGTATTTCATAATTTAATTTATTCAAGATGATAGTTTATTGACAACTTAGTGTCTATCATATTCCGCTTAAAATTTAAAATGATTTCAATATAATTTTAAATAGAAAAATAATGTTTTCCCCCTACATATTCATAAAATATCAAAAAAAAATTTATGTGTAATATTTGAATATCCAAATATGGTTCAAACAGACTTTATGTTCTAAATTATAAAAATTATTGTATCGTTTTTGTAAAGAGTTGGATTACTTTAAAATTTTCTAAGCCTTTCAATGTGAACTAAAATATTCAAACATTATAAATACCAAGTGTGTCGAAAAAACATATAATAAAAAATATTTGTTAGCCCAATATACGAATAATTTAATTCAATATATACAACAATTGTTACAAACTTAGACAAACATAAAAAAGTTTATAAAACAATAGGACAAAAAACAATTAAAAATTTAAAAGCCGAAAGATTCTTAATAAGACTTTTTGATTAATCATAAAGCATACCTATACTTGAAAAATTCACATTAAGTCTAAAGAAATGCACAATATATATAAACTCTACAATTATTTATTATTATAGTTTATAAATAAAGGTTTTGTTACAATAAATCGCCCTTAAATAACATGTAGGTAATTTCTAAATATTAATGAAGATTTAAGATTACAAGTACTTTATTATTAATCAATAAAGCATATAATTCATAAAGCAAATATAAAAATAAAAAGGTATTGCTTATTCAGAGTTGTAATAATGCACAGCATTTAGGTTAGAAAAATAAAAATATATGGTAAAACTTACCCCTAATATATTTATCCAATGGTAAACAGTCGCTATTCAAGAGGTAAAATCTATTCCAATGAACTTCTGGTTTAGTTGACCCATCTTTACACCTTAGTTCGTTTGGAATTCGTGTTTCTTTTCAATATATTTTTTGTCTTCCAACTATCGGATGAAATACTGTTCAAATCACCATAAAGTAAACAATCATAGCTTTTTTTACTCTGTTAACCAAATCAAATTGCACTATAATGCTAAACTACCCTATGTGTTTCTTAAATAATGCAAATATTTTGTATATTTCAATCACGGTTATATTCAATAGAAAGATATTGTAAAGAAAAGGCTTATTTTCTACTGTTTTTTTTTAATATAAAATGCATACGTGTTCTTAGATCAGCTTGATCACTATTTTCTTAATTAAATTATTTGTTAGACTATACCATTTTTAGGATTTAATTTAATAAAGAAATGTTAGATCAAGTCAAACATTGACCTTAGAACTACTGAACTCATGACCAGAAAAAATTATATAAAAGTAAAAAAAATTTATTTCATATAATGATAATAGAAATGAATCTTTTATAAAATAATTTAATACAACATTGCGATAAATTTAATATGGTGAACAAGTGTTCATGACAGTTATTGAAATAAAAAAAACATCCAAGGAACTTTAGTCATTTAACAGTTCTTAAACCTTTCTTCTTTCAATCTCAAGCTACAATTCCTCTATGATTCTTAAAAATCTTGTTTACTAAAATCTGTTAGATTATATAAAAAGATGTATTTATGGCACATAGGGCCGTGTGTATATTTAACTAACACTATTACGCATTTTTAAATTATCTTAATGCCTTCAAAAAAACAAACGTTTTCTAGTTAATTTATAGGTACTAGATTTACACAATTATGTGGTTTCTATTTTTTTTTCTAGTACCCCTTTGTTGTCACATTCATTAAATTGAACATTAGTTCAAATGAAATTTGCAAAATCAAATATTTTATTTGATCAAATTTGTTTTTCTTAGAGTGTCGTTTAATCACCCTGTTTCAATTGAATTTATTATGATTGAGAGGCTTAATAATTTTGCACTGATTTTGATACCACTTAAATTATTTTTTTTGTAGGAATATTCGATTTTATCTGAAGTAAAAATATTAATTAATGGTTGTGTTTCAAATAATTTACTGTTATTTAAAAATTTGGTATAACTTATAACCTTTTCAATAAATATATATTGTCAGACACTGATCATAAAATGATGATTTGACATGCTAAAAATATAATTTTTTGGTATCCTAAAATTCTAAAAGGCTTCTTTTTTATTTGTTTTAAAAAAGATAGATACTATTTATGCATTTTTTTTCTAATTCTGTGACGAAAATAATTATCAATTTCGGATTCTAATTTAATTTATATAGAAATCTAAAAGTAATTTTTTGAAAGCCAAATAAAAATTTAAACTAGAAATAAATATTTAACTTTATAGGTGAAATAAATATACAGAAATATTAAATATATCCTTTTAATTATAAAAATAGCAAGGTATATGTATTATTTTAAAAAAAAAATATATATAGTCACCTTGTTCAACCAAAATTAAAAATAATAAGGATATTTTGTCACTTAAGATTACAAAATGCAAAAATACATTGAATTTCTAATCATGATTTTGTACGTTTTAATAAAATGGATTTTTCATATAAAATAATTAAAAACTACTTTTTATTTAGATTTTATTTAAGGCTAACTGAGTTATATACATACATTTTTCCAGCGATTTTGTTGGCAAAACGATGTTAAAACCAATCTCATATAATTTAGTATTTTCAGAAATATTAAATTGTACTTCAAATCAGAAAAATTAATTATTTTTGCTTTTTATCATAATAAATATGTAGAAAAGTATTATGCTATAATAGGAAAACTTTTTATGAGATGAATAGATCACAATGCATCAAAATGCAACATGAAAGGTAACAATAAGATATAAGTTTGGGAATGATGCCGAAAACAGTTCACAGAAATTAAACATAAATATATTTGTGGTGGAATTTTAAATTCGATGCATGATAGTGAGAAAAATTTCAATTTTAATCATGTTAAAAAACGCGCGGAGTAAAGTATAATATTAGTTTATCATATTTCAAATATAATACCCGATGTTTAAAAGTGTCTACTGATGCAAATTTAATATCGTTCTAATTGCTTTTTTAAAAAACAGAAATAACCGTTCGAATTAAATTTTTTTTTTGAATTAACAAATCCACCTCTGATAATATTTTTATATAGAATCAATTTTTCCACCAAAAAACATATTTTATATATCGAATATTATAATTTTTAATGTGGTTTTTTCTAAAGTGAAATTTACAAAATTATAAAAATCAAAGTCTACATATTTTTAATTATACTATTACACTGATATTATGCGTATAATGAATATGTTTTTTCACTGCTTGAAAACGAGAAAATATATATATTGTATGATAATGATGTCATAAATCTATTCTAAATAGCAGTAACTTTTAATAATGCAATGTAACTATAAATATTTTATGATTTTTGTACCAAAATATATTTCGGATAAACCTACAATCTCGTCTATTTATTACAGGCTAGAATAAGATAAATTTGTTCATGAAGAAAAAATTTAAAAGTATGAGCAATTGAATATATGAGTATGATGAATAAAAAAACAAGTGTTAAATGTCATTTATTAATCTTTTTATTTGAATTACATATTAAATTTATTTTTATGTATTCAATGAAAATTTTAGCAATTACTTCGAGCATTATAAAAAACATTTTAAATGCCTAAATTATTATTTATAACACGAAAATTTAGTTTAATCATATTAATCTACGTGTAATAAAATTTAGAGCAAAAAAATTTCAATATTAAAATTTAGCTTAATTTGACACAAAATAAATAAAAACCATTTAGATTCTGTAGATTTTATATTTCAAAATACATTTAATTATGCCGATTATTATATAAAAATATTTAACTCTCTTTACATATTATATACCAAAATATAGTGTAAATATATAGAATACAAATTATAAAATTTAGCTTATACTGATTCGATATCAAATTGCAATAATTTAGCCGGTAATAGGAATGTTTACTCGCCTTATTAAATAAAAAATATTTACTGATATTAATACATCAAAAGTTTGACCGGAAATTGTTTGTTTATTTATTTATATGGATACTCAGACTTAATTATGGGTCCGATTTGATTCGATTTTAAATGCTAATATTATATTTAAATAGGTTTATTTCAACGGAGTAAACTTAGAACTGCTAGTAGCCCCAACACCGGGCTTTCCATGTCCACCAGTATTTTTAGTAGCTACAAAAGCACTAAAACTATAACTAATCATTTCTGGCTTAATTTCAAGAGGAACAAATACCTTTCCATTATAAACACCAATAAGATTACAAACCATACAAGGTAAAATTATCATAGAACGTGCATGTGTCTTTACAATTATTAATTTATCTTCTGGATTCACACATGCTTGTTTACTCAGTAAGCATTTCTTTATTAATGTAACTTCTCTTGGTAAAAAACCACGTTTAATATGTCGTCATCTTTTTGATGGAAGAAGATCTGAAAATTCAATTATTGTAAGTTTTTTGGTTCTTCAAGATCAATTCCTCGGTAACTGTGTTTACTAAATACTCGGCGTTGTTTATCAAAATTATTTGACATTTTGGATAAGGGCACAAAAAAATAGAAAGGCTCGATTTGAATATTAAAAAAAATTATTTAAAATTTTAGAGATTAAACGAGCAGATACATATGTTGTGTGTTTTATATCGAAGAAACGCACGCTTAAAAATTAAGCATGGATATTATATTTTAATTTTAATTATTTTCAAAATTATCATTATCAAGAGTTGGCAAATAATTTATATTTAAACACTGACGTATTTAATCACAAGAAACCAATAAAAATTATATAATATTATTTGAAAATTAGTTGTAAAAAACTTTCAGAAAATAATTCTTCTGTTTATATAAAATAAAACAGATCATCTAAGCATTAAATATAGAGCATGGGTAATATTATGTATTAATCTTAAAATTGGGAATAAAATCCTTCAAGGCATTATTCTTATATTTATACAATTTAAAGATAGATTGATGTATTCAAAAATTATCATGTAAATATTATAATAGTTGTTAAAAAAAACAATAGTAAACATACTAAAAGGAACTATTATTCCACCATACGATGTAAATAATGATTACTTATTTATATAATATTAGGAAATATAGTTGAAATCATATAATATGATTCTAATATGTGGTAAAAAATCTTATATGAATAGCCTTTTTATTTAGTATAAATATATTTTTTCGAATCATTAACAGTCAAGTATTCGCCTAATAGAAATTACATGAATTGAATCATATAATTTATCGTTATTTACATATTATGATAATAGAACAATATAAATTTTGAATTTATATATATGCCACTTAAATTTAATAAAATCTGAAACAATGCTCTACTAAAAATAAAATTATTTCTTCGAGTACTATATTTATTAGAATACAAATGCTTTGAAATCACTCAACAAAAATATTACTGTCATTTTTAGCTTCAGATGAAGATTTAATATTTTATAACGGAAATTGCATACCATCTAAACAAAGAGAATAACCGTATTTCCCTTGCAAGAAGCCTATCACATGTAATTTCTTAATATAAATAATCCATAAAAAAACATTAGAAGTAGACATCTTGCCGCGGCATGGTTGAGAAGCTACTCTTAAAAATTATTAGAATTTTACACAAGATTAATTGCAGATAAAAATTTTAGAAATATTTTTATCGATTTTAAGATTTATCAAGGTTAAACATATTAAAAATGTTAATAGGCCTTAAAATTACCCACACCTTACGTATCATACATCTAAAACCACTACATGTATATTGATTGTTTAATATTATTATTCAAGAGCAGCCATTAATTCCACTATTTGTAATTCATTCAGTTTCAACAGCTCGTTCTATTAATATACATTAGTGCTATACTTTATACTTGTATTTTATAGTGTACATTTAATTTTTTTTAGTGTATCTACGAAAATTTTCACGTAGATTTAGAAATACCCCTATAAAGTAGAAAAATATAAAAAAAGTTTTAATAGACTATCTATAAACTAAGGATAAGAAAATCTTGGATCTTAAAATTATATTTTATAGATACTTATCTTGGATTGATATAAACAAATATACAATAAAATCACCTTAAAACGAATCATAAAATATTCACTCAAGTTACTAATCTAATAGAAATATTTTGTAATATTTATACTCGGAGCCGAAGCCATATGATAGTACGAAACACCATAAAATAATATTTTTTGACCGCCATATGCCATAGGTCTTATATAGAGAATCTAGGGATGAATGAAAGGTACACAATAAGATAAAATTGAATGCAAGGCTTGAATCAATAAGCCTTGAAAGAATATACTTTGGGGGTGATTGTAACGATGATGAGCTGCTGGGAAGTATTAAGCTATGTCTGTAATTATATATAAATTAATATTTTTGCAGAACAAAGCACAAAAAAAATTAACCCATAAATAAACATTAGAACAACATGCCATATTTATTTTTATGAATTTAGCAGAAAATTTGAATCTTTCATATTTATAAATTAAGCCATATCAGATTAGTATAAATATTCGAATGTGAATTTTTATGCTATATTAACATTATTGTACTGTTTTTAAATGTATTTTTAATTATATTATAAAAACCACCCGGCCATAATCAAGAAAATTTATTTTTTCATATATAGTAATAAAAGTTTGAAAATATCAAGGGATGATTTCTCATTATGTAAATATTAAAATGAAGTTATAGAAATAATGATTTATTTTAATTTTTCATCGCCTTTTATGTCTTAAGGCTACCTAGGATGCATAAAAGTTAAAAACTTACAATCAGCGAAGCCTTTACCAATAATATAATAAGTCCGTCACACATATCATGAATTTCAGCTTTGATAAATGGCCTGTAGAATGTTCAATTTACAATAAAAAAGGGTATAAAGAATGAACAAAAAAACATGTAAATCTATTATATAAACAGATAATTATTTAATAAAGATAGTGATTATGAATTTTTTTTACAATAATGTATAAATATATGAATGAAAGAATATGTTTTCTATTTATTTATTGTAATTTTTAAAGATTAAGTTATAGATTTGGCAATATATGTTTAAATATAAATTTGAATCTCTATTTATTTATATATAATCAAGGTGTTAATATTTTATTACAAAAAAAATGTTTGAACTACTGCTAAAATCAAATTTTAGTTTATGCGTAATTTTTTAGTAGAATGTATATTGTCGATCAAATATCCAACGTAAGTATAATTGTAAACTCCTTTGACACCTAATTCTCACATATAAAATGCTATTCTAGTTCTTCCATTTTATTACACTCCTCTAAAAATATCTTCATTTTCTGTATGACTAACTTGTGAACCTCCTGTGGACTAAGTATGACATCATCTTTAGTTAAAGAGCGAGAAACTGCTAAAGCCAGTTCAAGATCATAATTCACACTTTTATTCATGATCAAATTATTATTACTAGAATCTGACTTATATTCTAAATCCATAGGTGATGGGCGTTTATAATAAGTTTTTATATCCATAATTTAAATTTGAATCTCTTGCACGACTTTAGAAATCTACGTTAGATCATCATAGTAATTGGGATTTTTCTAATAAACAGTTAAACTGCATTCCATAAACTACAAACATGAGAAATTATCGTAACAAAATTATATTCATCAAAAATACAGAATAGTAAATATCACATCGAAAACTTCCATTGAAAAAATAGTGGGCGATACATTATTTCAAATACAAATAAAATTTTATTTCTATTCATTCATAATGACGTAAATTTAATTTTAATCTTGAAACAAAGCAATAAAAAAACGAATGTAATGATAGAGATTTATCTTATAACACCATATACATTTATACGTCTCCGTGTCATATAATTTTTTAACTAATCTAAGTGATCCCAAACTTGCGTCACAATTGCATGCTTTAGAGATAATATTTAGCCTAAAAATAAGATAAAAATATTCTGTTGCTTAAAGAATAGCAAAAAATAATAATTTACTCCCAGTAATATTCTTAGATTTGAGAATATAAGTAAATTTTATTAATTTTTAAATCATACCAAATGACTAAATTCTATTTTTAACATATATTTTCATTATAACAACAATTAATTTGTGTAAGTATATGTAAAGACAACTCTAAGAAGTTGTAAAAGAAAAAAAACCCTAGTGTTTATATAAAATCAGCTTTAGAATATATTCGCTTTTATCTTAATCTTATATTACCTTTGTTCTTATACATTTATCATATATTTTTATATATTATATATCACAAAAAGATACTTAATTCTATTGCATGCTACCATAGTCGAACTATAATAATCTAATATTCATTGAAAAATCACATAATCTACTTTTTTTGTCCTTTTCATTTCACTCCTCAAAATATTCGCAGCCTTTCGCTTTTTAAAGAGTAAGAATTAATAATATAGTAATTTTTGGATCGATATATATCATACATGAAGATGCGTTGACACAGTTGGTTTAGAAACACGTATTTAAATAGCATAAGTTTTAACGGCAACGCACCCCGGTATAATACAAATTTACTCAAAACGATAAATGTCCGCAAGAGGGCGCTCTGCCAAAACTAGATTTAACCCTTTAAAGGACTTCGAACCTAGAAATGATAAAAGTTTTGTGTTTAAGACGCTGAAAACTAGAAATTAAATTGAATCTAATCATCTACGTAAAGAAAAAATACGGGTAAGGGCAAAGTGATGATGGCATCATAATTAACCAGCATATCAAAGTAGTTAGAAAACTACAATCTTCCAAACAAAATCGCCTAGTAAATAGATCTAATATACGGAAAAAAATGGTGAAAGTAAAACTATAGGACCGCATGCGGGGGTGCATCAGAACAACAAAAGTTATATATAGTAAATAGCGAACTTCTTAAAAAGAAGATATATATACAAGTAAATAATTAAATAATATTGAAAGTGATTTTGTCAAGATTTCGAAATTATAATCCTTATCTATAAGAGTTAGACTATTGAAGAATTAGCATACGCCCAAGCAATAAGATTTAGGAATACAGTTGATATGATAAATATGAGATAAGAAGATGCATTTTAAATAACATGAAGATAATGTGGTAGTAAGACATTATAACCAAGCTTCTTTATGGTGAAATCCAAAGTTTTGCCCGGAATCATTATTAAAGCTAAAAGTCAAATAACCCATAAATTAAAATTTATTTTAAATCATTTATAGAATTTTTTTCAATTCGAAAATAAAATTTGTATAGCGGAATATTACAATATTTCTGTCAGGCCTGTTTGATTATTGTCACCAATTAACATATTAATTTGTGCTATTTACTATCCTACTTTTTTATATATTTTCTTTTGATTGGCATATAAACAATATAAATTGCTGGAACGTATTTTTATATATGAATCTATATATTCTATCAAACATAAATTTATAGATTAATAAAAAAATAAAATTAGCTTTTTGTAGATTTTAAATAATGCTCTTATCATATAATTTTATAAAATATTATAGGTTTTAAAATCTTGATTACCACGTAGGTTTGTGGTTTTTGTCGAAATAATTTATAGATATGCATGGTTTGATACATACTACTTAAAACCTCGATATTTCATTATATAAATTACACTTTATCACAGAATCTATAAATTATTCTAGTAAAACGTTACAAGGAGATTAAAATAGTTTTTTAACCTTTTATGCCATAAAGTATTTATACATCAATTGAAAGTACATAATAGCGATTCAATCCTTATAACAAGGAAAGATATGCTCGGTTATTTCTAGATGTCACATATTGATTTTTTAAATTTAATTATAATTATCGGAGAACCTAATTCTAAAAACTTAAAGCGACACCCTTCTCAAAATATATTTACAGAAAAATTTAATTTTATGTATGAAAAAAAACAAAATCTTTTTCTTCTATTTTTTAAATATTTATGTAAATACAAAACTTTATTTTTTTAGACATTACCGGTAATTATAGTTTTCTATTAAATTGATGCTTTTAAAGAAGATTATATACGTAACTCATATGATAATGATATAAAATTGTCAAATAGTTTGAGAAACTCAAATAAGCAAAATAAAATTGAAATAAAACCAAAATATGTTTAAAAATCACCTAATATCATATGTCTAGAATAAATTTTTATTGACGTCATAGCTAAAAACTGCATTTTTCCGTAGCTGTGTAGATAAATATCATGCAAAAAACTGCTCATTACTTATCTATAAGAACTTTCATCCAAAATTTAATTTTCGCAAACAAAACAGAAAATATCCAATAGACATTATGCTACCAACTATTTAAATACAAAACCTAGTAGTTAATGTGTGTCAAATGTGGTTATTAGAAGAATTTTTATAAATCTAAATTTGTATATTTCAAAATTGCTTTGATTTATGGATTATGTAATTAAGTTTAAAAATATTTCAAAATGATTATAAGAAATATAGTAGAAAGAAAAATGTAATTTGATGCAATTGATTATATTTGACACTAGTTTGATATAATTAAAAGATTTCTTTTTAGTTTTACCATATTATCATATGTTTAAATAAGTTCAGAGAATGATAAAAATTGAGCTTTTGATGGTATTGATGTAATATGATTTTTAATCCGTCTCGCATAGATTTTAATCAGTAATTACTTGTGTTTTGTACGATATTAAATTACTGCAATATTATGTCTATTTCGAATACTTGTTTTATATGACATGGTATGAAGTTTTTTTTTGAGTTCTTATATTAATAGATACATATTCGTCTGAAAAAATTACCCAAAATCTTATATATTATAATAATATTATATTTTAATTTTTTTTACATTTGAATATATGTAGGTTCTTTTTAGATACTTTTAACAAAATACAAATTTTTATTAATATTCAGTCTAGCAGCTTTTTATATAAAAAGCGAACGCATATACGAAATTACACACAGTTTATGCGTTTTTTAGTTATACGTGTCTTTTTTAATACTAATTTTGATTTTTTCCTTCTTTTTTTGAATAAAAATCATTAATCATTAACAACCCCATTAAACAACAAAAAAATGGCTTTTTTATTTGGAAATTATATCAGATTTACAACGTATATATTTTGAATTTTTATTACTTATATTGTTCCGTAATTTTCGTCATGTCAAGGATTCTATTGTAGCAAATCGGTTTCTTCAGAATTACTCATGCAATATATTTACATATTAAGCGATGAACTGAATATCATTAAAAAATATACATGACAAATTGCATAAATTGTATTTATACTTTTTTTCGGATTTTAGACACATAAAGCTTTTTTATTATCGCTAAAATCGAATTTACACATAATATATAATGAAACACATTTTATTGTATCTAATCTATTAATTTTTTAAATATAGAAAAGCAATTATATTAGAATATGTATTTTTTTATGAGAATAAATTTATTCCGAAAAAGGTTCTAGAACGAATTAATATAATCAGCATGATTTGTCATTATATTACAAAAGAAATTGTAATATAGCTGGCCTAGAATATCATGAATTTAAACAGAAAATATGGAGTTGATGGTAGAATTTTTTCAATTATAAAAAATATTTTTTGATTTATATAGAAAAGATGTACTGTAAAACCATATAAAGTTCCCTTATTGGTCTTTAAAAGTTAAATGTATATATATCATATGTCTCTTTATTTTGCAGATTCTGATAGTGAAGACATGATGTACATTTTTCGAAATTTTCGGCCCATTATCAGATATATGAAGAAATAGGTGTATTTTTTTGATTTAAATGGGTAACTGGATTACAAAGTCGTTAGATGCAATCAGTGTAAAAAAAAGCTTTCAATTTAAAAAAACAAAACTAGCATGTTCGCTGAGATTTAAAAATTATAATATAATACACTCAAGAATAAAGTTATCAAATATATTACATCCAATCACATTTATTTCATGTTTTTAAAAGTTTAAAAAGGCTATAAATTATAATCGCAAATCTCACAAATCCTCATAGTTTTTATTGCAAATATTATATTTCTTTTCTGTCTGATTACAAAAACCCGAATATTATAATATTATTACAATAAGATATAAGTTTTTATGTTTTTGGTTATTATAATATATACTCAGTTTCAAATTCAGATCCTTAAAAAAGCCAATATGATTAAAATAAGTCTGTATAAACTGTTGATATAAATTGCTTTTTTATATTTTTTATTGCTGAAATGATCTTATTTCTGATCATAATAATATAAGTTTCTTTGTAAATAATTATTTTTAGATACGAAAAACACAATATATTAAATCTAATCCTTTGTAACGTGTAAAACAACTTTCAACATTATATATAGACTAAAAAATCAAAAAGGTTTCGTAACTCTAAGAAAACTGTATTGAAGCAAAAGATACCGTTTTATGTCTTAATTTGTTTATTTTACAAATAGAGACTCCTATATTTACGTCAAGTTATAGTAACAAAGAAGATTTTATTGATAAATGTAATGTTCAATTGAAAATTTTGTTTTAATAACATTATCTATTATGGTCATTCAGAATTTTTTTACAAAAATTATACGGATAAATTTCAATTCTGCAAATGGAGAAAAAAATTGCTTTCAGCAGAAAAAGTTACGAATGAAAAATATAAAATATTAAACAATGATTTTCAAGTATCTATAACGCAAGTAATATATAAAAAAGTGACTTTAATGATATTGTTGCATATAAATTTGCACTTAAACAGCCTCTTTATAAGAACTAAATATCGGGAACAATAGATCTTTATTTCGAACTTTACAATTATGTAATTTATCATATTTTATGAGACAATATAAATTATAAAAAAGAGGATTTATTTTTTTTGAATGTCGATCTTGTTATCGCTAAAAAAATATATCCTGATTATTCTTTATCTATTTATGAATTTATTTCAGCCAAAATTTTACTCTTTTTTGTACGAGAGAATTTGTAATGAGGTTTTAAGTGCATAAAACAGCGAAAATAAGTTGAATACATATGTTCTGCATGATATGATATTGATCTATTCTTTAATCAAAAAATAAGAATATATAGTATATTTTGTAAAAAACACCAAAAACAATTTAATACCTTTATTGCAGTTTCCTATACTATTATTACATGAATTTAGATTTTAGGGATTTGACTGCATAAAGTTTACAAGGCCAACTACATTTTTCCGAATAATGATGTTCGATAATTGTGATGTTTTTTAAACATTTAAATTTTTTTTCGGCAAATATTAAGATATTTCAATGCATCTATCTATACTTTTTATCACATAAGAGTTCGCAGATTAGAGAAATAATATTTTGGTGAATAACCAAGAAGATAAAAAACCTTTTTAAAAATTATAAAATAGTTTAAAAAATGATTCTAATATAGATTTATTATTTTATTTATAAAAACATTTAAAAACAAGGGTAAAAACCGAGGTTATTGAATTCTCGAAAAAATATTTTTGTCGCAGACTTCATAATTATAAATTTATGAAAGATATATGCGCTTGTCTTGAAACAATTTAAGCTTTGTAAAAACAAAATAAAAGTAATTATATTGATATGTAAATCTACAAATAGTGTGATGCGAATTTGTAACTTTTATGAAAAAATTTTATTTCAATCACATTTTGTATGATATAGGCGTATAAAATACATTAATAACATAATAAAACAGATTTTTTCTCTGGTTACTAATCATTTTTATATGTAAAAACATGTATTTAAAACCGAAAAAAATTGGTTTTTATAATATGTCAATTCAAATGCGTTTTTGCATTTTTATATTCGGATAAATTTTAATATTATAGTATTATGTCGATTAAAATAAAAAAACAAGCAGCCATTACATGAATTTCTATATTAAATTATTCAAAAAATTGTTCCATATTTTTATTTTCATCTCGCTTTTTTCTTTTTATATGCATAATAAACCACCATGATATAGTTTATAATGCTTTAAGTGCATTTTAGCTGTGTAATAAACATCAAAATATATGTCGTATTATATTTTGGGATCTAAATTTTTGCAAATGATTTTCTAAAAACTAGTTACACATCATGTTAAACTTAGTATTTATTATTTATACCTGGTATTTATCGTCACAGGTTTTAGTTTTTTTAGTCTAAAAATACAAAAAACAGCATTTGTTTACGTCCATCCGTACAATATTACCTCAGAGATTCTTTAAAAAATTTTATTCTTCAGGATAGGTTAATCATAACATAATTTTACACATATTTATTTTTATTTGCACTTAAGGTATCCAATTTACATTAAAACTTTTTTATTTATATTTATATCATAAATTAATGATTTGTGTTTTATAGAGTTGTTTTTGCAGTATAGATACATATTTATATGCTGTTTTTAACAATTAGATTACCTAGATTGTATGTTTAAGTAAAGGTCTAATGTGATACATATTTTTATTATAATTTCCAATTCCAGATTTTATAAACCGCTTACATTTTTAACTTCATATATAGTAAAATCTAAATATTTTAGCAAAAATATTATTCTTTATCTTTAAAAATAGTTTAAATGTTTTTTATTCTATTTGTAAGCATTACATAATTATTATCGCTGCTCTAAAATACATCAAAAACCTTCCCTAATCGGTAATAGATTCTTTTATAATGAGTTGGCTTTTAAATACAGTAAGATATATACATATGCATTCTTTGTCCTAAATTTGCTCGAAATCTTTATATTAATTATATAAAATCGTGATTCGTAATTTTTTTTAACGATAAAATATTCTTAGTTAGAATAAACTGCGCTTTTTAATTCAAAAATATTTTCTGCCTTTCTTAATTTTGTTTCGCACATAAAAATTTATAACTGGTTTATGAACAATGTCGGAATCGAACAGAAAGTATCTAAGCGCGTTATTCTGTATCTTCAAAATAGTTTCAAAAATAATTTCAAAGATTAAACGGCAAATTAAGATATTTACGACATTTGAATATAAAATATTTTATAAAAAGAATGATATAGATTATATAAGATAATTAAAGTAATTCCCAAGTTGCAAAGAATACAATAAAAAGAAACCTATAACTTTTTGCAAATAAATCACAAAAAATTCTTGTAAATTTATTTTAAGAGAAAGACAAAATTTACAACTAGTATTTGACATCATAGTAGAGTTAAATAGAAAAATATACAGATGTTCTTGTATAAATCTTCTCGATTAAAATTTCAATGGACCGCAAATGTAATGATAATCTAAAAATAAATCGTATCTATATTATTTTAGTTTCTAAAAATCTTTTTTTATTACTTTCTTGCAAATTTAGCATATATAGTAATATATGCAACTTAGATACAATAATGTATTGCACGTTTATCATATAAGTTAAAACCTAATTTTTTTTTGGTGAAATGGGTCAAGTATATTTTTCTTATAATATAAATGTATATAAACCTTTAAGCTGTTGTATTTCTGCACATGACAAAATATTATTATAATTCTAATCAAAATACACATAAAAATTTTCTATTTAAAACATACCTATATCAAAATAAAGAGTACAAGTTATGAGAAACATGGATATATTGATTTTTTCTAAAAAAATAACTTCATAAAAATTCAACAAATTTACTGCGTCATGGGCTAATATTGAATACGAATCTTCATTTGTGTTTCTAAGAGATTTATCATGTAAAATATTATCAGAAAATCATTTGTACTTTGATGTGGTTTTTTGGCCGGTATTGCAGATTAAAATTAATCTATTTTAGATTCACAATACAAAATTAATATTTCACAGGGAAAATATATGGAAAAACAGAAAATTAACTTTTGAATGCGAAGCTTTCCTATATACCGATAGAATGGCATGAGCTCCTCTATAGAACATGTCCCCTTTGGCCTAAAATTTGTAAAGCGTTGCAAATAAAGTAATCATAAATATTTCTAAATGTAAAAACTATAAAAAATCTATATAATTGTTACTTTAGCTGTTCAAAAAATACTGGTAAAGTCAGTCTAGCATTTCGCCGTTTCTATATGTTGCGAACGTGACATGTTTTTGTGATAAAAAAATAAAGTTTCACGTGATTTTATGATCATTTGTACGCATATAAAAAAATATAAGCAAACTAAACGCTCTATGAATTCATATGCGGCATAGAGACTTTAGTATTGGATAAATTTTGGGTGTGTGTATTTTTTATAGCGATAATAATATTTTTTTTCTTTTCAATTTTTAAATGCGCTTTTAAGTGTATTATATAGCTGTAATATTAGATTAATTTTGAAGCTTTAGGTTTTTTTTTGGAATTATTGTAAAAAAAATATAGGATGCTTATCTTTTCAACAAAAATAAATATGATGTGAAACTGTTTGTTATTAATCTTTTGAAAAAATTTTAATGATTATTTACAATCTAATCCTATGTATAGGGTTCAAAAGATACTAATATAATTTCTTATGAAAATAAAATTTCGCGAAAGAAGCGTGACTCTTTATAACACCACAAAATTTCTATTACTCAAATGATTGTTATGATATTTTCTAGATTATGACGTTGTGAATCGACAAAAAAAACATATATCAATATTAATAGGAACCAAATTATCTTATTCATCTTTTTAAATTTAGCTATGGTAGTCAATTCCTTTGAAAATATTAATAAACATCTAATACGTTGTACTTGCATATGATAAGAACAAAATATTCTTTTATAGACATTATAATGTTTGTCGAAGACTGTATAGACAATAATTATACTCTAGAAGCATAAAACCTTTCGTGTTTTTTTTGCAGAGAGACCAAATTTACTTTTATCTGATGTTCATATATAAATAAAGATAAACTCAAACCAAATTTAAATTATTTAAATATTATAAATATTCCTTTTCACAATATTTTTATTGTTATTTAATAAGGCCATAGAAGCACATAGTATAAATAATAAAGTATGTAGATGACTAATGTGCCAAATATTAATTTACGTTAATGAATTTGTGTTGAAATCTTGAATATGTTAATTTATTGGAAAGGATTTATTTTATTGATTGAATTCAATTTTCCATATATATATATCCAGAGATAAAAATGCAACAAAATGATAGTTGATTGATAACTCATATGTTTTATATCATCAGAAAAGATTTATTTTCCCGCGAACGATTCTATTTAATTTATAATATTTGAGACATGAATTTTTGAATTGTAACTATATCATCGAATTGTTGAAATATCAGAAAGAAATCCAAAATATGTTTTTTTTTTATTTAAGAAATAATGTTTAAGCTTAATCGGAGCCCATAAAATAATTGGTACTTACGATATGGTATTTATATATTGATTATCTGTTTGATACATTTATAGTATCAGATAATTATTATATTAAAAATCATTCGATATATTAAATACAAGCCCAAAAATTTAATAGTTAACATGAATTATATGATTACTTTAAATGGATCACCTATAGTACCTAATAATTATGAACTAGATATCTGTTTTAGTTTATGTGTATGATTTTAACTATATAAAAATAATGTATTTTATAATTTTGAAAAAAAAAACAATTATACTTTATTACATGATAAATTCACAATATTTTTTTCTTAAGTTGCCTGTACGATATCATTCAATTTTTCATATTATTGGATTGAAAATGAAAAGAGCTCAAAGCTAATCTAATATTCCATATCTTTTGCGCTCTGCAAAATGTAAACTAAAATTATTATATTTAAAGCTTAATTTAAATTTATATATAATATATTGTAAAATTTCTGAATTTCATGTTTAAGCAAAAATAATGTTCTATTGGCAAAAATGATACAATTTATTTTCAAAATTTGATTAATAAGATGGATTATATCAATTGCTATATTTGATCTTGAAATTATACAAAATCGCTAAATGCAATCCATATACTGATTTTAAATGATGTTCATATCAAAGAGGCAAGAATAACCATTTTTAAGTTTTTTTCAATCTATATGCTTTTTCAAGATATTTAAATATAATGTTTTTCTGGTTACCATTGTTTGTACATCGGCTTGAGCTTAATCTGCATATTTTTTACGTTGATGCTTATAATTTATGTTGATTATGTTTTAAATTATTGTAAATATCACCATTAAATCTTCTTAATTGCCTAAAATCCCACACTTATTGCTATTTTATTAATTCATGCTAAAATCACACGTTCATAGACTTCTAAACATTAAATTTGTATATTAAATATAAATCCTTTATATCTTATTTATTATGCGCACTAGTACCCATGAAAAATTTTGCAATCATCGGTATTGTTTACGCTCCATAAACAATATTTTTTAAAATCAACACGTCTTTAGATTTTATTAATTTATAACCGTAGCGTGAATTATTCAACAAATAAGCTTCTGATAAATAAAATTAATTTGAATTGGTGATGCTATTGCAAGTTTGTATTTTTATATAGATATTTTATGTAATGACTTTGGCTATTGTTGGTTACGAAATTCCATAAAAAAGATTTTAAGGAGTTTAAAATGTCTGAAAAAGTAGAAGTATACATACGAGCTCTCACACTTCGCAAGACACTTGAATCTATCACATTCGAGAGCAGAAGAGAATTTGATGAAGATAGATCAGAGGAATGTGCCAAAAGATTTATCGATGAGTTGCGCAATGTTCTCAATGGATGGAATAATTATAATAATAAAATAAACCCATAAATAAAAAATTATATCAATTATATAAAATTTTGTATTCTGCAGTTATGAAATGAAATATACACAATTTATTCACACCTGTCAGTAGTTTTTTTGCTCAATTATTTATGAATCTTGCATGCAAAGATTTTATTTTTAAGTGTTAAATGAACTACGAAAAATCCATCGTATTTGAATAAATTCTGTCAAGAAAATTTCGCCCCTTAACAGTATTTTGGCAGAATAAGCTTTCGAAAATGTATAATATATACGAATACCATGATAACTATAATACATGATGTTTTTAGTGTTCATTTTTTGCATTTAAAATTTAAAGACGTTTATGAAGTTTTATGGTGCAATATAATTAAAAATGCACTCTCATATTCCTTAGTTGTAGTTAGAAAGAAAATATTTACAAATAAAAAGCTTAAACGTTAAATATTAAAAAAAACAAACATGTCACAGGATGATAAATAAGTAATGGCATAAGAAATATCAAAGTATAATTAAAAAATCAAGCAGAATCTACTTAAGAACATTGAAAGACCTATATAATTTACAGATAATTAAACTATTTAACCGAACCAATAAAGAATACTAGTTTATACTATGTATTATCGCATTAAGTCGTAAAAATACCATAAAAAAATATTCAATGCAATAACTAATATGAAAATTTACATACATATAAGGCTTTTATATTCAATACATTTTACATAGAAAAATTCTATGCACATAAAAGAAATTTAAACCATATAGTTATTTAATTGGGCTCTTCAAGCTTTTTAGAGTATGTAGATGAATATTTACCTATTATTATAATAAATGTTAGACAATATAATTTTTTACAAACATCAATTTTTTCTTTACACATTCACTAAATGTCTTACAGCTTAACGTATATGGAATCAATTCAATTTTCAAAATTTTTAGATCCTAGAGTAACAGTTTAAAATGCAATTTATGCTTGAAGGTATTATATTACTCAAGTGCTTTAGGATGAACATAAATTGTACAGTAGAATAACAAAAAAATCCATATTAATATATGTATTTTTTCCAAAGTTATGAGATTTAATATTCTAAAATCAAGTGAGTAGTTTTTACTATACTTTAATAAAACATATTCTTACTTTATTATAAGTTAATCGACATTTTTATATTATATTTTACATAAATCATATGTATTATTATGATTTTAAAAATTTTATAAAATTTTCGTTAGTATGATAAACCAATTCTTAACAAATTTATGCTGGTCTTGTATCTTTTTTTTGCGTGTGGTTAGTTTTAAAATCACAAAATACAGCACATAAATGCACTATATACATTTTACAGATCATGCACAAAGTTCTAAAGATTTTTTATATTATTAAATTCATATTATGGAATTTTGAAGATTTAAAAATAGAATTATATCCAGGCTATAATTACCGATGGAATAATTGCGCAGAAAAATAAAATAGTAAAATAGGAACTATATCAGCGTTTGATTATACTTGTTAATTATATTCAAATTTACCCTTTTTGTGAATAAATCAAAAGCGGACATAACAATAAACATTAAAAAAATTAGTTCTTCCTTATATTTGTATGTATAATTTAGAAAAAAATACAGAGAAATACTTAATTTAAACTCAATAGAATCATTGAATTTTTGATCTTTGCGATAATAATCAGAATTATGAAATTAGATTTATCCAATCGATTTTATATAGGCTTTTGATTAATATGATAATATAGACAAATATATTTTCCTAAATTTTTGCGCGATTTTGAAACTAAAAATAAATATAAACTTATGCTTTATTAATAAATATTTGTAAAGAACGTGAAAATTTAGATCCTTTTATATTAATAAAAGATATGAGAAATTCAAAATTTAAATGAAGATTTGGTGTTAAAAATTTCATATGCAGATAGAATACAATTACAAGTATAGTTATATCTTATTATTTTAAAAGGTAGTAAAAAATATAATTTAGAAAATCAATTTGTCCTTAACAAATATGCTAAGAATATCTTAATAATGCTATATTGGCAATCAATTTAGCTATATATATGTTCAACAACAAATATAAAGCTTTAAAAAATTTTTATAATTTTAACGCAGATAAATACAATATTTTCACTTAAACATTGTTTCAGAATCAATTATTTAGCCCAAATCTAAAATCATAATATTTAACAACATAGTTATTCTTTAAACACACCAAAATAATGTATTTTTTAATTAAAAATAACATAATATATGAAAAGCATGCTTACAACAACACAAATTGTTTTCAAAGTAAATAAATATTCTAAAACCTAAAACCAAGTCAAGATAAATGATGGATTATGATAAAGGGCCAATAAGATTCATGTATAATCGTATTTAAATTCACATAGTTTTTGTTATATGTATATATTAAAATCATTTGCCGCCGTTTATTTTGACTGGTCGTCCTTAATACGAATTTAATAAATCTTTTTTTTATTCCTTAATTTGAACACAACCTTATATAAGAAATTTATTGTTGCATGTTATAGCAGAAAGATATTTTATTGTTATTTCAAGATTTAAAAACCTTTTCATTAGAAATTTTTATTTGAACAAAAAAAGATACGAACAATACACATATTTCTACGCTTTTTAATGCGTAAGTAAACATAAAAAATAAATATTTAATATTTTCAGTTAACATAGGTTTTATACATATTGGCTTCTATATCTTAAGATACAAAAACATAGTTGATTCTCTAAAGAAATATGAAAAATATAAATAAAATTCTTTACAGAAAAAAATTGTTTAATAGTTGCATAATCCATGGAAATATGAGTTTGATAAAAAATTTAGTTTGAAATAAGATAAGAAATATAATATGCATCTTTAATTGCGTATTTTTACACTACTGAGATTATCTAAATAAAAAAATTGAAAATAAATTCATAGATTGGTAAATATTCCGTGATTCTAATAACTAAATAAATATAGAATATGTTAAAATTAAAATAAACATATTTATATTTGAATTATATTTTTGTACTTTATAGACATTTTATCATTGATAGTAACTAATATTATATGATTTTAGTATTCAAATCAAATATAACTGAAAATATTTCTTTTCTGACATAATTCGCTTCATTTGTTAGTTTAAAGGCATAAAAATATATATATTGCATATTTTACTTATACAATATGTAAAACTATAAAATAAATAAGTGATAAAATATCGTCATATATTTTTTTACATCCTTTTTAATTCATTCACGTACGATATAAAATGAAAAATGCATTAAAGCGATTTATAGAAAATAGATAGGAGGAAAAAAATATGTAACTTTATATAAAATAGTAATTAGATATTTGCATAGTAATATTTAATAATTATATATTAAATCAATTTAAGAACCTGGATTAAACTCTAGGATAATTAAAAAAAACGGAGCCTGAGAGGTTAAATATGAATTCAAATTTTGTAGATTCCTTATATACCGATAAATAATACTTCATTTGCGTAATTTTTATTAATCTGCAAATAAAATCAATAATATTTTATATATTAGATCTATTTTTAGATAACGAAATAATTTAACTTTAATACTTTGTAACTAGCATTTTGTGTATTGATCTTTTTATCAAATCATTTTAGTACGATATCTACATAATATTCTTTGTTTCTAATTTTACTGGATTTTTATACTGTTTTTAGGCAGGAATATAGTAGCAAGATTTTTTTATAAAACAAAAGTTTCCCGTCTAAAAGATATTTAAATAAAATCGAATGCAATTCAAACGCTTTAAACACTTTTAAGTTTGTTTGTTGCATATATTTCATGCTATAAACACAATAAATGATATTAATACTTTAACAAAAAAACGACCCAATATGACATAAAAACACATATACAGTAGTAAAACCTTTTTTTTTCATATATCCTTTTTTTTCTTAAGTATAATTGATTTAGCTTTTTTTTTTATTTATGAAATTTATTGATGAAAAAAACGATATTTTATGTTTATCTTACAAATATTTTTTGCTGCAAAATATTAGCGTTTTAACTAACTAACTTTACTTATATTTATTTATTGTTTTATTTTAACGAATTTAATAAAAGTTAACATTATTTAGATATTTATAAAAAAGTTTATATGCATTGAAAGTAAGTTTTATATCATTTGTTTATGTTTAAAAGGGAGATTCTAAACAAAATAAAGACAATAGAAAATAGATAAATTTATAATAAAATTAACTAGGATATCATAAAGTTGAATTTAGCCGTCTTCTTTATAAACTTTCTTTGAAAAAGATATTTTTTATTATTCCTTAAAGATATACACATTATAAAATAAAAGAAAAGAAAAATATAAGAAAATCTTATATAATATATAACTGCGAAAGTAATAAAACGTAGTGCGTTATCATAAAAAACATATTATTTACGAAAATAGAAAAATGATATTTTTTTTTGTGACATAAGACGAAATTTGCGGAATTATTATTTTTATTGACTTTAAAAAAAAAGAAGGTTTTTTTTTTCATTTTGCATAGAAATAATTGCAACAGTTTGTATTTTAAACATTATATATCGCCATAATTTTATAAATATTAATTTTACACAAAAATAAACCTGGCATACATGAATTTATATAACAGATATTATATTAACGCCCATGAAAAACAATATTATATTTTAAAAAACTATAATTTCTATAGAAGTCTGGTCGATTTATATACAAGTGTTTTGAACTCTGTAAATATTTTTCCTTAAAAGTTCACAATTTATATGATATATTCTGTATGCCTAGCGAGAATAACGCTTTTTGGTACTAAGAAACCATAAAAACATATTAATGTGCAACTTAAGGATATTATTACACTCATGCTGCAATTGCCACAATATAAATTTTTCTAACCGAATCTAACCATTTATTATGAACTACTGCGTAGAAATATTTATACTAGTGGTAATAAACCCATGATGAACATAAAGCATCAAATTAATATATTTTGGTGTTAGAAATTTTTTTAATATAGCATAAATGGCATAAAAATAATTCGCATTTTGTTGAGAGATTCAAGATATTGAAAATGTCACTTAAAAAGACAATTAAGCTAACGGGTTAGTCTATTTGCCTAGATATGTTTTTATTTTATAAAAAGGTGCGCATAATCAATGATTTCTATAATTGGAAGTTATAAATACTGATGAGTGGCAAAGGTCGAAAAACGATTTTTTGATACCTGCTTTATGACACAAAAAATTGGTCATATATTTCATAATATACAGCATACCTAAACTACTATAAAGAGCTTTAATTTAAAAAAAAAACTTTGGGTATTCAAGTATGTATAACATAGAATAGGTCTGTGATTTTTAATTGCAAACTCAAATTTTATTTCGTGCATACATGCTATTTTTTCTCTTTATAAAGAGCGGTTTCTTGTAAATTTTTATCTTCTTTGCTAATATTTTTATCTACCTATGTTCTACTATATTTTTGGGGTTATTTGTTATTACAATAAATAATAAATGCTGTAATTATATTTAAGCAATTTATATTACAAAAATATGCGGGGAAAGAAGAATTTTCTGTAGAAATGGTGCATCCTTTAGTTTAATTTCAATTATAAGCCTTGAAAAATAAGTAAAAAATAAAACATATTTAAATATTTTCTTGTGCATTTACTTTACCTATAAACAAGATTTTGAATTTTTCGGATGATATCTCTATAAATTTATATGGTAAAAATAACTATAAATAAATATTCGTACATGAATTCATGAAAGCAACAAATAAATTATTAAATACATTATTATTTCCTAAAAAAATTATGATTTTATTAAATGCAAAATTTATTCATAAAAAAACTATATGAAATTTAATTTGCTATTTTAAAAATAAAAATAAATTCTGTAAGAAAAAATGTAGCATACAAATATAAAAATACATGAATGGATGTAATTCTTTTTATATGGTAAAAATGAAATAGTTTTAAATAGTAACCAATAAAATAAATCGATCTCAATTAACCAATAAAAAGCTATAAGAACAAAAATTAACGCTAACCTTTACAAATAAAATAATAAAAATTTAAAATACTCTAAATATAATCTCTAGTCTATTGCCGTCGGTATAAAATGTTTAAAAAACCATATATATGTTTTAATTTTTATAAGATGTAAGATTTTATGCAAATTATCAAAGGAGTTGATACCAGATATATTTCAATTGTAGAAACTTTATGCTAATATTAGATGGATTCAATAGATATATCATTTTATATATAAATTTTTAGACTATATTTTTGTATAATTTTTCATGCATATATATTTAACATAAAACCCAAGACGTTATTTCAACCATTTTTTAAAGTAAGTTGCCCTTGTATGTAGTATTAAAGCTAAAAATATTATTTATGTTTGCTTCGATTAAGTTTACATGATTTAATCGAGATCTGATTAACATGCTCATATTTTTATAAAACTATTACAGCAAAATATGGTGAGAGATACCAATAGAAAAAAATTATATAAAAAACGTATAAATTCATCATTTAACTAACGATAAACATAGATTAGTCTTTTTCATATATTGTGTATTTTATGCTTAAATAAGTTCGAATTCACGATATTTTCTGATGATCTATGTTGAAATGTCAATAACTAAACACAAAATTTACTTATTATAATAAGGAAAATCATTAAATATTGTAAGAATATTATTATCTTGAATTAAAGAATCTAGAAACGTTCTCCAGGCCCTATCGAATCTCTGAGTATATGCATTTTTTTGATACAAAAAAAAATATATATTTTTTTTGAAATAATTACGATTTACTCGTTTATAGTTTATAAAAAAGAATTTAAAAAATTTTATTGACATATTTCTCATTCAATAAATTTGAATTCGAATGTTATTTTAAAATGTAATGATATTTATATTAGTGACACTTTTTTTTAAAAACAATTTTTTAATTAAAGCCTATTTATTATTTTTTTTGTGACAAATTCTTTCTTAATTCTATATTTTCTATTATGCAATCTCTCATCATCTCTTATTTTTGCTAATACATCTATAATGAAGTTTTTTACATACAAAGCAGCAATAAATTGCTGCTTCTTGTCATTCTGATATTTTTTAAGACATTCTGTTGTAATGCCATTAAAAAAAGCAATAAAACTGACAGTTTTGTCAAAAATTCGTGCTTAAAAGAAATTTTACGTTAGTTGACATTTTTTGTATTTTTTATTTGTCTTTACTGCAATTTTTAAGCATTTACGTTATTATCTTTATAAATATTTTTCAGCTGCTCTTTTAAATTTATAAATTTAGTTATAATTCTTGATATTATTTTGACGACTTTCTTTGTTCTTGTTGCACTTTACCATCAAAATAAGTATTTTTTTATTTGTTCTTGAATAAGATTTAAAAAATTTTGATTTTACATAACTATATTGATACTAGCAGAAAATATTTGATTAAACTATAATTTTTGGTTTTCTTGTGTGATCTTTACCCGTATTTTTTTGATTTTACTCACCATATTATCTACTCCTGTAAGCGGTTCATAGAAAGATAATTTCTTATAATCATACATATGAATATTGAGATAATAAGAAGCACAAAACTAGCCTGCTATCGTGGCTTTTCTGTTCATACTGTAGACATTTTGTGTGATATTTCCTTTTAATTAGTTTAATTATATTAGAATTATAAGAGTTATGGATGTATAATCATATATAATTAATATACAATGCATTACTCTTTGTATTAAAATTGCTTTTCAGGGGTTTAATCTATTTATGTAATATATTTTTTATAATGAGAATATCTTTGGTCTTTCTATAGAATAACCTTTTTAAAAGACTCTATTTTTGCCAATCTATGTGTTGCTTGACCTATGAATGCAGTCATTTCTGTAATTCATATGAATATCTGAATTTTTTAAAAAAAGTTCATCTTTAATCTGACATATGGCTATCATTAATAATTATTTATGATATTATCCATAATATTCTTTTTAAAAGTCATTTTACAATTGTTTTACTGCATAAAAAAATTAATTCGTGAATTTATGCGAATATAGATAGATTTTTATGCATAGTCTAATGATCTAGCTTTCATATGCAGTACCTGCTGCTTTTTATCCGATTAATATATATATATTTTGTAACGAATTTTCTTTTTATCACATTTTAAAATTTTTAAACATAATCCATAAATTTAAAATATCCCTTATCTCTATCTATAAAGCCTTTGGAATTCAGTTTATGCTTATAAGTGCAAATTAATACAAAGTCTTCGTTTTTCTATGCTTTTAAATGACTTGAAGGATAATTAGCAACTAGTATACATATTATCCAACTTTATGATTAATCGTTGTCTTCAGAAAAAAACTAAAATGCACATTGCACACGTTCTAATTTGATTAGCACTTCTAGTTTTATAATTGGTTTTTCCAGTAGATTCACCCATTATAGAAATATAAATTTAAAAAAAGTCTCTCTTAGATGGTATACATGATAATTTTTAGATTTAAAGTTCTTTTTATTAATACCATTACCTTTAAATTTACCCTTTTGAGTTCTTTTCAACCAAATAAATCACCCGTGCATCCAAAATACATTTTAAAGGTCATAATTAATGTAATTAGTAAATAAAAAATATTTTTTGACAAAAAAAAACGCAGTCGGTTATATTTATTCTTCTATAAAATGTTTTCTATGACCTTTTCTTGGGATGTTTAATATCCCTTGTCTATTTTTATCTTTTTATGTTGAATATCAAGATACATTTCTTACAGCTAGAGATTTATAAACATCATTCGTCTTTTTTTGACTTCTATTAGTGTGGCTTATATGAAATGATATAAATTATTATCCATTTAAGACTTCGGCGTTTTTAAAAACTTTTTATGGTAAATTGCTTCAAAATCGGTCGATCTTGAGTTATTCATATTTCCATTATATAATTTATGGTTGAAGAATGAAATTCGACTATTTTATGTTATTTATTTTTTTATCCCTGATTGCCTGCTGATTTTTAATTAAGTAGAAATATATCATATCGAATGTTTTCCGTCTCTAGATTTAAATTTATCTCTAAATTTATGCTATTGTTCTTTATCGAAAATTAATATAATATGCATTTTGTTGGTGTGTTGCAGCTGAATTTTATCAAATATAGACATCAAATGCTGAAATTTTTTTTTTTAATGTTGCATTTTTTATGTTATAAACCATGTTTCGTTCCTTAAACTAGAAAATTTTAACAGCTTCAAATATCTTTATAAGATAAAATACCAGTTTTAAAGTAAGTTTTATATTGATTTTTAATTTAATTAGTATTAATCAGGCGTTTATACCTTTAAGTGAAGAATCTATTGCTTAATTTCTTACTTCTCGCTAAATTTTTTTCCAAAAAAATATTTTATGTTAATATTCTATTATTGCGATATTTCCATCTTTCTATGTTATTTTTACCATAATATAAAATTCTATGCATGATTTTAATGTCTTAAATATATAATAATCGCTGATTTTATTGTTCAAAATAATATCACCATGTAGATCCTTGTTTAAAGAATTTATTAGTTCTTAATTTAGACATTACTATTTTATGTGATTTTTATTTTTATCAATTATTTGTTTATTTTATTATTCAAACAAAAATAATCTCCGTTTTTAGCGATATATTCTTAAGTTCATTTTCTTCAATTTTACTTATTTCCATAAACTTTTGTATCTGTCTGCGTATTTTTTATAATCTTTAGAGCATTTTCAGCATTTTTTTCTATTGCGCTTACGCATCTTTTGCATGAAAAATATAGTGTGTTTCTTGATTTAGTATTATAACCCCTTTTAAGTATATCCTTTATCATGATTGACATGTAAAAACCTCTAAAATTTATTGAATTTAATCAATTAAAAACACATAAACTTTACTTCGACGCGAAAAAAGTGGTTGTTTGATGGAACATGAATATAGAACGTCTAAAAAAATATTAATTTGCTTTTTAGTATCAAAATTCATTTTTAAATATTTTACTTTTAGAACCATATTCTGCTATATATTTATCTTTTCATATTTTCTATATCTTATATCTATCTTTTGTAGTCTAAAAAAATTTAATAGAGATTTTTTTATGTATGAACCTATGATATAGATAACAGTTAAAGTTTATCGTCCATATCAATTCATTTATAAAGTTTAAAAAATTCAAATAAGACCATATTTATTGAAAAGTCACAAAGTATATTTACGGAATAAAATTCAATGGGGTGTATTTTATTATTCATATTTACTATAATTGAGTTAAAAATACCTTTATGTTACCAAATTTCTAATCCGTCATAGATTTTTTTTTGAATCAAATTATCGTCTATTTCACATATTTGCAAAAATCAACTTAAAATATTTGTATAAACATTGAAATTCACTTCCGGCCTCACATATATATATCAAAAATTTGGGTTTGATTTATTTTATGTATTTAAGCTACTTTACAACAATTGAAATTAAGATGATTTTAAATCAATTTTAAGATAAATATACTTTTTTAATCGTAATAAATTATAATGATCATTTTTTAACTCCTCTTTAAAAGCCCATATTATGTATTTTTATAAAAAATTTTGGTGTTTTTGTGTATGCACGCCCTTTCGTTGCCTTAGTAGACACTTATATATACAATAAAACTTATTTTTGTTGTTGCAAGTACTATCTGTTTATTTAATTGCTGTGTTAATCTTATAATATCATCACAATCAGGCGTAGTTAATTGTAAGTAAAGCTTATTAAACTGTTCTTCTTTACGCACATAGATAAAATTTTTGAACTGCATCATTATTTTTGATATTTTAGTTTTTTTTTATGATCTTGTGCAATAAATCTATTTGGTTATGTTTAGTTTGATTTTTGGCTTTATGCTCATATTTAAAGACAATAAAACCTTTGTAAATATCAAAGTGTTTTATTCAGAAAAGAAAAACTGCAGAATGCCACATATAATTTATATCAAAGCCATTTTATATTAAATAATTTTATATTCTTTATCAAGAAACTTCGTTTACAAACTTCTTTAATTTTTAAATTATTAAAAATTTTTACCTACAGATTTAAAATCATTTATAATCAAGATCAACGCTTTTACCATAACTTACACCCTGAAAATGCATAATAGACATAATAAAAAACCAGAAAGATTTTCTAGTCATAAAAGATGGTAAATTTACCGAAGTTCATGTACTAAGCATATGTTTATCCTTTTTTTAACTAAAATCATGATATGTCTCATAAATATAGGCGTTTTCTTATATACTCAGATGCTTCTATCAAGGTAAAAATATAATTTCTGCACAAAAATGCATAAAGTTGTGACTTATAGGCTCTTTCCTACATTAATACGTGGTATGTACGGTTTTTCTGGGCGTTAGTAAATTAATAATGTATTTATACAGGATCGGTAAAGATCACTACCTTCTATTTTATGGTTTTTTTATTTGTATTGAGACAAAAATAATCTAAAAAATTTCTAAATTGTGCTAGAATACTGATGTTAGTTCAAAAACAATATTATGGTTTTTATGTGAAGTAATCATAATTTTTATGTATTTACGTATATTAATTTGCACTATCCTGTATTACTAGGTTAAACTTTACTAATCATTTGAATAGTGATGCTTTAATTTAAAAAATAGCAAAAAAAAAGTTCTAAAAATTTTTTATCCATATATTTTATTTTAACTTTTGTAAAAATATGCTATAATATAAAGACAAAATAAATTCTTAGCAATAAAACGACATAAGTATGTGGATGCAATATTCGGGTTAGTTTTAAATATTATTAAAGGCTAATAATAACAAATGATTATCAATGAATCAGTATGAAAATAAAAGTTGCAAAATATATTCAAATAACCTTAAATCATATTTTCAAACTTTCTTTTGTTTTAGACTTTCAATTTCTTTATTCTTCAATATAAAACCTTTCAAAACTTACATTTCTTATGTGTTCTTTTATTATATTTATACAAAAATCGCTGCGTTTCAGTAAAATTCAAATACCAACACTAAATTACTAGATTTATGCAATCAAAAAAAAATCATGATTTTAGTTGTATTTATGTGTCCTAAAAATAGTTGTAAGATTTAATTTCACACTTTATTAAAATTTTTCAAATATTACTTTCAAATATTAATAAAAATTCAGTGAACTGTCATGCATAAAAATCAAATTCGAATAGTTTAAATTTCACTATCACAACAATATCAAAAAATATATAAGATCATATAAAGATTAAGTTGCAAGCTTATCTTTGATTTTCTTAGAAAAAAAAGTAAAATAGCATCAACAAAGCAAAAACAAAATTTCTGATCCTAGACAATTACATTTTTTAGAATTTAGAATTTGGCTTGATTACCTAGATTCCAGATTTTAGTCCACAAGTTTTATGAAATTGTGTTTTAGAGCCCCTTTAAACATATATATTATAAAAATATTGGTTTATCAACAAACATTCAAAAACGTTTTATATTTTTCATGGTAACGTTTAACTTTTATGATAGTTGAAATATAATTTATTCTATATGAGTT
Source organism: Rhyacophila brunnea (assembly GCF_057557595.1). Lineage (NCBI taxonomy): Eukaryota > Metazoa > Arthropoda > Insecta > Trichoptera > Rhyacophilidae > Rhyacophila > Rhyacophila brunnea. Next base: position 383,407 of record NW_028232828.1, read on the forward strand.
TTACTTTTTATAAAAAAACGTAACAATTTTACATTTGATGTTTTAGCTGGGCAGATTATTTTTTATAAGACTTAACGATCTTTTTATCATGCATTAAATATAACAAAGTTATATGTACTAGAATTTGAGAGTTAATTTAGATCCCCTAGATAATCGAAACATGTGATTTATAAATGATTCTTTTTATATAAGCAAGATTCTGTCATGATGCATGGAAAAATTATTTATCGATTTTACAACAAAAAAATCTTGAGGTAAAAGTCCAAATCAATATTTTTATTAATATACAAATTATGTGAAATGCGCAATTTTTATTAAGAATGAATACAAAATATGGTACCAGAATCATAAAATGCATAAACAGTAGATTTTAAACCATGTAAAAAACTATACCTAGTCAGAAATCCTAATATCCGGATCTTTCCGTGTAATTTATCTCGTGTTTTTTTTTCAATTTAATATTTTAAATAAATTTCTTAAATATTTTTAGCAAATAACATCTATTATTATTCCCAAATATACTAGTTGAATCGATTTAATGCACAAAAAGTATAGATTCGATTTTAATATGTTGAAATAATAATTCTATATCGTTTTTTATTTCTAAAACTACATTTGTTTTCTTTTGACAGATTTTATTTCGATATATTTTTTTTAATATAAATCAATATATTCACAGTTTATTTCTAAAACTTTAAAAATATAATAAAAAGAACGGTCCAGAAAATTTCCAACGATATAAAGTTATAATTTATGATTAAAAAATTAAAACCGACTTTTTTCGCACACAAAATACATAGAATTACGTCAAATTGCATCACAATATTCAATTTTTTTTAATATAATGAATTAAGCTTTTAAAATGTTTTATTGGTGGTATTACTATTTCGGCATAAATTGAATTGTATAGTAGTTTCTAGGTTTTTTATAGTCAGTAATTTACTGAAGTACAGACTACCGAGTAAGTATTAACTTTTTGTGCTGTAATTATATTCATATTTTTATCTGAATGCTTTTTTTAGTTGTGTGTTGTTTTTATCTGTATGTTATTTTTATTATATTCAGTTTCTTTCCTTTGTTTATTCTTTAAAGCTGTTTCACAAAGAAATATCGATTTGCATCTTTTTGATGTGATATGCATACTTCGATATTCATTAGATCTTTTTACAATATTTTAATTATCAAATCTTAATGTTTGCCCAAGTTTCTGCAATCATAATTTACACATCATTCATCATAAGTTGCAACCATTACAGTGTAAATTAAGTATGTTTATATATAATAAAACAATAATTTTTATCTAATATGCGTAATTGACACCCATCTTGGATTTGAACTCCAAAAGTTTTCTTCCTTCGATTGATCGGAAGCATCTTTTTTGAATGCAAATATGCTTCATGTTATATAATTCTCTGATCAAAATGTGTAACTTGTCCCAGTTTCTACATAGACGCATAAAAATTAATTTACAGAATTCACGAACAACAATTTATATTTCGAGCGTCTAATACATATATTTTCGAGTAAACATATATATTTCCCATGCAATATTTACATAATTGAAAATTAACCATTAATATAAAGTAAGTAATACAAATTAATGAAACACATAACTTTTTGCCAAATCAATTTATAGATATTAAATGATCTAACTTCTTTGGTCCACAAAATTTATAATCTCGATTATTCTTTATTTTTTAATCTTATATTACAATCAAGCTTTTGATTGGTATAATTTTTTTATAAACATGATCTGTTAAATATTGAAAAGCAATTGTCTAAATTACTAATGGATATAATATTTTATTATTTCTACTGATCAAACAATTATAATCGATAAATGTATCAAACTTCACTATGAATTGCACCATTTTGCCAACATTGCTTTTAACGTGCATTAATTAGAGCAATACCTTTTTAACTTTTGACAAGGATATTTCTATCCATTTATCACTTGGTACCTATACCAATTTTTAAACATAAAAAAATAAGCGCGGTGATGGTTATTGTTGTATTATTTGACTTGGATTTGTTAATAGACGATTAGATTTTTGAATACTATTTATCATGGGTCATTGATAAACTATCAAACAATCATTATTGCCGCTAAGCTGCAAGCAATACATAAAACAATATTGGTATATGCATAAGTAAAATTATTTTGGATTTAAAAATACAGAAAATATGGGGCTATAAAAACCTTCCCGTTATGCAAGCTCAAGATCGAGTGAACAAAAACATTTCTGTATGATATACATGTTTCTACTGGAAATACCATATTGACTTGGTCAGATTAGAACCATTAATCTCATTATCAAATTTGTGAAAACACAAACGATAATATACAATTTAAAGAAAATTCAAGCTTTTTTTTAAATTAAAATTTAGCATTCATGTGAAACAAGACAAAAGATATATTTCCTAAGTTATAGAGATTTTATTTACACCAAACAAAAGTTTTCGATGCTTTGATAGTTTAATAATGCATATACTTGCGAAAAAATAATATGTAAATAAATTCACATAAAGAAAAATTATGGATTTTTAACCACGTTAAAAAACCCTACTGTACTTTCTAAAATTCTATTTAAAAAATTTTAATGTGATTATAAATAAAAAAAACCTATTAAAAGCTTTACAATAGTCCTTATTATATTGAATGATACAAATATAATTAACTGATTCATTTTCATTATTTTTATATCTGATACACAAGACATAAAATATTGGAATGCAATATTTATAAATGGCATATAAAAAAAATTGTGTACATCGTAATTGTAAACCGTGTTTTTAAGATTTAGTTTCTCTTACAGTTTATTTTACAAAAAAAATTTGAATATACATCACTATGTTTATTAGTTATATATAACTTTATAAAAAATAAAAAACATAGAAACGTGATGCATGATCATGCAATAAATTCTAGTGAATTTATTTAAAATTATACAAGAAAATATGGATTACATCTCGAATTCATTTGTCAAATATCACCATCTATCTCTAAAGTAAAATTGGAAAGAAAAAAAATCTAGAAATTTCTAAAAAAAAATTGGCCTAGTAGATTTCGCCTAATACATTATTTTAAGATATTATATATACACCAAAAAATATGCGGTGTATTGTTTTTAAAGCTGCTGTTTCATATATTTCATTTTAAATTCCTGTATGATATAATCCGTGGATCGATAAATATTGATATTCTGATAGATAATGCACACATGCATATATTTAATATATTTTTTGCTTTTAAATCCCTTTTTTTTCTTAAATTTGCATGAAAACCTTTACATTCTAATATAACTAGATTTTATCATGCAGCATTTATCGCTCTCGTCTTATCTTATATTTTTATAGTTACTCATGAAAAAACTTATTTGTTCTGCTGTTTTTTAGATTATATATTTTCCCATTTTGATTGCTGTATCGTCGTAAGACATCGCTCGTATTACCAATTATGATTCAATTAAATAAACAGAGATTTGAGAAAAGAGTAAAGCTGTTTCATGTGTCAATCATGATATTTTAGAATTTTATAGCTTTAATTTAATATGGTTCTACCAATGTGTGTTTTTGATATCTCTTGCATTTAGTATGCTTTAAATGCATGTTTGTTGTATGATATGGTCTTTGTGCAGTAAGGATCGACTTTTCAAATGCGTAAAAGGGGAACAAGGATTTTTATAATGACGCAATCATTTATATATAGTGTCTAATTTATATTTTTTACTAACAGTAATTAAAAAATAAATATTATGCGATATTTTTATTATCTGAAATTTGGTGAAAATCAAAGTTTATCACAGATTGAGAATTCGAGGAAATATATATTTTGTTGAATGGATACACCTACACTTTAAGAAAAAATTATAAGGAAAGAAAGGGTTTCAAAATTGCATGTAAGTATTTTTCATATTTTTCAAAAACATTTGTATAAGAAACAAGGTAAAGAATTGAAAAAGATATAAAATAGAAACATAGCCAGTAAAAATAACAAATAAAATTCCACGGATGTAAAAATTATATAAGTTTCAGAAGATGACTTGGAACGGTTGAAATATTATTTTTGATATTGCAAGCTTTAAAAATATAAATGATATCGAAAATATTTTTAAATAACGATAGTTAGGTTTTAATACTGAAAATTATAAAACACAAAATAAATTATTTCATATTTAGAAATTTCATTGATTCATGGTATTATAAAGGTATTCTTAATTTAAATTTCAATGAGAAAACAATTTATATTCAACATGAATATAGTTATTATACTACACACAAAAAAAATCTGTCTGTATACAAACTTATAAGCGAATAATAATATGTAATACAATTTATTTCATATTATTTTAAATTACAAAACAGAATAAATATTTATATAACAAAATCATCGATTCATTAATTTGTAAAAGATAATTTAAATTAAAAGAATATCGAAATATCGGAAGAAATTTAACACTACACATCTATTTTTATCGGAAATTTTATTTATTTTTTATATTTTAATATATTATAAAAAATTGTCTTAACATAGAAATGCTATTAAAAAAAACCAATAAATAATGCTTAAATATATGTAAAAACATTAATTTTCGTTCATGGTATTTTTGCAATATAATTTCCTCAAAAATAGGTTTCATGGACAACAATCTAAATTTTTTAGTTTCTGTCCGCTTATGAAGGTAAACAAACTTCCGAGAATAAATTAAATGTAATGATTTTTTCATTTCAAAAACTAAGTTTGTTCCGAATATGTCGATTATGATTTTATAAGTTAGTTTTTTAAAACATTGTATTTTACTTGATAGGCTTTTAATTATAGATACTAGTTCGCACCAGCACAACTTTCTTTAATCTGGCATTTTGTGTTAAAATTTTTCTAAAATATATATTTTAGCAGTTGACAAAGTTAGTTTTCCAGCCGATTATGCCTGTCATTTTTAAAAAAGGTATTTAATCGATATATATCCGTTAAAACAACCACTAGATTCAAACATATTGATACACTCAATTTTTATAAAATAAAATCAAACTAAAAAAAAGCACATAAAATGTAAATTCACATGAAACTTTACGCCTTAGATCATTACACGATAAATTAAGTTACGCTTTTATCGAATCATAAATTCTCACAAGAATTAGAATACAACGTAAGACCCATCTAAACTACATATTAATTATTAGAGATGCATTATTTCGCGATACAAAGTATATAAATTACTAAGTTTCAAGCTATTATATGCGCAAATGTACTCACTTAATTAATATTTTCCGATTCTTAGTTGTAATACCCATAGAAAAAAAACATGCCACAAAGATAAATGTTATGATTTTTTTTAATTTAAGTTACAAATAAAACCACAATAATTATATATTAATGTAAAATACATGACAGAATATAGTAAAGCACACTAGGTCTCATATAAAAAAAAACAGAATTTATTGTGTGTGTAGTAGCCTCCAAAAAGAATGATCTTAGATTAATCAAGGAAATATTTCAACCTAGTCTTTTTAGATTATAAAAGTTTAAAGACATGTTTACCCACTTCCCATAATTTTCAGTTAACAATAAGAAAGTTTGGGAATTTAATAAAGGTAATCATGAATGATTAGAATTGTCTAATGTTATTATTTTTATGGAAATTATAGAATTCAATCAATATTTAAAGCTATTTATTTCAACAGTATGTTTCTTGCAACATAAATTTCAAATTTTCTTACTTAAAAATGTGTTTTTTGGAATTTTGGATCGGATTTCTATCTTTTGCTGTACAATTAAGTATTGCTAATCAAGATAAAAAGAAGTGAAATAAATTCATGATAATGGTATATATACTTAATAATTTTAAGTAAAATATTTTGAAATTAAAATGTGTAATTTATACTAAAATTTATTGTTTTACTTTGATAATTCGTAAAAGGGTGTAAATAAATGTACGTCATTATAATTAAGCGATCAGTAGGCTTTGATTGTGCTAAAGATTATTAATTTTAGGAAAATAGAGGTGACGAGCTCGAAATTATCTTTCCTGTCATAATTTACACATTCTCAAGCCGGGTTATAATTGATTGTATCAGTTAAGAATATATTTAAATGTTTAAAAATGTATATTTGGGGATTTCAAAATAAAATATCAATAGACGATATATAGAAATCACAAAATAATATATACGAAATTATTTTATAAATGACTTGCTTATCACTTTAAAGACAAATTATAAGTGTAACTTCTCATTTATAATAATTTACAAGCTGGAAAAAAAATACGGCTTATAATTTCTATATTACAAAGAAAAACAACTCATTTGCAATGACAATCTTTGTTTTTAAAACTATATGTTTTTCTGTCAAGCGCAGTATATCTTTTTTTTATTTTTGTCATATTTTAGTGATTTACAAAAATTAAACATTTCTTCTTTCATGGGAATTTCAATAATAAGCCAGAAATTCTTATATTTTTTGTTGAACCTAGAACATATAAAAATACTTATTATTTTATCGTAATTTTTTAGATTAGAATTTATTCAACTAAATCTATGCTTTTAGGTATTTGAGCAAAGCTTTCATGTATTCATATATCAATGCTGCATATATAAGTAACTCAAATATTATTTAATATTGCAACGGTTATTATTACTATGAAAAACCATGAAAAATAATTTCTATCAATACATTAAACGAATCTTAAAATTTACATAACCCAATCAACATTTTCTATAAATATCTATGTATAATATAAGGGATTAAAACTAAAAAAGGTTTTCCTAGCCATGAAATTGCATGGAATCAATCTTTCATTACAGTATTGTGGCTAAATGCTTTCTTGAATATAATTGTCACCCATTATTTAACGGCGTATAACCCTTTCCAAGCTAGTTTTAACTACTGGTGGGGTTCATCTACAAGTTATAAATAGTTTACAGCTCTAAAACACAAAGAAATATACATTTTATCGCAACATTTTCAAATTCATTTATTTTGGTGTATCTGTAAGATTTATATATGACAAATAATCATACGGATATATAATCCAGTCATCTAAAATTCTGAATATATAGCTACTTTTTCGCTGATATATTGCTAATTTAACTTGTATGTGCAAAAGAAAAATCTCCTATGATTAGTTTCTTTTTATATGATAAATTTGCTGCTTTAATTATTCCTCAAATATTTTCCTTGAAATATATTTTTTTCAATAAACAATATACATCCATGTTGCACCTTTAAATATATCTGAAATAAATATTTGACTGCGCTGGATGTCACATAAAACTACAATGAATTATATATAGATTTTATAATAGAACTAATGTTTAGGACAAAATATAAATATACATTTTATCAATATGATGATAATTCTCAGTTTGCTTTTTTAATAATAAAACACAATGTTTATACGATAAATTTCTTTTTCTGTAGATAAACATAATTTCCTGTATTTTTTAGTAATGATACCTAAAAATTGTAAGTAAATAAACATTATTACATTTTAAGGAGATCTTGTGCATTGGTAGCAAGAATATCCTTAATTCTTAACTGATTCTCATATGAAGCCTAGGCGCGGACCTAAACTTAATAAATATCATAATTTACATTTTAAAATGTTTTTGAATTTTAAAAATACATAATATTTTTTAATTAGAGGTCAATAACACGTTTTATTATACAACATAAGGGCTATTCCTTGCCTTTAAAGTAGTAATAAAAAAATGTCAGAAAATCTCTAAAACTTTAGCAGGCATTCTGAATATTAACAGGTATAAAAAAATACAAAAATCGGAATATTGATAAGATATTACAATCATATCTATGTGTTAGAAATTCAAAAATTTCCTAAATCTTGATTCTTTGTATATAACAGCCTTGTAATTTTGATAGATATATATAAAATATATTATATTAAGGTTTTATTGAATTTTAAAATATCTTAGCAAATAAAAAAAAATTCACTATTTGCATTTAAATCTTTATCATGTGGTCGATCTCTAATTATTTAAGTAATAAGAAATATCAAAATTAAATATTTATTTTTTTAATAACCATATTAAAATTTTTTTTTTGGTATTTCAAATACCTTTCAGGTGTGTAGCATATAAAAATAAGTTTATATTCTATCAAGCTACTTCACATAAAAAGCAAGATTTTCACACCAGGTTCATTTATATTCTCGCGAAATTTATTGGAACATAAAACTATGTTTGAAATTCAAATAATATGTAATATTACATTTACTTTTAACCTAATATTTCTACACGTATGAGGATAATTTATATAAAAAACACATTAAAATTAATAGAACTAGCTCGAATAAACCCAAAAGCTTATGCGTAAGATAGTTTGTTAATATATTTGCGGAAATTTATAAGTTGTGTAAATGTAAATTATACCAAATCAGATAAACTAGAAATCCAAGCTTCTTTCTTTACACCAAATTAGCTTCGATGCTTGTTAAATTTATCATATTCATCGTGGTTGTAGCAAGATTACCTTATTAATGCAGAATTAAATTGTCAAAATTTCACATAACCAAGTAAAAGATCTTTTCAAATTGAACTAAAAATATAAATAAATTTTATTTTTTTTGCGCTTATTATATAGAAAGCATTTTATTGATTATTTTATTTACGTTTAATTTTTGTTTTCTTTTTATGTTTTCTCAAACATATTGAGTGATTAAATCCTTGGTGCAAACTTTAAAAATGCTTTTTACTACCTCTTTCTCTGCTATATCCTTATCGATATACTTTTTCTCTCAAGGCTTATCAGCATAAGAGTCCTCTCAATCCTATGGTTTGCATAGAAAACATTTTGCTAACCGTCTTTTAAGAATAAACGTTCAGATCAGAAGATTTCTTTCTGTTGCCACAAGCCCAGTAAATTTTTTGAAGTAGAAATTTGTGGTTTCATAATTTTTTTTAGATCGATCTTGTTCAAAAGTATATGGTGAATTACGTCGGGATAATAAAATCGCAATAGGAGATATTTATGTAGTATTTATAGAAATCGAGTGTGAATAGACCTAATAATAAAACATTTCATGGTCTTATACCAGAAAGTCCCGTCTAGAAAGCAAATTGTAAATGAACACAAAATATAAATAGAATATAAAATCTAGATAATATTATCATGCAATTTTTCAATAAATGAATTTATAAATATATATACGGCAAAAAAATCAGCATTTTCTTTTTTTAAAACATTTTATTTGGAATTTCGGAAAGATATTTTAAACGCCTTCTTTATCTACAAGCAGCATATTATGCAAAAAAGACTGCAGAATGTCATTATGGAATGAAAAATTACCATAAGATAGAGAAAAACGTTTCTACGAAAAAAAATCTTGTAATTTAGATGCCAAACACGAATAAATTCAATTCAATATATAAGATAAATTTCATTATATCAGACTTACCAAATTATAATGCATAATATATGTGAAGTAAATTAGATAAAGGTCTAGTAAATAAATATAAAAGAAAGAATTATAATATATTGATTTTTTATTTATTTATTGGTCAATTTTCTTTTTATCGATTTTATCTATTTAGACGTAGTCAGAGTGTTGGGAATATTGCACAACTCCTTGATGCATCTTTTGACACCTTCCTCTGATCTATCTTCATCAACTGCTCTTCTTCTCTCAAATGAGATGAGTTCAAGTGTATTGCGGTGTGTGAGAGCTTGAATGTATGCTTTTACTTGATCTTGGATATCATAATCTCTTTTTATATTAATTTTTATCCCTTTAAATTTAGATCCAATTTAATTGTTAAAATAACATACAATTACTTAAATACTTGTTGAACTCGAAGAAAGAACGAGACTAGGCTTGTATACAAACCGTGGGATTTAGAATAACTCTTGAATGAATAGGTCTCGTCAGTGTGTGAGATGGTGAAAAGACTTCGGATAGAAGAAGCAACCCGAAAGTAAGGATATTTTGTGCGCATGGGGCATATAGAAAGTTGTGATCGAGAACAAAAGCCAAATATGTTACTATGAATTATATCCCTTAAAAAATCCAGCAATTCACAATACTCTTTAAAATGTAAAAAATGTGGTATATAATTGATTAACAGAGTGAAAAGGCGTTATTTTACGGATTGTGAATAGTTTGTAATTTTATTGGATTTAAAAATCTTTCGCCGATATTTATATTGTTCTCTAATGTCTATGAATTAAAATCCTGCACATTTTCATTAAAAACATTTGCAGTATAATATTTTTTTGTGATTGATGCTTTTTATTTTTTTCATTGATATATACATGGTATATTTCAATTTATCTATCTATTTCTGTATAAATTTTTTCAAAACAATTAAAGTAATTTTACTAGTTAATTTATGATTGATTTGCTTTATGAGGCCGTATTCATTTTTTAAGAACTTATTTGGAAAATGTTGAAATATTACAAAACTCTTCATGGTATTCTGTTAAATATTTCCACTTTCATTCTGATCTACTTCTCTCCTCACATAGCATATAGCTATAAGTTTCTTCAAGGCGTTATAAAATTTAAAGGTATTCTTTCTATCTATACACATTAGCTTTTAATGACTTAATTTATCAAATTATTGTCTAAATAAATTTTTTTATTTATAATAATTATTAAAAATTATATGCGTATATCGAATATTTTATTTTTGCTTTTATGATTAAATTCTATATTTCATCTTTTTATTCCTTTCTTGCAAAAGTAATATATTTTGGTAAATTGCTAGATATAAAGTGAATTTGATTTTTAACACATGAATAGCTTCAAACTTTAAACCCTAGACTAAATAAAAAATTGAAATTTTAAGAAAAATAAAGATAGTAAATTGCTCATCGATTATGTAATTCAAGTATTATTCAAAAAAAGAAATATTTCTTGAATTTTTATGACTAGTTTTATCCTAAGAGCACATTTGCTTGTGCCAAAACCCCTATGAAGTTCAAAAAATATGTCGGCAGCATTTAACGCCATGAGAAGAGAAATACAGCTATGCTAATTAAAATATTTTTTTTCAATTACAACGATGCAATATTGTGCTATTAGATATTCTATTCAGTGATTTTTTACGCATCATTTTTTTATCTGTTATATTTACATTCAAGTAGTTCACTATTTTTAGAAAACATTAGTAAAATGTATTATGGGTGTTATAACATAGTCGAATATAGAGTTTTTTTCAAATGGCTGCAATTAAATAGAAAATATTGCTCAGTTATTTTTACATTAATTATACGATGAATTACTTCATGCCAAGTGTTTATTTTCATTTTTTCGCCTTATTATAGACGTTTATAAGTATAATTTGTATTATATTATCAATTATCATAAATAAATATTCAATTGGTTTTTATACTGTTTTGTATATAAGAAATAGCTTTCAGGATAAGTTCAAAATTCTTTGATATCGCTGATTTTATTGCTCAAATCCGTTAACCTGAAATACTGTTAAATTATTCATCGTTAAATAGATTGATTAACCTAAAATATTTTTTTGAACCATTTTATAACACAATAAATATATCGTAGGATTATTGCTTTTTACAAAATTGGGAATTATAAACACCATTATAGTATGGATGCTTTAAATAATATCTATTCTAATAAATCTAAAATGTGCCTTATAACAATTTAAGATCTTTCTAGAAGCATTAATTATAGATAAAAATTTAATTATTTGTTATTGTATGTCTATAACGTTTCTATTTAAAATCTATTTTAATGTGAAAATTATATAAATATTTTTATTCTTTACAAATTTTTTATGAATCATTCTATGTGAGCAGCGAACTAAAAAAATATGCATATTTGGCTCAAAACGTCTAAAATTTACGACAAATGTATTCGCACACGATGATTCTTGGGAAAAGCAATATTTTAATTTCAATATATAATTTTATATCAAAAAAAACTCTTATTAAATCCAAAGACTGCTGTGGCCGTTTGCTAAAAATACGCTAAAAAAGCGAGCTGTGTTACGACCACAACGCATCTATAAATACAAGTTATTTATGTCAAATTTTAAATACTAGCATGTGGCGGTCTATTGTAACTAGAAATTATAACATAGCAAAAATTAAAATCTATGAATATATAAGAATTTAGCTGCGTAAGAAGTCGTAAACTTCCCGAAATTGTTTATTTCATATTCTATTTAACAAAGATATGGCCAAGTGTATAGTGGTGTCGGACATAACTAACCAGCAAAAAAAAAGTAGATGGAATTATGATCAAACCTTATATTAACCACAACCTGGATGAATAGGCCTAAACCAGGTGATAAAACTGGCTACAGGAAACGTGAAGCACCACGCGCGAAAGTCCATCAGATAGCCAAAAGCCCTAAAGTTATATTAGAACTTCTTTACTAGACATATATACGAGTAAATATATATAAATTACTTACACATACCTTTAAATTTTTTTTAGTTCTTATCTGTCAAAAAATGAAGAAAACAACAAAAATAATATAGATAGAAAATTCCACCTAATTTTATGTTGATATTAGAACTAACCATAGCTATAGTAAAATAACTTAAATTACACAAACTAAATACTTTTCCGTATTTAAAGAGATAATCTTTGTGTAAATTTTTAATTCTTACTATATAAAATTATATCATTTTTTAAAAAAAGATTTAATGAAAATTTTTATTTTTTGGCAAGAAAAAATATATTTTAATATACGTTTAAATTTATTTTAAATGTTCAAAAATATGAATTATCAAGATTAGAAATATTATACACACCATTAAAATTTTTATATAAATTTCTTTACGTATTCCTTTCATCTTAAATATAAAATCGTTTTGATGCACTATTCGATAACTTTAATCACACCCAGTTTATTAAATTTAAGCACGAAAAATTTACCATATAACCTAAGAACCATTATTAACCCGTTTTTATGATATTTTAAGTTTAAGGGGTTTACATAAATATATTTGAATGATTTCATTATATCTCATTTTATTCCTAATTATCAATAACGAACATTTTATATATCTTTAAATTTAAATATTGAAATGTAGTCACATAAATTTTGTATAGTTCTTAAAAATTTCAATTGTTCTTTGAACATCTGTAAACATTTTTTATACATATGATAGTGTGCTTGATCAAATACCATTTTTTGTTTCTAATTTGATATATAAAAGTAGTATTTGTCGCATGCTTTGTTTATTTAATTATACATGCCTATTTAATTTATAAGATATTGGTTTATTATATTTTTCTTGTTTTAAATTTAGCGATAATCAGTACATACAAGTGTTTTTAGAATTTCAATTTTATCAATATTTGATATGTAGCTTGATTTTTACATATCAATTAGCTTTTTTTATTATTATCAGACTTTCTTAAGTTTATTTATTGGAATATTTTATTATTTTTATGGTTGTGTCTTTGTAGAATATTTATTTTTTATTTTTTATCTTCAATGAAACATAATTAAACGCATCAAACGATATTTTTTGTCGGAAAAATGCAAAATCCAAAAAACATATTAATTTTACATTATCCAACATGAAAGAACTAAATTTATTATATTTCAAATTTGCAAATTTTACATGAGTATTAGTATTGCATTAGATTTTATATTATATTGTATATAAGTGATTGAATAAAATAATAAAAAATGTAAATTACATTATAAAATTTTAAATAAAATAATTTTTAGATTTGTTAAAAGGCATTCTACTGTATAATTATTATTCGTTGAATATGCTTTGATGCATTAATTTTGGATAAATAATATTTTGCGAATATATAAAAAAATGCCTATGCATATGCACATTTAAAGGCTTATTTTTTAAAAAAAACAAACAATTTTTTTTTACTGAATCAATTATTTTCATTACATATAATTAACTATTCTACTATGTTTTCGATTTGCAGTTTAATTTCGGTTTGCAGTTTTATATTTTTTCTTGAAGCTTTATGTGATAAATTTCATATGCATGATAATGTTCTTACACTTGACCGTATCCTCTCTTATTACATCTTCTTCGATACCTCTCCTATTACATCTTCTTCGATACCTCTCATATTTAAAAGGCTTATTATTGCTATTTCTATCACACCCCTATAATTCTTGTATATGACTTGATTTTATTTGTGAATTCTAGCTCTATGATTTACCTTACATGAAATTGTGCTACCATTCCACTCCATGTTACGACATATGGTATAATTTGTTATGGCACAATATGGGGTTAAAATAAAAACTAAACACAGACTAATTGATTATAGCATGATAATAAGAATAGATACATGAGTTTTATTTTTCTTGTAATTAGTATAGGTTATATTATTCATGTTAGCAACCATTGGTTTTCTTATTGAGTTTCAATAGTAGAAAGAATCTCTTTGCCTTGGAAACATTATAGTGAATAGTTTATTTGTGTGTTATATTATATTCAGTAAAAGCCTTCAGAAAAAATAAATGCGTAAATTGTGTTTTTTATTAGATACCTAATCAATTTAATTATGATATTTTTAGTAGAAATTTCTATGTACTCAAAACAATATTTATAACAAAAATAGAAAAATCACAGGCTTTTACATATATAACATCAGTGCCACACCAATTTTTCATAGATCTGTCATCAATGTTTTTTTAAAATATCTTTACTATTGTAAGCGAATCATGTTTTGGATGAGCACTCTTCATACCAACTAAATATTTGCACGATTTCCGATTTCAGGATAATCTGATATTTTCAAACTTCAATTCTTGGGTGTGATAACAGATAGTAAAACAACCTAAACACCTTTTGAATAAAGCGGCTAAAAAAATCAATTACATTCGAGATTTAAAGAATGAACATGATGATATTATATATTTATTTAAAATTTTTATAGAATAAACAAGTATACAAATAAAAAATAGAGCCGATGAAAAAATGAAGACCGACAAAAATTGAAATAGATTAATTTTCCGTTTTTATGGGTAAAAATATAAAATTTTGTATAAGTATTCATAAATTTAATTTTGATCTATATTCTAAACTTTATTGAGGCACAGTCATTATACCTTCAATTTTGCAAAATTAGATATCAATAAAACTATCAATAGTTAAAAATTATAGAATATCATCTAAAATGCATTTTTATATAAATTTCACAGTCTTTTTTTACATAACATAACATTAATTCAGTTGAGTTTTTTTATAGATCTTTTTTCGCGATAAATATTCAATCTAATATTTTAACAACTACTATTAACATGCAAAAAGAAATTTTTTAAACACCAAAATAAAATCGTAATTCGTAATTGTATCAAAGATTCAAAATGTAAATAGTTGAATAATATTATCAATCACTATAGTTATCTTAACAGGGTTGGTTGATAAATGAATTATCGTTTGAAATATAAGATGATCTCATGAGATTTTTATGAATTTACTTTGATCATATCATATAAGAATGTGCAAATATGGTTGTATGGTATGTATCTGAAAACTTGAAATTTAAAAAATCGAATTTTATAGAAAAAATTATATTTATATAATCTAAACGATATCCAATTATTCTATATATTTTAATTTAAAAATAGAGAAATCACAAATAAAATAATAAGGACTATTAGCATGCAATAAATTTTTTAAATCTTTTTATTTCTTTATAAAGATTCATATTTTCTGTTATCATGTAATCGTATCCCCAAAGCAAAAATGCGATTTTATATAAATAATATTATTATAACAATCATTTTATATTTTAAACTGGATATATTCATTTTTATATTGTTCAATTGTAGTTTTTTTATGCCTTAAAGCCAATTTCATACCTAATAGATATACAAATCTGGAGAATGCAGTAAAAATTATAGATTAAAAATAGTTTTCGTATCTTTACTGCGGTTATTATATGTTTACCAAGATCTTAAAAATCTTATTCCGAAAAAATATTCAAATATTTTTTTACTTAAATTCATATTTTATTATTAGAAGTGAATTTAAGTCAATAAATTGTATCTAATTGAAAGATTGCTCATAAATTTTTCCGTTTTATTGTTTGTCTTCATTGTGTTCGGTCTATATGTCACAGAAAAAATCAGATTTCTTTAATGCAGCAAACCATACATTTGATACATTGGTGTTTATAAAAAATCGATTTTAAAAAGTCAAATTCAATTGTGACTATCGATTTTTTTTACTTAGTAGATAATCATCAAATAATTATGTGTAAAATTATTAAAAATTGTGTATTATTTTACATGTATAAAATTATTGTAAAATTTTTATTGTTTTTTAGTTTTTAAAAAATTTTTATTCAAATTCTATATTGAGCTCATAACTTTTTTTAGTATTTAGTATTTATTACTTAATATCTAAAATATTAAACCATAAAAATTTACAAAAACCAACCTTTACAATTAATCAAAGTA
Source organism: Rhyacophila brunnea (assembly GCF_057557595.1). Taxonomy (NCBI): domain Eukaryota; kingdom Metazoa; phylum Arthropoda; class Insecta; order Trichoptera; family Rhyacophilidae; genus Rhyacophila; species Rhyacophila brunnea. The sequence goes on from NW_028232828.1 coordinate 399,790, forward strand.
AAATTGCATTATTATTTAGCAATTAATTTTAAGTCATTTTTACTATGATATAAAAAATAATTATCATATTATAGCCACAAAGTTTTTTTTAGATACTATAATAAACATATTCCTGTTTAGGGATATCTTCAAGCTCAATTCAGCGTTATAAATTAACGCTGAAATATTTTATAAATTAGACAAAAATACAATTTAATATCCCGAAAAGCATATAAAAAAATTTAAGGCTCTTTAAAGTCGGAATAATATCGAGCTAGTGTTTTTAATCTTTCAATTATAAATTCAGTTGCATAAAAGTATTTTATAAATCCTTTTGACTTACTTTTTGTGATTTAAATTTAATTCGCAACCAATATTCTAATATATAATCGAAAATTCGGTATTCTAAAGTTGAGAAGTGATATTTACCTATTAAGTTCTGTATTTAGAATTTCGATTGTAGTTTTTATAGAAATTAATACGATATTTATTTTTTTAATGAAGAAATTTTGTTTGCGTTCTTTATTTAGATATACGTATAAATGCTGCAAATTACATAAAATTTATTTAAATAATGTGTAATATCTTATAAAATATTTTGTTAGATAATAACAATATTAAAGTTGCTTATGCATGTCATAAGATCTTCAACTGGATGGGGAAAATATATAGAATATACAGCAACACATATCTAAAGTCTTTACACGAATTTAATTGATCATTTTTTAATTTTTTTATTATAAATTACATGTATCTTATAGATTAAAAAATGCTTAACTACAGTAACTAACATTGTGTATTTAAGAAATATTGTAAAGTTTAGTTTTTTCATGTAAAAAAATATTAAAAAAAATTATAATGTAGTCAGAACTTTATAAAACAAAGGATAAGTACAATGAAATCAGAATTATAATGTTTTTTTTATTAAGATATAATATATTTATACATAATTTTTTCAACTTTGTAACTATGATATTAGAATGTGTTTTCATATGCAAATATATATTCGAGGCTAGTTTATCATCTGCAAGATTAATAAGCAGATTAATATATCTTATAAAATTATATATCTATTTGGACCATGAAGAATATCCATAGGATTTTATAACAACAAAAGAACATTTAAAACTACATTTTTTATCCATTAACTTGTGTTAAAAATGCATATTTTCAGAAAGTACTATTTTTAGAGACATAAAGGCATTTTCTATTTTTAAAGGATATTAAACAGAATATTAGAAACAAAAAAACACATTTAATCAAATAAATTTGAGATTATAGTCTGATTAAGAGCAAAAAACATTATAAATAATCAACTTTACTTTTTAACTTAGAAAAATTGCATATATTAAATCTTGAAGCATGCTAAACAATTTAAATATTAAATACAGATAAAAAATAATGTTTTGCTATAGAAAAACCAATGATTTATTATATCTGCGAGTATATTAAATTAAAAACTTGAATATACGAAACTGTTATTTAAAGAAACGATATATTACTTTGATTCCTTTTTGTGATTGTGAAATATATAAAATCAACAATAAAAGGCTCTTATTGACTATGATCAGCTAGAAGTAAATTTTATAAAAGCCTTTAATTTTTCTTTTTTATTGTACAGTTTATGATTTAACAAAACAGAAAATTACGAAAGTTGCAAGGATAACTATTTTGACAATAAAATTTATTATGTTTTTTTTATATAAGAACTAACGGAAATAATATTTCAAACACGTAAAATTAAGTAATAACTATCACAATAAAAAATATAAAAGAAATAATCTATTGTAATAATAAAATATATAATGAATTATATTCTAAGTGCCGATTAGAAATTTATTCATATGTATATATTTAGTTATTAACATTAAAAATCAGTTTATATTGTGTTGTATTGCTAAATACACAACAAAAAATAGCCTCGATATCACGACATTCGTATATAAAAAATTACATAAAAATAAAAATTCTATATAGAACATCATTATGTTTATATAGCTTCAAAATATCAATATTTTGGTAGATCCGATCTAAATACAATATACGAACTGGATAAAATGAAAGATGTACTTTTCATGCGTTATAACTTCGTATACAATTATAATTCAAACCAAACATCTGGCTCTTTATCTTAGATATTGCTTTTGAATATTAGTGCATATCTTTTGTTTGTAAAAAATATATTAAAATATTTTTAGGTGTAGAATTTGTCAAAATAAATGTAAAATTTTTGATTTAAAAATTTTAATATTTGTTATAAAAAGCTATCAGATTCGATTTTTATTGTTATACGCTGTATACATATGTGATTATAATACCGAACATGTGATTTTATTCATGGAATCACATAAATTTAATTAGTTTATCTGATGTTGTTTTGTATCGATAATTTAAAAAATAAATTGTGTGTTCCGATATCGAACATTTGAACAAACAACATATACCATTTAAAATATATTATATAGCCTATTTGAATGTCATATTTGTATTTTATTTTTTATAGCGAAAACTACCTAGTCAAGAAAAAAGGTATTTTTGCAAACAAAAAACCTTTATTTGCTTTGTATAAATTCTAATAATATACAATTCGATAAATGAGATTGAAACTAATTTTATAGATTTTATATGATCTTTTATTTTTTTACATATAACAAATCTTTATTCTAATCTTCTTAAATAATAAAAATGCAGTTTAAATGTTCTTTAATCTTTTTATAGCATATCATATACTTTTGTCTATTTATAATGAATATTTTTGCACTTGCATGGTAATAATCCATATTTTTTTGGTCGCTAAACGGTATAAATACTTATTGTATGTACAGTTTTAAAAATCCGATCATATTGTGCATTTCATTACGCTGTTTATCACATTTATAGATAATATAAACATAAGTAGGTGTTAAATACTTTTCACTATAGTATTACTGACTTCCGTTTACACACAGAAAATATGTGATTCGATAAGAATTAGTAGATACAGCGGGATTTTTCGGTATGCTTTTTTTTGTTATTAATCTTTTCAAATATGATCTTTTCTTGTAATTATGAAGGCTTAAGCCAATTAAAATATTTATGAATAAGAATGAAATAAAAAGCATTCATTTTTTTTAGATTACAATTATAATTTATTTGTAATGTATAAAATTTTCAATCTGTTCTTTGAAAAACAATTCATCTTTTTTTATTTTATTTGTTTCTATTTTATTGTTATTAAAGCATAGATGATTTATAATTCATTAGCTTGTCCGATTTCATACAAAGGTTAGTTTTTAAAATGTTAAAATAAGATTATTCTCCATATTTTGCGGGTATTTATGTGTAGACTTATGCGGAGTCACCGGAAAACATGATAAATGTATAACTGAATGTGAAAAAAATTTTTAAATTTAAGTTCTTCCACCAATGTGAGTGTTTTTATAGTTTAAAAAGATCTTGTTTTTTATAAATAATAAGTGTATTTTTAAAGCTATTTCAGCAGAAACTAATTTACATAAGTCTCTATAAGCCTTTTTTGTCCATTTTAAAACTTTCAATGTAATTTTTACTACATTTTACTGGCTAAAAAATGCAAACTTAGATTATAAATCTTGCTTAGCTAGAAATAAAAAAAATTTAGGCATATTAACTCACAATTAAAAAAAAATTCGTAAAAACATATAAAAATATGAATTTGATTTTTGTAATAAAATTATAAATACAATTTATATAAATAAATCTTTTTTAGTTCGAACTCTAGTTTTAAAGCAATAAAATATAAAAAAAAGATTTAGAAAATTACATGTAAATGATAATTTTATTTAATAAATCTAAGATTCGAAAAAAATATTTGTTTGAAAATTTGTGCTAAGATTTTATTTCTTTTCATAAATGAATCCAATTAGCGTGTTTTGCATACGCTTAGAAAATCAAAAATTTCTTTCATCTTTAAAAAATGTTTTTTATATACTGACTTATTTTTCTTTAGTTTGATGTGTTTTTTGTATATTTATCTATTCAAAAAATATCTAAAATAGCAAATAGAGCAATAATTACAAAAGGGGAATAATATTAATTTATAAAATTACAAATCATACATCTACTTATTGTGCGTAAGAAACACAAAAAGTTTATCTTGAAATGAATTCTCTAAATGATATGATGTATAATATCAGTACTATATCGTTTTTAGACATTTTTTCTTATTCCTAAAAAATATGTTTGCATATATATCAAAACAAACTGGTTCCAACTTCTGTTTTTATATTCTATTAAAAAATGAAAGCTCTATTTACGTATATAATTTTATAAAGTGTACTACTACATTCATTCTACAAATAAAGGATATTTTATGATGGCTTGGTTTGTTTATTAAAAAAAAATTCCCAGATATAAATTAGCCATTTAAAAAAATTATAAACTTATCAGATTTTTACATATGAATATATCTATCTTTTTATCGTTTTCATTAGAAAATCAGCATAAGCAATTGAATAAATGGTCTGCACATACATTACGAGCTCAACCAGATTAAATAATACAAAGATAGGTTTTTATGGCATTAAAATGGTGATGAATTTGAAATAAACATTAAGAAAGCGTATTTTTTTTATTTCCATAGAAGTGATTAAGAAATTAATTGTGTAAAAAATATACTGAAATTGAGCTTTACAATACAGACTAATTTCCAAGAAGAAATGATACGTTTAAAAAAATTGAATGTATCACACTTTCTTTGCAACAAATAAAGTTTGCCACAAATATCATATAACTCTTAGGTAATCTAATAAAGTATGAAATATATTTAAGGACACAATGATCGTAAATACGCGTTTTATTCTATATAAATAGATTCTATAGACATCAATATATTATATTTTTACAGCGTAAAAGTATTATATAAAGACAAACATATGCTAAATGTATCGAAAATAACCTTTAAGCTTCCATAAAATATTTTTCTGATAATAAATAACATGTATGCAAAAATTAATTAAACTCATTATATTATAATAATGGATGATGAGTAACTAAAAATTCACTATGATTGTTATCAATTTTCAAATTATTATCAAAGAAATATGACACATAACATAAATAAATATTCATTCCTTAAAAGTTCTATTAACAAATGAAAACGATATATCTTATATAAAAGAAAAGAAATATGGTAAACTACCTAGAAAAAAAACGTTTTTTACAACTAATTACACATTTAAAGAGGTACCGAGCCTTTAAAACATAAAAATTCCAGTATAACGAATTTTATTGGATTTTTAAGTATAAAGGGCCAAAAAAATACCAATGCGGGTTGGGACTAGGGGCTTAGGGTTCGTTAACCATATTCGTTGATTAAACTACGGGAATACTCATATATAATTGGCCTACTAGGGGTAAAAATAAAACTACGGGAATACTCATATATAATTGGCCTACTATGGCCAGGCAAAAGAAAACTACAAGAATACTCATATATAATTGGCCTACTATGGCCAGGCAAAAGAAAACTACGGGAATACTCGAATCTGATTGATCTACTATGGCCAGGCAAAAGAAAACCACGGGAATACTCGAATCTGATTGATCTACTATGGCCAGGCAAAGGAAAACTAGTTAATTCAGTTATTCTATTGGCTTACTAGAGGTATACTTGGGTTTTTTGACCTACTTGGGGTAGGCTGGATAAACTATACTTTGTTTATTCTAATCCTATAGTTATATGCCATATATAGTATATTATATGTGCATTGGCTACCTTAGATTTGAAGCTATTTAAGGTATTATGTAGACCTTAAATTCAAGTTCCTGGTTAATGTAGTCTGTTTCGCTGACGCTTTAAAAACCTTAAAAACGATTTTTTAAGTTTGATAAAATGATTTTGATTGCTCGTATAAATAAATTGCACCTAATTATGGTTTTTAAGGATAATTCTAAAGAAAAATCTTATATTTCAGGTTTTAAACATTGTTATATAAACTAGCATGTATATATTTTCTAAATATAGATATAGATTGTATAAATCTGTTATTACTTTTTTTACCAGTATATAAATCAGCTGGCGTATTTCTAAAACCTTAAAATACATAAAAATTATACTCTATCTCCTATATAAACCTATACTTGCATTAAACTGCGCTAGCACTTTTTGTAGACCTTAAAATACATAAAAATGCTACTTCATCTCTTAAAAAAACCCTTACTTGATCTAAACTGTGCTAGCGTATTCTACAAACCTTAAAATACATAAAAATGCTACTCTATCTCTTAAAAAAACCCTTAATTGATCTAAACTGTGCTAGCGTATTCTACAAACCTTAAAATACATAAAAATGCTACTCTATCTCTTAAAAAAACCTTTACTTGATCTAAACTGCGCTAGCGTATTTTACAAACCTTAAAGTACATAAAAATGCTACTCTATCTCTTAAAAAACCCTTACTTGTATTTAACTGCGCTAGCGTATTTTGTAAACCTTAAAGTACGTATAATTTTTACTCTATCTCTTTTGAAAACCCTTACTTGTATATAAATGTGCTAGCGTATTTTACAAACCTTAAAGTACGTATAATTTTTACTCTATCTCTTAAGAAAACCCTTACTTGTATATAAATGTGCTAGCGTATTTTACAAACCTTAAAGTACGTATAATTTTTACTCTATCTCTTAAGAAAACCCTTACTTGTATATAAATGTGCTAGCGTATTTTACAAACCTTAAAGTACGTATAATTTTTACTCTATCTCTTAAGAAAACCCTTACTTGTATAAAAAAGCGCTAGCGCCTTTTGTAAACCTAAAAATACAGTAAAATTATACGCTATCTTTCAATATAAACCCTTACTTGTATTTAACTGCAATAGCGTAATTTACAAACCTTGAAATACATAAAAATTATACTCTATCTCTCATATAAACCTTTACTTGTATTAAACTGCGCTAGCACTTTTTGTAGACCTAAATACATAGAAATTATACTCTATCTCTCATATAAACCTTTACTTGTATAAAAAAGCGCTAGCGCCTTTTGTAAACCTAAAAATACAGTAAAATTATACGCTATCTTTCAATATAAACCCTTACTTGTATTTAACTGCAATAGCGCCTTTTGTAAACCTAAAAATACAGTAAAATTATACGCTATCTTTCAATATAAACCCTTACTTGTATTTAACTGCAATAGCGTAATTTACAAACCTTGAAATACATAAAAATTATACTCTATCTCTCATATAAACCTTTACTTGTATTAAACTGCGCTAGCACTTTTTGTAGACCTTAAAATACATAAAAGTTATACTCTATCTCTCATATAAACCTTTACTTGTATTAAACTGCGCTAGCGTATTTTGTAAACCTAAAAATACAGTAAAATTATACGCTATCTTTCAATATAAACCCTTACTTGTATTTAACTGCAATAGCGTAATTTACAAACCTTGAAATACATAAAAATTATACTCTATCTCTCATATAAACCTTTACTTGTATTAAACTGCGCTAGCGCATTTTTTAAACCTAGAAATACATAGAAATTATACTCTATCTTTCAATATAAAATCTTACTTGTATTAAACTGCGCTAGCACTTTTTTTAAACCTATAAATACATAGAAATCGTACTCTATCTCTTAAAAAAACCCTTACTTGTATATAAATGTGCTAGCACTTTTTTTAAACCTATAAATACATAGAAATCGTACTCTATCTCTTAAAAAAACCCTTACTTGTATATAAATGTGCTAGCGTATAGTGTAAACCTAAAAATACATGGAAATTTTACTCTATCTCTATAAAAAACCCTTCCCTTGTATATAAATGTGCTAGCGTATAGTGTAAACCTAAAAATACATGGAAATTATACTCTATCTCTATAAAAAACCCTTCCCTTGTATATAAATGTGCTAGCGTATTTTGTAAACCTAAAAATACATAGAAACTATACTCTATCTCTTAAAAAACCCTTATTTGTATTTAAATGTGCTAGCGTATTTTAAAAATAATAAACACATGTAATTTAACTTTATCTCTGAAATTTTTTTCTCTATTCTTTCTATTTTTTATTAATTGACACGATATATGCGAAATTTTTATCTTTATTTATGATTACATTTTTCACATATAAACAAGGTAATTTATAAATACAATATATACGATATTGACCTAGTAAATATAATCTAGTAATTTGCAGTGTTTGAAATTATCAACTTAATCTTAATTTATGGCGGTTTTATGGATTTATCTGGATTTATATTTATGTATTTATCAGTAAATTAAAGTTATCATATAAAATATAACTAATCTATATAACGTATTTGAAGTTTTTTATGGTAATTGGGAAATGAAATAAAAAAATATGACTATAAAATCGTTAAGTTATGATCATTAGGCTAATATTGATACTTTATCATAATTTCGTGGTTCAAAAAACCTTTAATAATCTTTGAATATCTTTAATTTTGCACTGGTCTCTAAATTATTAAAATAGTTCTAAAAATAAACTTAATTGTTGTAATATTTATTTTTTCGATCCATAAAAAACCTTTAAATAGATCCGATCTTTTTACCATTAAAACTGTTCTATAATGTGCTATTTATTATTTTTAATGCAAAATTATTGTATTTAACACCATTCTATTTTAGTATTTTGGTCTTTTTTTTATTTATAATTACAGTTTATTAATTATTTTTTATTAAGAATATGAATTTATATTGAAAAACTTATATTTTTCGCCGTTTTTTTATAAAATCGAAATATTGTTCTGTGACTTACTAATTTATATAAATATTTTTGTGTGCAAGTATTTGAAGCGGTTTGATCTTTTATAGGTTGTAAAAATGAATAAAGAATGAAAATATTTTATTTCCTTGGAATAACATCAATCGAAAATCTATATTCTTGATAGTGGAAAGTAATTCGATCATTTCAACTTATCTTTTTAAAACAAGAATAATATTTTTCAAAACAATATGGTTGTACTTGGCAGTATTGATGTTTAGTTCATGTCATAAAATATAATTTTTTTTTAAAAATATCTATGTTTTTATCGAATAACACAAAGTTAAAAATATTTATATTTATAATTATTCAAATTATTAAAATAATTTTTCTAAAAAATTTAGCTTTTACAAATTTATCATAAAATAATCAAAAAAAATTGGTTTTCTTATCTTTTTATGAAAATAAACTCAGTTGAAACATAATAGCGTTAAAAATAAACATATCAAATATTTTAAAACTGTTCGGAAAAGTAAACTGCTGAAAGTATTGTTGTTTTATTTATTATAATTGATTAGTTTTAAAAAACATATTATAGAATAATGGATAGTTATTTATAATTAATACGAGATAGAAGTATATAATTAAATTAGAGTTTATGTCAGCATTATATAGGAGGTAATTTTTGAAATAAAAATCTCTAGAGATAGAGTAGATGGCATTTTTAAAATATGAAAATATTGTGAATAAATTTCGCTTTATATAATTTCTGAAAAAATGGTAAAATTTTGGCATAGCCTTCGGCACATTTACTACCAAATCAAAAATTACTTTTCGATTTCCAATCACCTGCACGCCTCTTATCTTCCACCAAAGCTACATCCATTATATTATTTCTTAATAATTATCCTGGCGAGAGGACTTTAATCTAGAGCCAATGCCATCTTCAGAGCAGCAGAAATATAAGTTTATGGGATTTCTCCCCTATCGTATTACCTCGACAGGATTTATTTTCTTTTTTTTAACGAGAGTCTTTCCCACTCTCGTCGATATATCATGTCAATGTAGGAATTAAAAAGATTCTAATAAACATTTAAGAACTTTAATCGCATAAAAATAGACTAATTACCGCAATATTAAAAACAGATAAATATAGAATTCTAATTGTATAAAGCTTATAGTGATAGAAAAAATTATATAAGATTTTGGCGTTAAATTATATATAAAGTATCATCAGCTAATTGTAATATTAAAATGCAAAGCTGCAGCAATTATAAACAAAAATTTACTGACTTTATTATTCTAAAAATTATATTTATAGAAACTAAACATATAATAATCTTTTTTATATATTTAGAGGAAAAAGAATCAAAAATATTATAAAAATAATATCAATGTATAATTTCAAAGATATTTTCGACTTTTTAATATATTTCTATAATTTTAAATCTAAAAATATATGTTTCAATGGCTTATATTATAAAATACTAAAATCTGAATCGGTATTAGCAATCTTTTGAGATTAACATGTGTAAAACTGTTAATAATTATAGATTGACTTATAAGAACTTTGTATCACATAAAATGGAAATTAAGTAAAGTAAATATTATAATTATCTTGGTATTCACGTATTAAAAGAAATAGAGTATGTAAAAGTTTTCTGAATCCTGTTTTATGCATACGAAAAACATTATAAGCATATTAAAGCACCATAAAATGCTATATGTAATTTAATTGGTAACATAAACTTAGTTTTCTATTATTATTAATTTTTATTTTGTTTTGTAGTCGCATCTAAAAAAACTTAAACATACCATATTGGCTATATATCAATGACTATTATGTCATTTTATCTTTAATGACTTCAAAGCTCATCAAGGTGCAATTTTCACACATAATAAAAATGATTTTTAAAAAATAAGATCAATGAAATTATTTTACGGCTGATAATGCAAAAAAAGCCCATTATAAGCTATATATGCATACAATATGTGATTGAGCAAATAATTTTATATAGTTTATGTGCTTCATGAATTAGAATCATAACATCAATATACAATCGCCAATATATGTTTAATAAAAAAACAAAAAAAAATTCAGGAATTCTGAAAATTTTCGATCTTAACGATATTTCATTAATACTTATCTTATAGATATCATTTTTTTTTTCTTTAAGGAAAAAGCTTATCTTCTTTTATATATTGCAAATTAGTTTTAAATACATTACTGAATTTTTTAGCGGATTTAAACATGCTTATTCTATAAATAACTTTATAGTTCATTGTTATTTTTTATATTAAGCATAAATGTGTTTTTTTATGGTTAAACATTTCAAAAACTAATTTATTTCAGTTTCTAACTCATCTTATTAAAATAAATCAATTATTAATGTTTAAATTAGAATATATGAGTTCACGTGAATAAAAGCAAATAGTACATAAAATACAAAAAAAAATATGATTATAAGTCCAAACCATGTTTTATCGATTTCTTATATTCATCCTCTTCAAATGATTTTCTATATTTATTCATTTCAAATATCTAAAAATATCATGACTATCGGTAATAATTTTATAAGTACCGTATTTGAAGGTCAAATATGTTAGTTTTATGTTTATTACAAGTTATAAACTTTTTTCGAGACAAAAATTAATGTTTTACATAAAAAATTTTAACATCCCTGAGTCTATAAAAAAAAAGTTTAAAAGTTGGAACCTTGTAAGTATATTATTATACTAAGTATATTTTCGTTGACGAAAAATAAAAAATTACTAGCTTAAATCATTACAAAATTTTTTTCACTAAATTAAATCTAAATATAAATTAAATTTTACTTACTCGATATATATTATCTGAATAAAAACATCAATATAAATTTATTTTTGCCGTATTCTATAGATTTTTGGTTTTTTAATATGCAAATACAGAATTTTCACATGATTTATTAAAGTGAAAACAAAATATTTGTGTAAAAACGTAGTAAATCTAGCATCTTGAGAATTTAAAAATTAAAAAAATGACACGAAAAGAAGGAGGCAAATAAAGTCGATAAAAAAGTATATCTAAACTTCTAAAATTTAAAGTTAAACTTACTAAATCAAATAATGCAATAGAAAATTTAATTTGGATATTAACGTAAGGAAAAAAATAAATATTGGCTATGATTTGAAGAAAAAACAGCCCGTAGAATTAGTCCAATATTTTGCGAGAAAAAAATTGTCATTTTAGTTAACTACAATAAGCAAACTTATGTAATTTAATATAATCGTATAAAATAATTCAGTGTAATTACAGATCAGATGGAAAAAATAAATATCATATTATTAATAAGTTTGTATATAAATATTAATAATAAAAGTAGTAATATTTGGTAGCTCAAATATTTAATGGGGCAAAAAAGAAAAAAATGAATATTTACATGGATAAATAGATACACTAAAACAAAAAAAAGCTGACTTGTAAATAAAAAAACAATCGTGACTGAAATATAGCAATGTATCATATATGTAATGCATAAAAGTGTAATCTATTTATTTTTCGACAATCCCATCTTTTATATGAATCTATAAGTTTTCTTTCTATTCCAATTTCTTTTTAGGTGTTAATAATGCCTGGTTTATTTTTTATTTAGTTCTATTGTTTACGACAATCTTTTAAATAGTTGAGTTAAAATAATGTAAAATTGGCATTTTTACTATAAATATAAAACAAAAATATCATTTAAATATTATTTATAGAAAAATCGGACTTATTCAAATAAAACAGATATAATATTATTTGTGGGTTTTAAAACAATATTTTTCTCACATTAGGATAATCCAATTAAAGATATCGGCACGATTTATATAGAAAATGTTTGATTTGAATATATAATCTAGAAATATTACTAAAAGTTGGCATTATATATAATGATGCGCTTCAATATGTTAAAGAAAGCCATATCATTATACAAAAATCATAATCTTAAGTTAAATAATTATCGAATAAAGAAATTACATATTCGATTTTATTTTTGAAAGGTTTATTATGTTGAAAATGTCAATTTAGAAAGACTAGGATGATATTTCAATATTTAATTTAAAAAAAGAACAGCTTTTAAATAAGAATAAAACTTTATACATTACCATAAAGATAAGATTCTATGGTCTTAATCATTCAACAACGCTTAGTTTACATTTCTTTATTATACAGATTCTATAGTACGATAAATTACTTTTTTTCCTGTAAAATAAAATATTTAATGTGATCAATACACAAAAAATAAAAAATAAAATACTTAGTCACATATATTGTGATTGAGTTATTGTGTATATTGGTCTTATAGATTTATATAAGATCATAATCAAATTTATTTTTACTAAATGCATAGAATATTTATAAACCAGCATATAAATATAGCATTTTTTAAGTTAGACAAATATAAGAAAATAAAAACCTTGTAATTATATTTTGCATAATTATAGGACAAATGTTATAAAACTGATATATTATACAAAGAAAGGACCATGATATTGTTTTTTACTTACGCTATTTTAGTTGTTTTTCGTTGGCATTCAAAATATAAGCATGCGAAAAAAATAAAATTTATAAAAAAAAAGACTGTGTATGGTAAATCTTGCTATAAGGCATATGATTATCTTAATGTATTATACGATGTAACTCCGTCAAAAAACGCCGAATTCTATAAATAATGTTTTTCTAAATGTACATTATATTTAACAATCTAAACACAGAAAATTTTAAAGTTATTTTTAAAGTCGTTCTAACCACATGGAATGATTATATCTAGCTCTTTAGAATTATAATAAAAACTATAAGGTCTTAAGATTGATTTCGATGTCAATAATCTCGAAATTATATTTATCAAAATTTTCTAGGAAAGTTTCGTTAAAGAAAGATTTAAAATTCGATATATGATAAATAAAGTCAAAAAAAACATAAAAAAATAAGCACTTAAATACACAAAAGCAAAGACATTACGAAATAGAATTGTAAAATAAATAATTTATTGTAATAATTTATAAATACCATCACATGATTAGTTTTATAATAATTACACAAACATTTAAACATGTTAACTTATTTATAGGTTATCTTTATATTCAAAATAACAATTAAAATATAATAAATAATTATACATTTTAAATTCAAAGACGAACTTATTCTTATTTACGAAAAAAATGATTGTGATTAAACAAGTCTAATCATAACAATGTAAAATATCGAATTATCCTATATTCAGCTAACTTTATAAATTACGTAAATTCAAGGTATTTCTAAATCGAAAATACATATGTGAATAGTATCTAAAAAAATTCAGATATATATAATTATTGTAAATTAAAACTCTATATTGAATTATCTTATTTTTTGATCTTAATATTCTTTCACACATTGATAACTTTTATAGATTTTATAGTATACTTATCCAATAAATCTTTTAATATGTCACTAATAACAATTAAAAAACATAAATTTGAAACAATATATCATTTTTTTTATTTTTCTTCGAAGTTACTCGTAAATTCGTTCTGTTTTCATACTATTTTTCAGATTAATATAGTAAATAACCAAATATTTTGTCTCGAAATTTATTTCAACATATTTTTTAGCAAAAACGAAAACAATGTTTGAATAATATTTTGCGACATATATCTAACATCTATAAGTTTTCATAAAAACCACTCAATTTACTTTTTTATAAAAAATATACAAAATAAGTAACTATTATATCTTATAATTAAGCGTATAAAAATAGATGCAAAAAAAAAACTTTAAGATTTAAAAAACATTATTAAAAACAACTAAAGAGTAAGTTAAAAGCATTATAAAGTACCTTCTTATTGTACGATTCTTTTTGAGCTTTTAATTCGGGTATTCTTGTGAATATTTAATATAATAATACGGCGAACGAGTAATATAAATCGGTTTAAAAACAGAATTTATTATAAAATAAACTGTATAAATGCTAAGCACTAATTGGTTGCAACAAGATTTTCTATTTGTATATTTATAAACGTATAGAACAAAATATAATTTATTTTCAATTATTCTTAGTTCTGTTCGGATATTATGGTATTCCACTTAGAAAAAAATTCAATAATTGGTTTTTTTAACCAAAAATTATTTATTGTATATATATTCAAACGAATTGCACAGAAATTTTCTTTACTCTTATTAATTTAAAAGAATAATTAAAAGTATTCTAAAAAACAAACTTTATTATAATTCGAAGCAAAAAATTCGAATATAAACCACAAAAAAAATATGTATATAATGACAGAAACTTAATTAGAAGCACACAAATCATCAAAAAATGTTATATTTCTAAACTGAGGATATAATATGATGGATGAATCCTTTATGATCATATGCAATTATAATTAGAATCTTAGTTTTTTAAAGCTCATATTCATATGAATATTTTGAAACTGCGCAAATCAAAATATTAGACTGGAGTTCTTGCCAATCACCATATTAAAATTCAATTTAGTTTCATATGCAGTTACAGAAAAACCAAGCTTTGTTGGTTTATATTAGCATATAAAAACTTGTCAAATTAGACTAAAATGAATTCATTTGCTTTAAGTTGTCATTTTTTTATAAATAAAAGTTCAATTATATAAACACAGTAAATTTGATTCGTATAAATACTGTGGCTTATATAGGCATAAAGAAGACACGAAAAATCAAGATTCATCTGAATCGATTCACAAGAACAAATCCAGAAGAAAAAAAGAAGATTCAAATTCCGTGAAATTCGTAAATGAGCAGAACCTATATTTTTTAAGTAGTAATAAAGAAGAGAAAAATTTATACACACGAACCGTCAATATAATTCTAAAATGAAAAACTGAAGATTTAGAGAGAAAATAGCAAAAAGAAGTTTTGTTTTTATTAAAGGGACAAAAAATACAGGGAAATATTGCAAAAGTTTATAAAAAAACATAGCTTCTTAACAGATCCAGATTTAGAAGAACCAAAAAGGCTAATGAAAACACGTTATTTGATGTCGAAATTTTATATTTAGAACGTAAAACTATGAGCAGAATGCGGTAAATGTGCTTTCTTAATGATGATTATGATGCGCTTATAAATGAATTTTTCGTTTCATATCTTGATATTCAGATTAACTTACGTAAAATCATAGAAAGCAATGCGTTCTAGGAGAGCTTCAAAAACACATGTTAAAACAGCAAGAAAAAAATTATAAAACGTATAACATATTGAACGGTGGCTGAAAATTACTTGAGGTTATAAATAAGAAAAAAGATGTTTATCTTATATAAAAAAATCTGGGAAATCCGAAGAATCCTTACAATGAGACGAAAATATTTTAAAATCAAATTATGCCAAATGAAACAGATTCAAAAATATCAGTAGGTTTTTTTGTCGAAATTACAGAACAATATATAATAAAAGATATGTTTTTTTACCATCAATATATGAAATAAGATATAATAAAAACATGCTTGAAAATATCTTTATTATATTATGTTTTTGATCGGATTCTAATTTCGAAAAATGTCTTTTTATAAGTATATTTTGCGATATAAATCAAATGAATTATGCATTATCAGTTATATTATAAAATGCGGATTACATTTTTGCTGTCAATGATTCTGCAAATGAATATTTTTTTAATTTAAAATTTTTTAATTTTAACTATTGCAGTGTGAGTATTTTAATAATATATATAAATGAGCATAAAATCTATAAAGTGAGTAAAGTTTGATTTTAATAATATAGAATATTTAAGAAACAAAAAAATAAAGCAATAAACAGATAATTTATATTTAAAATACCTTTTTAGGCTTCTAGATATACGTTTTGAATTTTTTAAAAATTAATATAATCAAATATTCGTTTTTGGATCTGAGAATTCCGAAATGTGCATGTTTCTGTTAGAAAGTTGCCCAAAAATCTGCGACGATATACAGAATATATGTTACCATGCTTTTTTACGCCGAAAAATACTATTCCAATGCCTTTTGCTATAAAATTTATCATGGCAGGTACTTAATCTACCGAATATCATTGCCACTGACACATTAACATGCTGAATATTACAGGATAGAAAATTTGTAACGTAAATACTTATACTTATACCTGTACAGATATATGCTTATAAATCTCAAAGAATCTTCATCATCTTTGCAATAGATTTGACAAAATAGTATACAAAAATTAAATTGAAAATAAATTAATTAATTATAAGTTTACTTTTAAACAAAAAAAAATATCAAGGTTTACATTAAAAAAAAATATTCATGTTTTTAATTACTCTATTTAATAAACTCTAAAGTGAATAAAAGTTTAAACTATAATATCATAAATAAAGAAATTAACACAGTATAATCTAAATCAGAACAAAAAAAAAGCACGGTAAAATTATTTAAATATCAAAGTGAACCAATAAAAAGATTAAAACCACAGTGATCACAATAAGATAGCTAGATACTATTATCATTCTAGATTTTTTTTACTTTTCTAAAGTTTTCAAAATATAAAATAGTATATATAACTTAATAATATAAAATAATATATTTCAATATAAATGTACTAATGGTATAAAATATGTAGAGTGATATATGAGGAATCTAGAGAACTTTATTCACAAATACAAATGTGATATATTCTTATACTAGGCGAAGTTTGTAAAAAATATTGTAAGAAAATATTATCCATAAAAAATTATTTTTACTGTCTCTAAAAAACCTTTTATCAGTATTGTTATAACTAAATATATAAAAACAAATATAATTCCGCTTAAAACTACATTCACTATATTTTTAGTATATTTAAAATTCAATATTTGTAAAACGAAACAAAAAATGAAAATTACACAATCACAGACGATGCTAAGTAGGTAAAAACAAAATTTATAGTATATTTTACTGTGTTTAGAAAAAAGACAAAGGCACATTAAAAATTTAGATAAAATACCAATGTGAGCGAAAATGAGCTATTGATGTATATATAATCAAAATATTTATATAGCCTTTATGTTTTAGAAAATCTTTAAAACGAAACATTGTATAGTTTTAAAAAATAAGGTAGGCAACAAATATTTATCGAGATATTATCCATGATTATTGCATATTTGAATTCTTTAAATGAAAAATATAAATTTATAATGCAATTTTGTATAATTATACAAGAATTCCATCACCTTTGTATCGATAAAAAAACCGTTGTGTTACTTAATTTTGAAATATGTATTTATTAGATGATATAAGGCTTCACTTCATGTTTTAAGAAGAAAAAATTTAATGTATCTTAATTAATTTTCTTATCCATTAAAATGCAATTATAGTTTATATAACCTAAAACGTATAATAATACGAAGGTCACGAATCCATCTTAATTATAACGTAGAATTTCATACATGTACGTTTCAGCATATCTAAAGTAGGATATTATAGGACATTATCAGCGAGTCCATGTTGTAGAAATGAAAACTTGTTTGTGATGTTGTAACATATTTTATTCCTGAAACTTTATCTTAGATTTATATTTATTAGTTTTGGCATAAATTTGTATAATATAAATAAAATTAATCTATTCGGTATATGATCGACTCAAGTTGATATTATGCCCATAATTAATAGTAAAAACTAGAATGATCTCTTCTCTAATAAAAAATGGCAATTTTTTTATTTAAAATCTTACTTGTGCCTCTATTTCTAGATATTAAATAATTACAAATAAATGTGGAACAGTATATAAATTTCAAAATTAAGCAAGCGAAGAAAATAAAAGATTCAAATAAACTAGCATTTTGAAATTCTGTTTTGATGATCAATCGGCTTTTTACATATAAACATTTATAAACGGTTTTCCACCATAAAGATTTCAAAATCTTCAAAAGTTAAGGTATTTCTGATACTTTATAAACGATCATAATATTTAAGCTACAAGACTTTGATGAACAAAATCATAAAATTCTTTTTATTTTTATTTGTTAAGATAAAAAAATTATTATATACTGTACAAAGACGTTATTCTTGCTATTACATCTAAATTATTCAAAAATATCATATATTTCCCCTTTTTTATGAATCTATATATTCACTGAGAAATGAAATAAGCTAAATTCGCTTTACCTTTGATATATATACAAATAATTCACAATAGTAGATCGTAAAGCATTTAATTAAAATCAATGCAAGATTACGTATCCATATTTGACGTGCGAGAAACAGTAGTAAAACCGATAAAAATTAATTAAAGTTATAGAAACTAGTCAAAACCCAAATAAATACAATAGCAAAGATATTTGGGTATTTCTACGAAAGAATAACAAACTTCTGAATCATAAAAATTTGGAATTAGATAAACTGAAATAATAAACACAAAATTTGCTTTAAATATGCATTTTGTGTTGGTATAATAGAATATATGGTATAAGAAAACATTTAAATAAATTGTGTAATCTAAATATTTTTTCTTTTATATCTTTTATTTTTGAGTAAATTATTATTATAGTTTCTAGAAGGTAAAAATAAGATTATGTTCTTGCAATGGATATGAGAATTATATTGAAATATAATTTTTAGAAAAAAACAATACATACAGCCTATTACTCTATATTTTGTGAAATAGATAGACAATACGAAAATTCTTACATAATAAAACCAGAATTTATTCCTTGTTTAAAAACGATATATAAATTTAATTATCAGTAGTAAAATACAAAAAACGCATAAAATAGGATTTATGTATACATATTGGCATCTAATACTGACAAAATATTTTGATAGCTATTTTACATATAATTATTTCCTTATACTTTGGAATGTTATTTTTTAAAATAGCTCTATTTCGAAACTAATTCTATAATAAATGAATAATTTTATATCAATAATTGTAAAAAAAAAATGTTTGGCAGAGAAAATTTCACATAATTTTTTATAATATCAAAACCCTGTAACATCTTCGTATTTGTCCTGTTTTCTTATCTATGTTTACACCTCAAAGAAACTATATTTTTTTATACCAAAAATTGCAAGATTACTAGAAGTACATATAATATAAAAGAATATGATGCAGGAATCAAAAAAATTGTTTGTACAAATAACATATTTTGAATAAGAATATCTGAGATAACTTGTTATATTTAAGAATATACGTTCATTAATTACATTAATTTTTAGGATTAAAGATTTAGAAAATAATATAAAGAAACACCTCGTGTATATCAATTTGCGCAACAATATTATAACATTACGAGAAAAATTTCAAACACAAAAAAGCATGCAGCTTTTTTTTTCAATATATATGTCAGTTTATGAATAGTCTTTTGAAAAAATTGTATTATTAATACATTTAATAAATTGAGCTTTGTATCTAAATCGATAAAAAAAATATGCTAATTTCATAGCTATTTTATAATTGGGAAAAAAATTGTGTATATTTTTTTTAAATATTTATTCGCAGTTGTAGTAATATATTTTTGAAGAACGAGGTGATAATTTTGATTTTATAGTTGATACATCAAACTAGTAACAGTATTACATAAATTCTATAAACTATTTTTGACTTAATTCTATGATATAAATGTAATAAAATAGTAATTGTCTTCTATTGATCAATTTTATAGTCACAATGTTCTAATTAAACAGTTTAAAACTCATTTTGTATTATTACATTGGGATTTTTCTATTTAATAATTTTTGAACTATAAATAACAAATATTCTTAGATTGCAGGTTGGTTATAAGCTTATAAAATAAAATTAGCGATTGATAATAAAAAATATTGTTATAATTCTATTTTTAAGATAATAAATCTAAATAATATTATATTATTACTTATAGCTTTAATATAGGTTTGATTGGCATGATAATAATATCTATGCGTCTGTTTATTTATTAGATAAGTTCAATAAATATTAGAATAATATATTAGCTTATTAAAAAAACATTAAAAACAGACAAATTATGATTATTTTTAAATGTATAGTTTAAAAAATATGTGAACAGAAAGAAAGCATAAAAAATAAACATTGATTAAAATATACGTTCAAAAGAACTTGGTAAATAAAAAATCCCATGAATTCTACAATTATTTAAGAAATATCGAAAAACTTATAAAATGAGCTCTGACTCCATGATAGAAAATTCAAAATTTAAAGTATAAAATCATATGAATTGATCATACAAAATAATTATTTAAGATTAATTTTTATAGAAGAAAATTTAAAAAAAAAGTTGAGGAATTAGATTATAATAAAAATACAGGACGAAACTTTTAAATTATATTATCTGAAAAATTATGTAAGAAAAGCTTAAAAATAAAAATTTTAATAAAAAGTTCAAATGATGGAATGTCTCCTCAGACAAAAATCGGGCATAGCCTTCGGCCCAACTTTGAAAAAACCAAATTCTAAATTCTTATCTTGGGCACTGCCACACTCCATTCTCTCCACCAGCAAAAAAAATATATTCTTTCTGATTTCCTGGCGAGAGGACACAAATCTCCCGCCAATGCCATCTTCGATGCCCTTGTATCTTTTTCTTGTGTATTTTCCCTATCGTTTGCAATCAGTCGGAATGATTGTTCGATTTACTCGGGATTTACACATCTCTTCTGGATTTAAAAAAAATGGGTCTAAAAATTTCTAACAGTACGAAAGAAAACATTAGTATGACATACACGAAAGAATGAATATAATTAATTTAAAAACAAGATGTAAATTTAAGATTATAAAAGTTTACAGTTCTTTAAACTATTTTTTAGGAAAAGCATAAATCAAACGGCGTTGAATAGGATAAATAACAAAATACAGGAATATAATAAATATCACAATGTTATTTTTTTATACTAAATGAATTATTTTGAATACGCATAAAAATAAACACGTAAATATATACCAAAATATCTAAAATACTTTATAATTAATTATCTGCGCTTAAAAAGACCATGAAAAAACCATATATATTTTTCACCTACTGTAAATATATATTCATTTTCGAAAAGTTTGAAACAAATTAAAAATGGATTGCACTGATGGTAAAAAAAGACTAAATATGCTAAAGAATATATTTTAAGAATAACCGATCGAACATGCTAATAAAATCATTTATAAAAAGATTACCGAATAAAGCTCAAAAATCTTTAATATTTAATATATCATCATTTTCTCATTGTTTAATAAGCTTTTACGATATTCTTATGTATATCCGCATTTTATCACCACAGATGTTATGTCTAAAAATATGATTTGATTAAGATGAACTTATGTGAATCATTTTATTCATTTATTTTGTGAAACTAAATACTTCTTAAAGTTTCACCAGAATTAAAAATTCATTGTGAAGTTCAGATAATGAGATGATATTTTTATATGATTCATAAGAAAAAATAACGGGTTGTGGCGTCGAACAAAAAGTAGAATCATATGTCTAACAACTATATTCATATAAACACATAAAAAATGTGCAACAAAAGTAAATTAAAATCGAAAGCAACCTTTATAATATAATATAGATGCGTGCTAACCAAAAGTATATCGAAGACCAGCATATTCTACATGAAAGAAAAAAATAAATGAACTTATGATCAGAAATATTTTATTATTATTTAAAAATATAAAATTAACATTTAACTTTTAACTTTTAATAGGTATAGAAATTTTGATTTGTCGTGTTCATGGGGCATCAAACAACGGCTTTATTACGAATAAACTTATATGCTTTGCCATCAAATGGAATTGTATGATTTTTGGTTTTTAAAAATTTTATCAATTTATAATATTTATTTATTTATGAAGAAGTATGTTAGTTTAATTTACGTCGTGAAATATGTATTTATAAAAAAAGAATAAAATATATATATATTCAAACTATAAATTTCGTATAGATGCTACCATAAATTTTTTGTTTAATTTTAAATGTACGTTACAAACCCAATTTTGTATGTATATTTTCATCAAAGTTTTATATTTACAGTAAAAATATAGAATATGATTAATAACTACGTCATAGAGCATTATCACTTTCCTTTATTGATCGGATATTATAATATCTGAAGCAAGGTTTACAAGAATACCAGGACACAATAAAAACCATTATTTATACCCAATATTGTTTCTTTTCTTTTATCCTGTTATTTACCTATAAAATTTGCAAATCTATTGCATACAAGCGATTAAAAGATTGCAATATAATAAAAAACTTAATATCCGTCTAAATACCCTAAAATAATTTATATATTATGTTCAATTTAAAACTAAAAAATAAATTAGCTTACTCTGAAATCATAGTCAAAAATTGATAATGAATGAGCATATATTGGTGATTAAAATATTTTTTCATACATTTTATAATCAATGTAACATTTATGTTAACCATAAACATATTTCGTATAAATTAAGCACTCATACGATATTAGGCCTCTTTTATATTTCCAAAACATGATTTATAGTTTTTCTGGGACATTTTAGATTATACTCAAACACATTCATTAAATTATACATAATTTTTTTGTGTATAACAACTAAATTATTCATGATACAGTTTTTTTCTAGAATATGAATGAGCTTTGAAAAAAGATTTAAAAATTGAACATATTCTTTCCAAATATTTATTACCAGTCGTAATAATATATTTTTGAAGAACGAGGTAAAAAATTCGATTTTATAGTTGATACATCAAACTAGTAACAGTATAACATAAATTCTATAAACTATTTTTGACTTTAATCTTCGATATAAATGTAATAAAATAATTTTTGTCTGCTATTAATCAATTTTATAGTCACAATGTTCTAATTAAACAGTTTAAAACTCATTTTGTATTATCACATTAGGATCTTTCTTTTTAATAATTTTTGAACTATAAATAACAAATATTCTTAGATTGCAGGTTGGTTATAAGCTTATAAAATAAAATTAGCGATTGATAATAAAAAATATTGTTATAATTCTATTTTTGAGATAATAAATGTACATAATATTTAATTATTACTTATAGCTTTTATATAGGTTTGATTGGCATGATAATAATATCTATGCGTCTGTTTATTTAGTAGATAGGTTCAATAAATATTAGAATAATATATTAGCTTTATAAAAAAAGACTTATTTATTGGGTTTGTTTGAACAATAGTTTGAAAACATCGTAAACAGAAAGAAATAATGAAAAATAAACATAGATATGAACATTAGCTTAAATGAACACAAAAAATAAAAATTTAAAGAATAAAACAAACCAATATAGAAAAACTTTAGAACACTGATTAAATATATAAGAAAAACCAAATTTTAGGAAATTGAATCTAAAAACGAACTTAAAAATTCTTAAATTATAAATTTTATTGCAAGAAAAATATATGCAGGATAAGCTAAAAACTAAAAAATTTAATAAAAAATCCGAACGAGAGAAAATCCCCTTGGACAAAAATCGGGCATGGCCTTCGGCGCAACTTTATAAAAACCAACTTTCTTTTTTTTCTTTAACGCACGGCCAGCCTCAGTTTCCTCCACCAGCAGCAAAAATGCAAAATATCTAATTCTCCTGGTGAGAGGACACGAATCTCTCACCAATGCCATCTTCAAAGCTTTATTATCATATTTGAGGAAACTCATCCCCGATCGTGTAACCTGACTAGGTTTTTTTTAATTTCTTCTGGTGATTCTTTTACATCTCGTCTGGAATTTCGCATAATGGGTCTAATAATTTTAAACAATAGGAAAGAAAAGATTATTATACTATACAGAAATAAATAAATACAATGAATGGAAAATCACCACAAAAATATAAAATTATACAAGTTATTTGTTTATAAAACTATTATTGGGAAAAGGATCAACTCACATAGCGAAGAATGGATTGAACGATCCAATACAAATATATAATAAATGATGAAATGTTATAATACAAGATGATCGAATTATTTCGAATAAGCCCAAAAAATACATGTAATTAATATCAATAGAAATCAATTTATGTAAAATACAGCATAATTAATCATTTGAGCTGAAAAAACCATAAAAAACTATAAATAGTTTTCCTCCTATTGTAAATATAGAATATGGATTCCGAAAATTTAAAAGAAATTTAAAAAAAGATTTAGTTGATGGTAAAGAAAGCACTAAATGTGGTTAATAATTTATATAAAGAATTACTCATCAAATATGCCAATAGAACTAATGATAAAAAATATTCTAGTAAAGCCCAAAAATCTTCAATATTTTGTGTATCATGGGTTTCTAGTTGCTTTATAAGCTTATACAATATTTCAAGTTAATTTGCGTTTTATCAACCAAAAGGTTAACTAACTTCAAGCAGAAATAAAATTGATTTGAACTTATGTGTGTAATTTCTTAAATTTATATTGTAAATAAAAAATTCTTTTAGACAAATCTTAAATAATGATTACGCGTATTGTTCAGATAATGATATCAAAAGGCGTTGTTATATGATTCATGATATAATAAAATGCGGCTATAGCGTTGTATAAAAGCAGAATTCCATGCCAAACGACTAATAATATAAAAACTTAATCATAAGTAACGAAAGTACATAAATATTAGAAGAAACCTTATAACAAAATATAAAGATGGAGTGGTAATCAAAAGTATATTGAAGACTAAAATATTTTACATGCACAAAAAAGTATAAAAAACTTATATACAATAAATATTTTATTATTATTTAAAAAAATTAATATAACATCTTACTCTTAAAGAAATATACATTTTTTGTGTTCAATGGTCATCGAACAACGGTTCTATTACTAATCAACGTATATGGTTTACCCTCAAATGGAATTGTCAGGACTTTGGTTTTTTACAAAAATTAAAAATAAAAAATATATATTTATTCTGAAGTATATTATAAAATAATCGCTTGCAATATGCATCTATAAAAAGAATAAGCGATATTTCCAATTCAAAGCGTAAATTTAGTATAGAAACACCAAAAAGTATATTATCAAAATCTAAATATGCTTTTAAACCCAATGCTACCTAGAAATCGATATTTCTGACGTCTTCTTATATTGAAATATATTATATATGGTTTAAAGTTCCATCATAGCACATTATCGTCTTCTTTTGTCTATTGAATTTTATAATTTCAGATATAAGGTAAACAAGAATATCATGACACAATAAAATCCATTCTATATACGCAATTTTGTTTTTTTACAATTTTAATTGACGTATTTGCTTCAAATACTTGCAAGGTAATTTTATATGAATTGATTTGTGATATCAATTTGTAAAAAAGCATAATATCCAACTGAACACCACTAAATAATATCTTAAAGGATAAATTTGACTTACTCTGGACCACAGCCTATAATTCATAATGAATGAATATATATTTATAGTAATTTTTTGCATACTTTTAAAATCAATGTATACATTATGTAGGATCTTAATGTATTTCATAATAATTTTGCGTTGGTACGATATTTGAGACTACTTTTTATGATTCAAAACATGATATTTTAGATTATTTTCTTACATTTAAATTATATTCACTAGCAGTCATTACATTATGCATAAATTTTCTGTAAATAACAATGAAATGTATCATGATACATTTTCCCCCTAGATAACAAACGACCTTTGATAATGCATTAAAAATTGAATTCGTGATCAATATTTTCAATAATTTGAAGGGAATATCTACACATAAGGAGATGCTTTAAATATCCAGATTGCATATTTATATTAAAATTTATAATAAAATATTGAATCAAGCTTTTGGGTGTGTATTTAACCATAGCGTTGTTTTTTGAAAAGTAAATAGATTTTTTTCAATAATTTAGACTATTTGAAATGTAAAATTCAACTTATATATACAAATAAGAATAAAGCTTACTACGGATCGAGTTTAAAAATTATTATACTATAAGACGAACAAATATAATATAAAGATCAGAAAAATATATGACAAAAATTATTGGGATTATTTTTACACATTCAAATTTATCGTATTTTGTATCTTTTACAATTCAACATCATAAATTCAACGAAAATTCTTTATATTCGTAAATTAACCTTTAATATTGTTGTATTCCTGATGTTCTTTTACATTTAAAATGTCTAGAATATAGTTATTATAGAAAATCATGTATTAAATTCATTAAATGGTTATGTTGTAAGGCGGTGTAAATCGATTGATATTACACAAAAAAAAATAAAAGAAATACACATTCAAGATTTATAAAAGTAGCATAGAAACATATGCTAAATTAATTAAAAACCAATTTTATTAGTTATTAGATGTTTCTTCGCGTATAATAATTTTCTTGTTGATTCTACTTAAAATACTTGATTTATTTTCAAATATATCATTGCAAAGAGAGGCTTGATCATAGAATAGTATAGATGCTGTAATTAATAAGTAAAGTGGTTTTATTTGCCATTAAAAAATGTATATATGTCACATTACACAAAAGAATATAATGTTTTATCCGCATTTCTGCAATTATCTCCAATTACAATAATTAAATGACATGATCTTTATGCCGACAAGAAAAAAACAATGCCTGTTATTATAATATAAAATTTGGGAAGAAATATTTAGTCTTTTTATTTGTGTATAAATATATTTAGAATCGTATTGTTATTATCTAACGTAAAATTATCTTCAACTTTGACCAAAAATAGATACAGATCCATAAAATCACATTTTCAATATTTTTCTGGACAACTCAATTAAGAAACGTATGTCCTCAATCGGTTCTCAAATGAAAATCTTTAGATTAAGTAAATCTATATGTCTACCAAGAATTCGAATTTTTTTATTCAAGCGCTGTTGAACAATCAGGAAAGAAAAAACGCTAAAAGAATGATTTTTGCAATATACCATGGTGAAAATACATTTCTCGTATATTTTTTACCTTCACGCGATATAAGGAAACTAAACCAAATTTCAAATCTAATCTAAACTCGATAAAAATATACTTGACGCATTTTTTTATGTTATATCACACATCAATTGATCTTTAATGGCATTATCATGTATGATAGGAGTAAATTATTCTATTTGAAAGCATGAATTGTATCATTATGCAAAATCGGTAAATGAAACATGGTTCAGCTTTACAATGTTCACATTGTAGTTTTTATGATAATGTTTGATCTAAGATAGATATTGTAAATATTTATTTTTATGAAGGTTCTTTTTAATAATAGATCCCACTAATATCTTGCTAAATAGTATTTTTCATATATCTACAAAAATTTGAGAATTTTATTATTCGCTCATTGCTTTATCTCTAATCGTAATGTATACGTGACATAAATATATATGTTTTCGAGATCTCATGGCAAGACTATTAAATACAAAAGCAATTAATTTTTTGATTAATATGATCATTATAATACTTTAAATTTTTTAAAAACATAAATATATGACAAAATTACTTGTTTAATTTGTTTCAATACAGAATTATATATAAGTATACCCATCAAAATATACTATTTGATAAATCTAATTATTAAACAATTTTATAAAAAAAAAGGTGTAATAAACAGACTACAATTCTTATTTTATTACACATTGTAAAAGGATAAAAATTACAGACGCTCAAAATCATTTTTTTTTATTGATTTTACATACGATGTGAAAATTTATATCAAAGTGTGTAATATATGCCATTTTAATGTTTCGTGGCGCAAAAATTGTAATAATATAGTTGTAAATATTTATGTAAAAGACAAAATGTTATTTACACTATATAGCGTGTCAAATATCTCGGAGTAATGATCAATGATTGAAATATCTCTTGAAATGACTTTTATCAAATTTAACAAATCAATTTTATTTGTCTTTCTGCGAATGATATAAAAAAATATTTTCAATCCGACTTGCTCCAGATAAAAGCCGATGGGAATTTATTTCATATTTTACCATGTATTGTTGTTAAGTTTTCTCATAAATATATGCCATAATAGAGAGTGAATGTACGCAAGATATCATATTAATGTATAACTGGTTTGCGTAAAAAAAAGCCAACTAGTTATTTTGTATAAATATCTAATATTATTCTCTACACATATAGAACAGAATATATCAGTTTATAGCGTAATTTTACTAGCATTAACTGTTTTTTGCGTGCCTCTCCCGAAACCTATAATTTAATAGGTGATTTTACTATTTTTACAAAATAAAGATAGCTGTAACGTTCTAATTTTAAAAATCAGTTACACCACGCCAAATAATTTTATGCAAAAATCACAGTTATGATAGTTGAAAACTTCAGAATACGATATATAAAATAATGAAAAATCAAAGATAAACCAAAAACCGATACTTCCTAAAGGATTTTTTTATTCGTCTAATAAAAAACCAATAGCTTCAGCACAAATATATTTATATATTATAAGAACCTATTGCAAAAAAATTTGTTTTAAAATGAAAATAAAAAAAGATGAATCATAGCAAGCATTCATTCAAAAAAATAGAAAAATTACTATAGAAAAATCACAAACTACATGTGATGATAAGAAACGCATTATTCCTATCAAAAGTGAAACAAACGAATCAATAAGCTCATACGAAATGGAAAAAGACATTGAATCACAATCAATTAGTGTAAGAGAGTATTAAGACAAAAAAGTTAATAAGTGTAGAGGAATTTATAGGGAAAAACTATTTGAAAAATAGCTTTCTTATCGAATGAGAATTAAAAGACGCAAAAATTGAAGAAGCGCTGCAAAATACAATTACATATTCGCAGACTGAGGCTATACATCTAGAAACGAAAAAATATGACTATAGTTTCAGGCTTATAGATGATATTTATGAAAAATTAATCCATGAATTTACAGATTCATATATAGAGTTTCTAGAAAAAACCAAAAAGTCATATGAAAAATTAGCAGATTCTAGCTGAGAAATATAGAATTCACAAGAAATCCACGATAAAGAAATATTGGAAAAAAAACTGCAAAAAAAGCATTTTTAAAAAAAAAATGTATAATCTTTGCAAAAAAAGTGAAAGAGATGACGGAAAGAAAAAAATACATTTACCTGTTGCTTCCTAATAAAAATAAATGGATTCCATTTAATCTGTACACAGTACGAAGTATTTTTTATTAAAAAAGGTATTTCGGAGAACAATGTGAATTGAAAGCCATCCGTTGATTTCTTTGTTGAGTTTATTAGAAGTTTACTTTAGAAAAATATGCGGAATTTTTCAAGCAAGAAGATAAATTTTTATTGTAGTTTTCATTTAAATATATAGATTAAAGATCCGTCTAAGTTACGGTAGCCTCACTTTAATTTTTCTAACATATAAACGAGATAAAAAGATTATTAAATTATAGTTATATTTTTGACGATAAACAAGCAAATCAAATATTTTTGAGTGTTACTGTCTATATAATATGACAAATAAACAAATATTTATATTTTTTTGGCGCTATTAATGAATAAGTTATAACTTTTTTACAATGATTCAACTAATAATAAATTTACAAAACTATACAAGTTGTGTGCAATAATATTATATACAATTGTACAAATTTTTTTCTATCTATTATAAGCCGTAATATTTAATGGATTTCTAGATTATTAGGCAGACTTTAAGTCAATAATTGTCAAAAAAATTAAAGATATAAACAGAATACGTTAAAATAGCGTACATTAAATGATTCTTATATAAGAAAAATAAGCGTGTACAATGTACATTTTAATAAATAAGATTATTTTTTATTTTTGCAAAGTTCTATTATTGTATAATATAATGTCCTACCAGCTGCTACATTTCTAACGATGATTATAAAAGCTCTTTCTAAATTCCTCTTTTTACTAGAAGATAAATCATATGCAATGCTATTTTACTCCACATGTTCGAGTCTCTTATACATACAGATGTTATTTTTTATAACACGTATGTATTCATAAATAAAAGACATGTAGAATGTGTCTAGACGTAGTACATCAATCATTTGAGAATTGTCAAAATTTATCGATAGCATGCAAAGATAACTTTTATGCTTTCCTATATGTTGCTAGAAAACTATATTTTTCGATCTTTTTTTTGCAAACTGAACCAAAATTTCGTTATATTATTTCAATTTATTAAATGGTTGTGAAATAAATTTTAATCCTATATTATATAATTACTCAACCAATTTATAATAATTTAAATGTTCTAACTTAGTTTTTATTATTTTTCAAAACAAAAAATACAAAAGAATTATTATAAATATGATATAATTTTTATAGATCGATTGAGTAATTTTATAATATAGAATAAAAATTTGAGTATTATATACACAACACAGCTTACAAAAAAGTTAAAACTAATTTTTATGCACAAAAATAAATAAATAAAATTATTTTCCTGTATAAAAAGGTTTGATGCTATTTTTATGTTTTTTTTTGGATTATATGCTATAAAAAAGATCATTGATGGAAAATAATTTTATTATAATTTTTGATGATACAATGTGTATGTATGCGCTAGGGTTGAAAGAATTTAGATAAACTAAAAATATTGTGACAAAAATAAAATAAAGAATATTTCTAATGATCTTCGCTAGAATAATAGTAGTGTTTATAGATACTAAAAATAAATTTGAAAAATTATTTCATTGGTAGAATTACAACTTTTATGAAAATGAATGGCATCAAGTGCATTAAAAAGGTGGTATTCTGTTATTAAATCTACTTTTATATAAAAAGCGGCACAAATATTTAAACATCACTAAATTATGATTCCTTAAGCCTTTATTTTATTTATAAAATATATAAATTTGTTTGTTTTCGTATATGTTCTAATTGTAAGGCGTCCATTTCTTATCTACTATGCCTGAAAGTATCAATTCTTATAATATATTTTATTTATTCCTATATCATAACCGCTATCATCCTCAGGATAGCACTATTTATTATTATGATTTAAGATTTTTATGCTCTCAAAAATAATATCGTGTGTAAAAAAAAATTCATAAGATTTTGAGCGTATACTGTGCATAAAATATAAAAACTGGTAGAATAATATATAAACCATACGATATCACATAAAAAGTTTGACAAAAGCAGTATGAATTGAATTTAATAAAAATTTATTTTTTTCGTGTTCAACTAATCATAAATTACTGCTGTTTGGATTATTAGATTCGTAGTTTTTTAACAATATCACAAATAAATTCCAGATAATTGTAGATTTTTATTGCTTTTATACTTGATTATGACCTTGCTGCAGATAGTGCTCAAAAAATTTGAAAGAGTTATATATTTTTGATATCTTAACTTTGAAACATATTTTTGCGGAATAACCATTCTTTAGCTTTGTATATACAAATTTGGAGTACTAAATTTATTAGATATTATGTTGCATTTTTTTCCAATCTTGGACGCCTATCTTATTTACATGAGTATGACACACAATATAGCCATTGTTATATTTTAGAGATACATTAAGTATAGTACAATTTGCGAATCCTCTTATACTTTAACTGTTAAATATCTGCATAAACATCTATATATATGTACCTAAAGCGTTTTTTTTGTGATTTTTACGTTTGCTTAATACCATGATATTTTTAATTCTATTTGACAATATTTATACTATAATATAAAATATAAAAATTAAAAAAATGCTTTGATTTAATTTATTGAAATGGTTACAAATCTAAATAAAAAACCGGCTTATTGCTAAATTGATTGATTTAATATAATATTATAAATTCTAAGCCAATTACTTTTGTAAATTATTATATGCAGTTGGTATAAATTTGTATAGCTAGAAATCTTCCAATATTGTTAATATCTGATCCTTTTAATATCTTCGCTAAAAAGCATAAATAATTTTTCCATGGTTTTTTCTATTAAATATAACGTGGATTGATACCCTAAATAAGCGTATTCAAATACCTAAAATGACAAGTGACTTTTATAATTTTTTTTGAAACCTTGTGGATTCGAAATTGGTATTTATATTTTGAGAATCATGAATATATCCATTATATTTTTATGATAATCAGTGTTGCTTTTATATTGCTATTCTAATTATAGACTAGAAAATGTTAAATAGAATGTTATCTGGTCATCTTAGGATCATTCACGGAAATTTATAAGTAAAAGAAGCCCATACTTGGTGATATCATAACAAGTCAAAAAATTTATAGGATAAAGAATTTTAATGTATTTTATTCTAAAGTAATTCTATTTTATGCCATTTTCTTAGGCTACTAACATATGTGAAACAAACTTTTAAAAAGCACATATCATATAGATTATCCAAAACTACTATATAGCATGTTAAATATGCCTGTTATATAATAATAAATTGAATTCTATATGATTCATGAATTTCAAAATGAAAATCCTTTGTTATAATTAGATTCAACAATTTTTTACAGTAAAATGCTATAGACAAAGGAATCTTTATTAGATATTTATATAGAATATACATTATAAAACTTTTTTAGCTTTATAGTTGAAGAGCTGCTTGCTACAAACGAATTCCGCTAATATTTCTTTTTTATGTTTCGATATCAATCGAAACATAAAACTATCCATCTAAGTAAAATTTTGAACTACTTTATTTTTTCTTAATGTTTTGCAAATATATTTCATTATAATTACTCTTATATAGAATTTTCAATCCCTTCAAAAATACAATTTTACATGAAGATTGATGCAGAAAAAAAAGCGACAGATATGCGGTATTCTCAGAGGAACTAGAATAAGAAAAACAATTGCACACCGAATCATGAAGGCAGATACATATGAACTGCATAGTGTCATGAAAAAAAAAAGATTTTTTAGATTTTCGGCTTACAATGTTCTAATATTCATGATGAATGACTGTTGAAGTCAGTCTATTACTATACATAGCCCGATACAATAGATTCCGTACATTCTGTATGTACAGAAAATAGTTAATAAAATGACAGAGATAATGTTCGGAAGCAAAATATCATTAGATCTGGTTGTTGAGCGTTGTCATTATGCGGTTCATGCAACGATGCAGTATCATCATTTAGGAGGTCTTTAGAATCGTTAGTATTTGATTTGATAAAGATTATGTTAATTGTCCTCCTTCCTATATATTAGATTTGCGTAGTAACGGACAAATTTTTGTTTCGAACATGCATTTTTAATGAGTATTGGAATTTGTGAATAATTTTGTGGTGAAATAATGTGTCGAAACGTTGTTGGAGTTCTGAAGGAATAAACCTAAGTGCAATTATCTGTATTAATGAAGTTGATTTTTGATGTTTTGTTGCATATATTGTGATTATATTTTTGTGAGAAAAGATAAAGGGGGAAAAAAATACCATCTAGGGTAGGCCTAGGGCTTAGGGTTTAGGGGGGACATTCCAAAGGGGACATTCCAAAGGGGACATAAAGGGACAAAAAAAGACAAATTCGGGTTGGGGTAGGTGTTAGGGTTTAGGGTTTAGGGTAGATGTCATACGGGCTATTTTTATCGCATGCGAGAACGGTCATATTGGCAATTGTCATACTGGCAAATGTCATACGGGCTATTTTTATCGCATGCGAGAACGGTCATATTGGCAATTGTCATACTGGCAAATGTCATACGGGCTTTTTTTATCGCATGCGTGAACGGTCATATTGGCAATTGTCATACGGGCTTTTTTTATCGCATGCGAGAACGGTCATATTGGCAAATGTCATATTGGCAAATGTCATACTGGCAAATGTCATACGGGCTTTTTTTATCGCATGCGATAACGGTCATATTGGCAATTGTCATACGGGCTTTTTTTATCGCATGCGAGAACGGTCATATTGGCAAATGTCATACAGGCAAATGTCATACGGGCTTTTTTTATCGCATGCGATAACGGTCATATTGGCAATTGTCATACGGGCTTTTTTTATCGCATGCGTGAA
Source organism: Rhyacophila brunnea (assembly GCF_057557595.1). Lineage (NCBI taxonomy): Eukaryota > Metazoa > Arthropoda > Insecta > Trichoptera > Rhyacophilidae > Rhyacophila > Rhyacophila brunnea. The sequence goes on from NW_028232828.1 coordinate 434,300, forward strand.
CGGTCATATTGGCAAATGTCATATTGGCAAATGTCATACAGGCAAATGTCATACGGGCTTTTTTTATCGCATGCGATAACGGTCATATTGGCAATTGTCATACGGGCTTTTTTTATCGCATGCGAGAACGGTCATATTGGCAAATGTCATACAGGCAAATGTCATACGGGCTTTTTTTATCGCATGCGATAACGGTCATATTGGCAATTGTCATACGGGCTTTTTTTATCGCATGCGAGAACGGTCATATTGGCAAATGTCATATTGGCAAATGTCATACTGGCAAATGTCATACGGGCTTTTTTTATCGCATGCGATAACGGTCATATTGGCAATTGTCATACGGGCTTTTTTTATCGCATGCGAGAACGGTCATATTGGCAAATGTCATATTGGCAAATGTCATACTGGCAAATGTCATACTGGCAAATGTCATACGGGCTTTTTTTATCGCATGCGATAACGGTCATATTGGCAAATGTCATACGGGCTTTTTTTATCGCATGCGAGAACGGTCATATTGGCAAATGTCATACGGGCTTTTTTTATCGCATGCACAAACGGTCATACTGGCCAGCGAAATTTAATCACTATAAAAAATAGCAATCTAATAATATATCCTATACCTGAATATACGATAAAAAAAATGGGACTTAAAGACTAAAAAGGTATTTGTTAGGCTGGCATCCGTAAGTGTTAGTTTTTTAATCACTTTTGGAGATAAAAAGTGACTCTAGTGACGCTCTAAATATTGTAAAATTAGCGTCTTTAGCAAATTTATAGATCTTTCACTCAAGTTATATTGTAATTTTTAAGAAACTAGTTACCGTCGTAACTTGTGACTCTAGTAATCGATGACACATGTTTTTTATTTTCGACTAAATAAATTTGCTATCTCTATTCTGATAAAGTTTCTTTTTACTACTTAACTTTGTATTTCTTAAGTATTATGCTACTTTGTACCTTTTGACGCTAGTGCTCGATCACTCTTTTTTTTTATTTTTGACTATCTTAAAATTAATGCCTCTCTTGACTCTAGTGAATTTAGTTAAGTAAAAAAAATATATATATCGATTTAACATAGATATAATGATTAGAATTCAAGTTATTTTAGTTGAAAAAAATTATTGTAAAGAATGATAATGTAGAATCTAACATTTGCTTTTAATAAAAATCGTTTTTTATATGTAAAAATATACTATTAAAGCAAAAAATATGAATAAAAAAATTGCTCTAGAAACATTCATTTATTGATATTATAAACAAGACAAGAACCTAGCTCATTTATAAAATTTCAGATCTTAAAAATTTAATAGCTTTAAATAAATTCTCACGATTAATGTATAAAAGGTGGAAAAAATTATGCGATAAAATACAAGAAAATAAAAATACATCGAATATATAATGTTTATGATAATCATATATAAAAATTGTTTTTCCATATTACTATTCTAAATACTATTTAATGTATGGTCAAAAATAAATAAATATTTAAAAACAGTATTTTATATTTTAATAGAAATTGATAACTAAAGTATTTAAACGTTCATTTAATTCACTTATTTCCTCATTGAATATAAAAATTATAGCCAGAAAAGACACAGCAACAATATATAATATATAAACTGGCGTGAATTATCCTCTAAATATTTCCATTAGAATCAATTCAAATCTAATAAAATATAATGATTTTATTTTTATTTCATTATTTTATCCCAATAAATTATATATGTTACATTTAATTTACTTATTTTTTCTACATATTTATTATATTCATAACAATCAAAAACACTTTAATCTATAATTTTATGTTTATATACATATGTTTAGACACTTTCCTTCGATACAAACCAAAATATTTTTAAATTATCCTTTTATTTTATTTTTAGTCACAAATGTATGCCTTAATACACATAATAATTCAAACAGAAATATGTACATGTTTGTGTTTCGAAACATACTAAAAAAATATCATAGATGGAAATCTACCATATTATTTATTTTCTGTTATTATAGATAAATAAACACAATTAATGGCGAATTAAATTAATAAATCTTTTTTTTAAAATTTTATAAAACTAACATCTATTAATTCCTACGTATAAAATTAAAATCAATTTTTTATTTAATATTTTATAGAAAAAATAAACTGTTTTATGAATCTAGTAAAATAAAGATACTTCGTATGAAAACTTTTATTGAAATCTACAAACTTTATATAATATTTACAATTAGAAAACAATCTATTAAAAGATATCTTTTAAACAATAATACAAATAAAATATTAAATTATAATTTTTTAGAAGCCAAACTTATTATCTATGAATTAAATCAATTAGGAATTGCAATTTAGCAAAAATTCTTTATAAAAGTTTAGAAATGCTATAAATGTATTTAATAATAATGTAGAAATATATACAATACAAATAAAAAATTAAATAACAAATATTTATTAAATTATTAAGAAGTGATTTAGATATATATGAAAAGGGGATAATCAGAGAATAAATATAATAGGACGTAAATTACAAGAAACATAGTATATATTATGATAAAATTATTAGAAGAAAAAAAATATATAGGTTAAATTTCAATTTATTATTAAATATTTCCCAAAAAAAGTTCCGAAAAAAAAAATGCAAGGCCTTCGGCGTAACTTTAAAAAAAACCGATTTTTTTTTCTATTCTTGGCCGCAGCCGAACTTCTTTTTCTCCACCAGAGCTTTTCGTTCATTTTTTAAAATTTTCCTGGCGAGAGGACCTTAATCTCCCGCCAATGCCATCCTCCAAGCAGCAGAAAAGTTTTTATGGGGGCATTAACCCTATCGATAACAATCAGCGGAATGATTGTCCGATTTCTTCTCGGTATTCTGCATCCCGAGAAGATTCATGTCGGGGCAGGATTTTAACAAACATATACCAAATTAGAAAAGCAAAAAAAATGAACGAAATCATAATTTCTTTAGATAAGATGATCAAAGCAGTATGATTTAAAAAATTTGTTATGGTAAATGCATTATTTTGTTTTAAAAAAGCTTTATCGATAAATAAAATAAAAATTTGGCGTTAAATTAAATATAAAGTATGGATTAGCTATAACTTTTGTGAAAATCTTTAGCAGCTAAGTTATAAACAACAATCAGCTGTTCTCTTATTGTTTCGATGTATAAATTTAAAGAAACTAAACTTATTATTAATATT